>NW_025954218.1:0-467947 GCF_022376455.1 Epithele typhae | reverse complement strand
CGGTCTCAGACCCTCCGGGTTCAGCACACTACATGGCGCCGGAGTCGGATGAGTACGAGGCCGGTCTGACGGTGATCGGCGAATGCGACACGGTGGAGTCGTTCTGCCGTACTTCAATTGGCTGAAGCCGCCGTCGAAGCTGGAGCGGAACAGCAACTACCACCTGTTCAAATCGGGCATCAAGCCGATGTGGGAGGACGACGCGAACGCGAACGGTGGCAAGTGGGTGTTGACGATGAAGAACAACCCAGCGCTGCTCGACCGGTGCTGGTCGTGGCTCGCGATGGCGCTCGTGGGTGAAGACCTGGACGAGGGCGACGAGATTTGCGGGCGGTGGTCAGCCTGCGGAGCAAGGTGGACCGGATACAGCTTTGGACGCGGACGAAGGAGGATGTGGAGAAGATCAACGGGATCGCGCGCAAGATGGTGAAGCTGCTCGACGTCTCGGAGGCGGACGGGATTGGACTCGAGTTCCAGGTGGGTGTATGCGTTCTGTCGCTAATGCAGCATGGATTGACGTCCCCCCGCTCGCTTGGGTGCAGTACAACAACGACGACCGGCCGGTAGCAAACAAGTTTTTGACGATACAGGCGGTCCCTCAGACCTCATATCGGACGTCGTTCCACGGCAAGCCGCCAGGGTTCAGCCCCGTCACAAGCCCTGGCGAAGGCCCGCAAATTGGTGGCCCGGGCCCAGGCGGCGCCTTCGCGGGCTTTGGCGTCGGCGGTGGAGGGGTCCTGGGCTCCGGCTGGAGGGGCAAGCGGTAAGCGTCGGACGTTCGGCGTGCCAGCCGCGCGTGTATTGGGCGGTGGAAATGGAAGAAGCAGCGAACACGAGTGTGCGTACGGAGGATGTAAGTCAGGAAAAGGTGCGGCGGGGATACACATGGTGTGTGTGCGCGTTCCATCTTGCATCTCGCGTCCGCTTCACACGCATGGCGTTGGTGGTCTCTTTGGCGGCGGGCAGCGATTGCTTAGTCTCATGGCGAGTATGAATAATTCACGGGGCGAAACCTGACGAGATGTATACGCTACTGTATTGCGGTCCAACATCATATTTATTAGACTGTACTGTAGCATGAGCGCAACAGAGATACTGGTTTTTGGTTGACCCTATGGCAGTAATAAGTATACAGTACTTCTCGCATCGCCAGTCCTTCGAATCTCAGCTCGGTCCCATGACTTAAGGGAGCGCCCGTGGCCCAGGAGGTGCGACCGCTAGACGCCAAACACCTTGTCTTTCGCCATCTCTCGACTTCGCCCAGAACCACGATCGGCAGCAGCGTCGAGACCGGCCATCACACAATATTTAGGCAGCTTGTGTTTGGCTCCGAGCACACAGCCGAAGGACGGTATTGTGAGAACAGGTCAAGCCATTGTCTTTCTAGCGCCCGGGGCCACGAACAATGGGGGAGCATGCGGCAAGGTGCGTGCACATCCGCCCATCGAAATTTACGCGGCCTCAATTTCGTACGGTCCGCGCCTCGTTTCAGACCTCGGCGTACAAAAGCGCGGCCCTTCCGAGGCCACTTCCCCCATCCTGCCCGCCTCCGCGCGTGCTCCGCTGTCTTCTCTCTCTCGCTCTCTCCTCCACGCTCTCTAGGATCCTCGACTCGTCTCCCGCTCTCGGCTTCCTGACCTGACCTCACGAGCCTTCCTACTCACGCCGCGCCCCATTCTCCCAATGTTGTCACCTCTTCTCTTGCTCGCCGCCATGCCGCTGGCCTCGGTGTGGGCTGCGCCTATGTGCTCCCTTAAGCCCCCTAAGTCTGCCTCCGCTTCCGCTGCGTCCTCCACCGGCACCGCGTCCACCGGCAACAACGCCTCCGGCTCGTCCAACGGGACCCTCCCCGACGACGTCGTCGCGTCTACCTGGTACGCCGGTTGGCACGGGACCGACTTCCCCCCGGACCAGCTCAGCTGGTCCAAGTACACCTCGGTCACCTACTCGTTCGCGTGAGTCTCACATTTGTGCAGTCGCTGCATGTGCGGCACTGACTGTATGCGCAGTGAGACGACCAACGATGTGAACACGCTCTCCCTCGAGGGCTCGAACCCGGACTTGCTCCCTACATTCGTCGGATTGGCGCACCAGAACGTGAGTTTCTCTTCTAGTTCGCGTTTCGCCGTCTCCGAATGGGCTTGTCCTGGGGTTTCGTGTGGGCGGAATACCGCGCGTGCTTCATCCCTGTCGTCGCTCGGAGAATAATGCGAAGGAGTACTTGCACTTTTATCTGCGGATTGCTCACCAATTGCCACAGGGTGTGAAGGCAATGCTCACCGTCGGTGGTTGGTCTGGCTCTCAGTACTTCTCCACCGCCGTGGCTACCGAGGCCAATCGGACCGCATTCGTCAAGACCTGCACGGATCTCATCTCCAAGTACAACCTGGATGGGCTCGATTTCGACTGGGAGTATCCCAACAAGCAGGGCGTGGGCTGCAACACCATCGACGCCGACGACAGCGCCAACTTCCTGTCCTTCCTCCAGGCCCTCCGTACTGAGGTCGGTCAGAACTTCACCATCTCCGCCGCCGCGGGTATCACCCCCTTCGCTGGGACGGACGGCAGCCCGATGTCAGACGTCTCCGCGTTCGCCGAAGTCCTCGACTGGGTCGCGATCATGAACTACGACATCTGGGGTTCCTGGTCAACTTCCGCCGGGCCCAACGCCCCCCTCAACGACACCTGCGCGCCGGCCGCGGATCAACAGGGCTCCGCCGTCTCCGCCGTTGCCGCATGGACCAAAGCTGGCTTCCCCGCTTCACAGCTCGTGCTCGGTGTCGCTTCCTACGGTCATTCCTTCGCCGTCTCCGCATCTAACGCGTTCGCCGGCGCGGACGACACCACCCTCGCCTCCTACCCCGCCTTCGATGCAAGCTCCCAGCCGCTCGGCGACGAGTGGGACGAGGTCGCCCCTGCGGGCAAGGACCAGTGCGGTAACGCGACTCCCGGCGGGCCGTCCGGCATCTGGGACTTCTTCGGCCTCATCGACGGCGGGCTGCTCACCGCCAACGGCACCGCGGCGGACGGCGTCCCGTACCGGTACGACGAGTGCTCGCAGACGCCGTACGTCTACGACGTGAGCCGCAACGCGCTGATCGCGTACGACGACACGACCTCGTTCGCGGCGAAGGGCAATTTCATCAACAACATGGGCATGCTCGGCTTCGCGATGTGGGAGGCCGCGGGCGACAAGGACGACCTCCTCCTCGACGCGATCTCGGACGCGATGGGCATCGTCGACGTGAGTTGCTGATCGATCGACTCCGTTCGTTTCGCGTTTTGCCTTTGTGTCCACTCCCCCTACCCCCCTATCTTATTTTCTTGTTCATGCGTTGTGCCAAGCGCCCCTAGCGGGTATTGGTGTTTATGGGTTTCACGAGTGTTTGACACGCCCTTCATGACCCCCTCACGCATTACCTACTGTATCGCTACACGCACCCTCGATCGCTGTTGCTCCCCCTCATTGGCGTATGTTGTATTGCTATCGGTATTGACCGTGCTCGACGCACAGGCATAGATTAATGTATATCAACCCGATCTCCGCGCGCCCCGAGTTGCGCGCGGCGTTGCTCTCATTCCAGGCTATGTCCGATGGCCAAGACACGATCTACCACGCAAGCAATCATGATATCGCCCGTCTCGCTGGACGATGGGCACGCTCGCCTCGAGCGGGGCTTGGAAGGTGTCCCTATTTGAACGTTGATGGATACCGAAGCCAGGTGCTCATGGTTTACACGCTGTTTAATTATCTTTGTAGCCATCTCCGTGTATTATCAAGAAGTGTGGATCCGCACTCGCGAGCGGATGTCCATGCTGGCAGCGGGCGGATCTCAGTCACGTTCGACCAGAGGCAAACGAGCCTTACCACAAACTTCCGTGCCGTCTCCGAGACCCTGCAGCAGAGGCCGAACTTAAGCACGTCAGGCTGCATGGTGGCCTGGGGTGTATGGAGGTCGCAACGTGGACCCGCGTTCCTGCTCCTTCGTGGTGAGTGGGAGCACTTACCTCCGTGTTTGCTTCCTGAACTGACGACGATGCACGTATCCTCGTTTCTGACGTCCTATGTCGTTAGTGTGGGTGCTCATTGTTGGCCTTTTTGTTACAGAGCTTCGCTGGCCTGAGTCGTGTTCAACAGATTAGACTCCAAGATGGAGTTCTGGAGGGTAGACGCCAATGTAATGAAGCTCGTGCACGGATGGTCACAGCGGGGAAAGCCAGTAGTGACGGAGATTCCACGTTAGTCGCGTTTGCACGGGACAACGGGACGGTCTCGTTCCATAGCATCAAGGAGTTACGTTCAACCTGAAGTGTAGAGATTAAAAGCGGTAGATACGCAGACGTCCTCACATGCGGGTGGCTTGGGATTCTTCTGTAAGACAAGGTCGAGGGCGCATGTTCACTTGGAATCGATGACAATGCGGTGGTGGGAAGGTTATACAAGGCACATTCGTGGAAAATGGAAAACATGTCGATCGATTAGGTCCAAGACATCTAGACAGCGACCCTATGTACGCAGCCACGCCGTCTTCGCCAGCTTTTTCTGCTTTTTCTGTTCCTTGAACCGATCCTTCGCCCTCGAATCAGTACACTGCAGACGACGGCTACCGCAGCCCCAACGGGAGACTCACCAGGTCCTTCTTGGATGGCCGCTTCCGCTTTTTGCTTTCCTCCTCCTGTGCCTCCTCGAGCTTGCGTTGCTCAACCTCCTGCTCCCACGCATTCACGTCGAAGTAGAACTCGCTCATCCGCTTCGCGCGCTCATACTCGGACAGGTGCGTCGGGTCCCGGCCGTCTGGGCGCGTGAACGCCCCCGTGCGGGAGTTAAACTTGGCCGTGTACGTGCCCGCCCCAGGCGCGCTGCCCGCCGAGGCGAGGGACGGGTCGAGGTGGGCGAGTGCGGGATCGATGCCCTGTGCGGCCGCGGCGGCGTAGATGTCGAAGCCACCTGCGGCCACGGCCGACGACGACGCACCAGCGGTCTCGGCGGTGTCTTGCGCGACGGTGACGGTAGAGGGCCCCGCTTCCGCGGAGGGCTGGAGCGGGTTCGTCCAGGTGGTCTCGTGCGTTACCGAGTTGTAGAAGTAGTACATGTTGTGGGCTGGCGACCAGACCGCCTGCCAGTTCTGGGGCGACGGGGTGGTAGAGCTTGAGGAGGACGCAGATTCGGGAACATCAGCAGGAGTGGTGGTGGAGGTGGGCGCGGGGGAACTGGAGGGGGCCGCGTCCTCGGTGTCGGGTGTATGCGTTTCAGGCGAGTCCTGGAAGGTGACCTGGAGAGTAGGTTCCGAGTCTTCGTGCTGAGACGGCGAGCGAGGTGCGGGGGACGCGGGGGCAGGGACGGGGGACGGTGAACGGGACATGGTCGAGGGTAGGGAGCAAGGCGCTTCGGAGCCGCCGTAGGCCTTGGCATCGCTTTACGACGCGCCGGCGACCAGGCCGTCCTTGTGCCTTCCACCCTCTGCCCGCCACCTTGCCATCGACCCTGCCTGTGCATCCTGCTTCTCACAGCGACGACAGACTCTGCTGAACGCCGCGCTCAGATCCTTGAAGAGCGGCCCCGCCTGGAACTAGAAGGTACATCCAGGTACAGGTGCGCACGACCGCCGCGGCTCCTGCGCAAGACGCTGACCCCGCTCGCTGCAGCAGACGACGGCGATACCCCATACACCAGCGTTCACAGCCCGATCGCCCCGACGATGTCGTCCGACATGGCCTCCCCAGACCGCTCGAGCCACATCCTGCTGCCCCCGCCACTCCGCTCGGCGATGAAGAGTAGGCCAAACACCCCCAACAATCAGGGGTCATCCTCCTCCCCGTCCCCGCTCTTCTCGCCCCCCATCTCCGCCCTCCCACTCTCTCCCGCGGTCGCGACGACCTCCCGGGAAAGCGCCAGCTCCGTCTCGTACACCACCCCCTCCTCCCCCTATAGCTCCACCCACCCGTCCACGTCCGCGGTCGTGGTCGCGTCCCCGAACATGTCCAGCGTCCCGCTTGTTGCTGCGCAGGGCTACACGCACAAGGTCTCCTTCGATACCCTTGAGAACCCGCAGGCGAGCATGTTTTCCTACACACTCCACGTCCAGAGCGAGGGCTACGCCCGCACACGCAGCACGCGCATCTTCCTCTGCGCCTCGAGCCCGGACGAGAGCGGAACCCAGGCGCTGGAGTGGTGCCTCGACGGCCTCGTCCAGGACGGCGACGAGCTCGTCGTCTTCCGCGGCATCGACTCGGACGACTTCGGTGCGTCCATTTCAGCTTCACTTGGTTTTCTCGTCTTTGTGGCGTCTTCATTGTCCTCTTCCCTGTTCCTGACGCGCATCATTGGCTGCAGCGGACAAGGACCACGACCTTTACCGCGACGACGCGCGCGAGCTCATGCGCTCCATCCAGGAGAAGTGCGTCGAGTACGACCCGGACCGGAAGCTCTCCATCATCGTCGAGTACATCGCCGGCAAGGTCACCCAGACCATCGACCGGCTGATCGCGCTTTACCGACCTGACTCACTCGTCGTCGGCACCCGCGGCCAGCGGAGCGTCATGTCCGCCTGGGCGGGCGCGTTTGGGGCCCCGGGCGTGGGCAGCGTGTCAAAGTGAGTCGGTCGTCTGATCATTCGTCCTCCCCGTGGATCCCGACCGTTGACCATGCTCTTCGCGCTAGATACTGCCTCAGCCACTCCCCCGTCCCAGTCATCGTCATCCGCCCCGAGAGCAAGGTGCGGAAAACGATGGCCAAGCGCCGCGCCGATCCCAAGCGCGGCAAGCACTTTGACGAGTACGTGTACTGAGGGCCGTTGTGAATAGAAACTGACACAAGTATTGCAGTGCGAAACTGAAACCGCCGACCAACGGCAGCCTATCCGTACCGATGTTCTCGCCCCTCACTCGATAATGCTCACGGTGGCCACAGCCCCTCCCGCTTGGTCCCCGCGCACCTCACACCTTTCCGTTTGTACAATCCGACACTCAAGTACTATCATGTATGGGTTAATCGCTGACTATTTAGCTATATGGTGGTGTTGTACTGTAACTATGCCAATGACTGTAATTTATACATTGGCACACATCCTCGAACCATGCCAGCCTAGACGAGTGAGTGGGGATTCGCGCTTGTGTACAGGTTGAGAACGTGTGTAGTGCACCAGTCCCTGTTGAAACCTTGACATTTTCAAGAGCAGACCACAATAGCACGGAAAAGGGTTGACGTAGCGTATCCATCCTACAATCAGGCCCGTATCACTTTAAATAAAGAGTCAAGGCGCTCCAACGTCCACCGTCGCTCGACATTCCGTCCACGGCGGGCCATCTTCTCCAGTGCCGCCCTAACATGGGGCACGAGCTCCGTGTAGGGCATCCGGTGCAGCTCCGGGCTGATCCTGCACACGTACGTCCAGTCTGCACGGCGCACGGAAGGGCACATGAGCACGCAGCACGCAGAGAAGGCACAGAGAGCGACGCACCGGCCAAGACCCATCGGTGCCCCGCGTGCTCCTCGTCGAAGATCAGACGCGGCACGTCGTCGGTCCCGTTCACGACGTCCGCCCCGCGCGTGACGACGAGCGCGCACGCGGTCTTGAGCCGCCGGAGGGCGTCCTGCTGGTAGAACCGGACGCCAAGAAGCTTGTGCACGACGGACGCGAGCGGCATGTAGACCACGCTGGGGTTGTCGGCATCCTCGCGCGGGGCGTTCGGGCTGATAAGGTGGGACGATAGTGGTTTGTAGAGGAGGCCGGTGGGGATGGCCTTCATCGTGAACGCGGGGGTGGTGAAGGACGGAAAGTCCTCTACAATGCGGTCGCGGTTGGGATGTCGCAAGAGGGGGTGGGAGGGGTCGCACACCGACGAGGGTTTGGGCGGCGTACGGTCGTAGGCCCATCTCCCTAGCTCTCCGGGGCTTCTTCTTCTAAACTGTGGGTTATGCTGGGAAGGACGTGCAGAACGTGGGCGGAGAGGACAGGACGTACGCTCACAGAGAGCCTAGCTGGGGGCAGGTTCGCGAGTTCAGCAAGCCTCGTCGTCATTACCACAAGCCTTGTTTGTCTCCGAGTACGACATTGGCGGCCAGGACAATTATTTGAGGTCCAGGCAAGTTGGAGGATGAATACAAGACAAGGTGTGGCACGACAGACTTGCGCTTGCGTGTGACATTACTCTGCATAAGTAGACCGTAGTGACCCATGTCACAACCGCATGCAAGCGCATCTACTAGAGCGCTAATTATAACGCCTCGTCTCTCCTTCGATGCCCGCACGGATGGCCGCTTTGTAACCTCGCTCTCTGCTCACGGGTTCAAGCATAGGCAGGGCTTGCAGTGAATGCGGTGATCACTTGAGTACCCTTCAGCACATTCACCGCTGAAGAGTAAGGCTACACAAAAGGCGCTGATGTCGAGTGCCTTCTTGGCCATTCGTGATGAACGGGAGCACTCAGATATGTCCACTTCCTCTGCCGTTATTGTGGGTGCTCAAGCGCTCATCGTGAGTCTTTTTGTTACAGCCAGGTTTCAACAGCTCCGCCCGCTGGCGTCGATGCTTCGCGCTCAAGACCAATCGTGCTCGGAGATACTATGAACGCCTACATATGCCACCGTTTATTGTGCGCCATTGTAGACGATGAATGGCAGAACAGCTATGGAACTTAGTTTCCTCCTCACGGACACAACGCACCGCACCGTGCCCGACATTTGGATGCTCTCGGAAACAGTAACTTCATCCCCGTATTCGCGACCGGAACTATCCTCTCACCATCACCCCGCTCAGATGCCGCTTTCACTAAGAACTCTAGAAGGGGTTCTTTATAAGACCCAACATAATTCTTTCTGCCCTCCAAGATGCCTCTCTTCTCCCTCTCAATCCCTGTCGTCCTCACAACGTGCGGGACGCTGCTCCGAGGAGCTGCCGGCACCGTGTTCTACCGTCTCTTTCTCCACCCGTTGGCGCGCTTTCCGGGACCCAAGCTTGCCGCGGCGACATGGTGGTACATGACCTATTATGAAGTCTTCAAGGGTGGTGCATTCGTCGACCATCTCTGGGTGGTCCATGAGCGATATGGTACGTATCTTGCCTTCACTCGCGGCGTGTACTCACGCGCACTTTCAGGCCCTGTGGTCCGCGTTGGTCCAAATCAAGTACGTTTTGCACATATATACACTCCCCCCCCACCAACCACCTGTGTATCTAGCCACACTTCAACAGTCCCGAGGCGTACGATTACATCTACACCCGCGGCTCGCAGTTTACCAAGGACCCACGGACATACAAAGCTTTCCATCAGGATGACGCGTCGTTGTGCATCATCGACCAGCGCGAGATCAAGACTCGACGGGACATCCTGAAGCCGCTCTTCTCGCGGCGGGAAATCCTCCGGCTCGAACATGTCATACAGGCAAAGGTACGTGCACGCGTCGTCATTCCCTGCGTTTCGGCGTTCAAGACGCTCCGTCTCCGCGCAGGTCGACAAGTTGCTCGCCAAGCTTGTGGCCTATGCCAACTCGCATACGCCTGTGAACATGCGCCTGGCGTGCCGGTCCACAGCGCAGGAGCCTATTTTCGACTACTGTTTCGCGAGCGACGAGGACTTCATCTCCGCGCCTGGCTTCGCGCACAAGGCTGTTGTCGATGCTGAGGCGGCCGCCCCTTTTTTCCTCCTCCTGGTTCACTTCCCGTGGATCTTCTGGGTCATCGTCTATGGCTCAAAGCTCGCCGCGGCGCTCCGGGGGAACCGCACGGGGGCAATCCATAATTCATCAAACAAGCTCAAGGAGAAGATCGACGATATGCTGAGGGACCCATCGCTCCTAGAGGATGAAGACCAAGAGACGGTCTTCCACCACTTGATGAAGCCACACCCGGAGAAGGGCCAGTACGAGATTCCGCCGGTGAAGACACTGTTCGAGGAGGCGGTCACGCTCGTCGTCGCGGGCAGTGAGTTATGTCTGCAGTGACCCGGCAGTCTATACGAGATTGAAGGAGGAGCTGCGGGTGGCGTGGCCAGACATTGACACACCTGTGCACCTGGAGGTGCTCGAGAAGCTGCCTTACTTGGTCCGTACCTTCGACTCTCATCCGTATCGTGACGCTGAGTTCCACGGCGGGCCGTTGCTTCAGACCGCAGTCATTAAAGAGACGATGCAGCTCGTGCATGGCGTGGTGTACCCTCTGCCTCGCATAGTCGGGCCCACCGACACTGTTATTGGAAGCTTCAAGGTCCCTGCCGGTGTGAGTGCTTTTATCAACGTTCTCACCGTGCATGTTCAAGGTCTCTGCAGACAGCGGCGGCGATGGGCCCGTCGTTTGTACACCTCAACCCGGTCATCTTCCCCGACCCTAGCGCCTTTAAGCCAGAGCGTTGGATGAACAAGGACGACGTCAGCATCGATCATCACCTCGTTCCCTTCTCCAAAGGTCCTCGAATTTTTCTAGGGATGGCGTACGTTGCGAATTGGTTCACTGGGACCTATACTAATCCGTCTCAAAGGCTCGGATGAGCCGAACTATACCTCATGCTTGGCTGCATATTCCGCAAGATGGATTTGTATAAGACAAGTTACGTTACACGCCTGGGTTGCGTCGGCGTGTCTGACATGAATCCGACTTGCAGAATGGAGGACATGACCTATTCGTGTCAATTCACTCCTGTGTACAACCAAGCTCCTCACTGCAGGCTCAAACCCTGCATGGATTGAACACGGGACGAGATGTTGCGCTCCTCGGAGTTACTCGTGTGTAAATGGCACAATCGCTTTCACCTCCCGTCCATGTATCTACTTGTCTTATCGTGCGGGTCTAAGAAGCTCGAGCCAGTTCAATTCTCTAACCCGGAGGTAGAACAATGTAAAGATCCGAAACCAGTGATGATCGCGGGATATCCACATCGTGAGTCGACAACGAAGCTGAAAAGTTGAACACATGGCACCTTCATCAACTATGAGTTTGCCTTGGCCCGCTCGTACGTATCTCACCAAACTCTCCATTTCTCCCAGGGTTCAATCCCACCTAACGCCACGTGTGACGTCATTGACGGCAGTCTGATATATATGCTGCAGTTTTGCTGCGTGCTTTGTGGCACAACGGCCTTGTGGCGTTCTGTAACCTCTGTCCTTAGGTCATCATGTCCATTCGGCCCGCTCTCCTCGGAACCCTCGCCGCCTCGGCTATTCTGGGGGCGACCTACATCACACTCCATTCCACAAACGGCACCTTACACACGCGCCCGTGAGCACCTTCTCTCCGACTCCCTTTGTGGTAGCGTTGACTGTCGCTCACAGGTATCCCACACCCCTGCACCTCGCCCGTCTGGGATATAGGCCCCCTCCCCGAGGTCGCTCAGTACAGCGAAACTTCCAAGCGCTACGGCCTCGCCGCCGACGACGCCCGGGCCGCGGCGAGATGTGTTCCTCCATCACTGCAGCCCAGGGAAGCGCACAGTGAGTTCGAATTCGTGACCACGCCCGAGCGAAGACGGAACACGAGCCCCAGACACAATATTTGCGTGTGTTCTAGCGCACTTCACTTCGTGACTTCTGGTGCAGTACACGCGCTTCAGGATGACTGTGTCGCTGCCTCTGGTTCTACGTGTGGTGTCCGTAGAAACTGCTCTCAGGCTCGTGTCCAGTTCCACACGCCTACAGTTCCCAAAGCACGCGCCCGAGCTATCTCACTCGGCGGCGGCCGCCATGACCTCGACAGCATTGCGCTCATGCGCGCGATACACCTCCCTCCAATCCTGGCATCGCTTCGGCCCGTTCCACCGGACTATGGGCCCTGGTCTGTCGTGAACGGGGAGAGCGCGACGCTCCGTCGGCACAGCGTGGTCTGGCGGAGAAACTCGAGGCACCCCGTCGCGACGGAGGCGTCCTCGCGGTCGCGTCACGCCCGGCGAATGCGGTTGAGGCAGTGTAGCTGCCTAAACATCGAGACCGCGTGCCACGGGACAAGGTCTAGGGCGGAGGAAGATGGCGAGGCGACTTGCACGGCCCCGCGGCCGCTCTGCCTAGTTCAGCTGTATTGCGAGAAGAGGCAAGCTCAAAAGTTTGACCGTATCAGCTTTGGCCGTGAGTACGAGGGTGACGAGGGGAGCGGCGAAACAAGTACCTTCAACCGAGACGACTCCGCACGTGGAACGGAGGAAGACTGGTCATGTTGAACGACTTCCAAGCTATCATGTTAAGGCCGTGCTGTCATCTGTCAGTATGTCTCGTACGACGCGCGATGCACTTATGTATATGAATTCTGCTCACATCAACTTTTCAGTGACAGCTCCAGCGTTCCATTGGGGTTGGCATAATGAGGCTGGTACCTTGAAGAGTCGTAAGTGAGGCGTGACGAAGGCGCGAATGGTCACGGTCATGTGAAACGCACGACGCGTAATTTCGTGACTCATCGCGCTAGTAACGTCGACGCGCGCGTCTTGGTGGGGTCGCATTCTCTTCCGTATCTTTATTCTTTCAGCCTCGAAAATGCCTCGCGCTAGCCCCTCTGTGAGTAGCCCTGGCTCCAACGCGACACTACTTGTAGATTGAGATTGTTGTTGTTCCAGGCGGCAGAGGCGGCAACCACTACCACCGCCTCGGTGCAAGAAGAAGAGAAATTTTTCATCTGTTTTGGAGACTTGGAAATAGATGAAGAGGAGGTGAGATGCGCGGCACGAGAAGGTAAAGACCCGTCAAAGGATATTCGGGTAAGTCTCCTTTGATGCGGCGAATTGGCGAGCGCGAGCTCGGGGCGCCGACTCCATACATGTTCAGGGCGACCTCCAGAAGATCATCGACAACGAGCTCGACTTCTCGGTTCTTTCTCGTTTCATAAGTCGTGGTCGGAGCAAGAATTTCCAATCCCCTTCTCACCATCGACGACTTCGGTATCGTCGGACTGCCCCTCGGCGCACGGGACGCCGTCGCAATCAAGAAGCACGCTGCGAAAGTCTCCGGAGTCGGCAAGGCCAAGAAGACCGGTGTAGACAAGACGACGCGGAATCATGGGAGATAGATGGTTCCAAGGTATGTGTTCGTCTTTCCATAGATTCTGTATCTGAGTTGCGTTCTGGTGTACTAGGTCCACTTTCGCAGCGCGGCTTGGAAACCGTTCATGGATAAACTGGTTCGCGACGTATGTGAGCCTTGGAGTCACTTCCATACCAGCAGACCTCGATCCGAGCTTTACAAGTTGATGTTGTACGAAAAGGGTCGCAGTGAGTGGCGTGAAGCTTTCGCGGTGCTATAACTGAGGTGTGCTCTCCTCTCGCAGATTCCTTCCGCAGTCGAGTAGTAACACGTTATTCGTCTAATCTGCTCCGACGATATCGCTCAGACGGAGAAGGTGAACGGCATG
The DNA here is from genome assembly GCF_022376455.1 of Epithele typhae. Classification (NCBI taxonomy): domain Eukaryota; kingdom Fungi; phylum Basidiomycota; class Agaricomycetes; order Polyporales; family Epitheliaceae; genus Epithele; species Epithele typhae. Next base: position 454,619 of record NW_025954218.1, on the reverse strand, counting down.
TTCGCAACAATCGTCGTCGTCTTGCCCTCGAGTTCTCAGGTGGTGCGGTTCGAGTCTCGCATGGAGGGAGTCCGAAACGTACGAAATTCCACACAGCCTGGCCGGACTGACGGCACTCGCCTGGTACACCGATATGGAGTACGAGGTCGAGCCCATCACATCCGGATACCGACTCGCCCTCTCCTTCAACCTTATTCATACGACGAACGCCGTCGACCTTCGCTACCAGCTATGCCGGACTCAGCCGCGCCTCGAGCATATCCTCCTCTCATGGAAGCAGACGAGGAGAAGGGTCCGGAGAAGCTCGTTTGTCTCCTCGATCATCAGTACTCCCCGCAATATCGCGGCAGTGGTCTCGAGGGATCGGACGCGCACCTCGTGGACTGCTTCAGGAGGTCGGCGGCCCGCTTGGGTTCTGCTCGGTTCGTCAATCTCAAGATCGAACGGCGCGGGTCCCTGGAGATTAACGGCGGCCTGTAGATACTCCGACGTCGGGGAGGGTGGGGCCGCCGCGATCTCAGGTGCTATCACGATGACGGCGAAGATGAAGACTACAGAGAGACGATATGGGATGGGAGAGATCTACGAGACGGACATAGAGTCACCAGCTGGTCGACACCAACGGCGATCAAATCCGAGAGGAACCCCTTACCTTCGACGAGCAGACTGAAAGCATCCCGATAGCTCTACACGCCATGTCTCGACGGTGAACACGTAAACAGTCATGTGTGAGTTGTCTGTCTTTGGTCCGCCGTTCATACGACTGATGGTTCAACGTGTGGTGAAAGTGTGGAGGTTCTATTGAGCGGGCGAGTTCCGTCATTTCTGCAAGGTCACTCCGCGATTGACCGCCTGAGTCTGTTCCAGTGTATCATCGTACGCTGCTCGTCGTATGGCCCTTTTGGGCCATGGAGTCGATGCTTGGAGAAGATAAAGCCCATGACTACGCCTGCACGGTGCTCAGCGACTGTGAAAACTCAACGCCGACAGCGGCCCAACTTCAGATGACCGAAATGCTCTATGATGACCAGCAAAGTTCAGATTCGGTGGATGCGCTGTCATTTGTGGCAACTTGTGGGCCGCCAGTCGATCTGGTTGAGGATGGCGAAAGCCTGTGGTGATACGCCGTTGGTGAGCCTAGAGCACGTCAAAGATGCTATCAAGACTTCGGGCTGTCATCGATGCTTCCGTGTGCGTACCCTTCGCTTTTGCGTCAGCCATGCCGAGTTTCTGATTCAAGGTTGCGCAAAGTCTGGAAGCGGCGGTCAGCAACACTCCCTCAGATGTAAATACCCTCTTGCTTCTCGACGAGCTCGAGAATTTGGAGGACGAGCACTCTTCCCGTGCGGAGACCAAGAAGTGGGTCAAAGCTCAACGGCTGAAACGTTTCTCCGCTCTCCGCATCCCTAGCAACGACGAGGCCGCGCCGCTCATACAGCAGGCATTGACGTACGGAAAACTCAAGTTGGTTCAGAACACGTGAGTGTCTATTCACCTTATATGTGAAAATGTGCTTACACCATCGTCATTAGTGTGCTGCCACAGATTATGAGACTCGCGGACAGCTCGACCCTTCTCAGACACACTACGTATATGCACTCCGCGGACAAGATCCCGAAGAAAGCTCGCACGAACTCCGCCAAAGAGCTTCTCGCCAAGGCCGTCGGTGACGCCGATTTCTTTACGCCTCAGGTTGCATCAGCCGGTGTTCAGGACGTGGCGCAACGGATGAAGCGCAACAGAATGAGGCGGACGGGACGAGGCGGGACAGTACGAGGCGGTCAAGTCATACACAACAGCCTGCTTCGACCTCGACCGAGAAGATCTCCTCGCGTCCGTTTTTGAGAAGCTGCTCAAGTTCGAAGGTTTGGAGAAGGACGTTCTTCTGCGCCGTCACCAGCAAGTCTTGCTCCCTCTTGTTACCTACATTGCCGAGATCTTGAAGGGACACCAAACCGGCCGAACGCCTCCCTCCGGACTACAGGGATTCTGTGAGGTGGTCGTTGCGCAGTACATGGTTGCAGTCACCGGTGCAGTGGCAGGGTTCCAAGCGGAGGATGTGGAGCGTTTAATCGAGACTGCGGATCTGAGCGGTAAGCCGGATATCCTTCACGCATCGTAAGTGTACTTTCCCAGCACCTCGCAGACTATCGTTGACGTTCCATCAGCGTTCTCCCAGGGCTTGAAGGACTGGAGCTGTCTCCGTCGCAACTGGAAGGCTTCCTACTACAACTAGGCCGTTGCGCAGTGGGTCGTGACGGTCCGACCACCGACGCCTTCGGAGCACTGCAACAACGCCTGCTCAAGAAGTGGTCTAGCACCGTAGAGCTCGTGTCGACAGAGCGCAGTTACTACTCGAAGTCGGCCAAACCCTTCCTTGATGCGCTCGAATTCTGCCTCACTCACAGCTACCCCGACGCTGGAGCCCATATCGTCCAGCGCCTGACCCATCCCTTGCCCACGACGCTCACCGCCGCGGACATTCGGTCCACTCTGGCGCCGTTGATCCCCAAAGTACACGACTTACTCCGCAAATACGAGCTGTCGCCGGCCGCCCCTCCATACGCCGCCTTCTTCCGTGCCCTCGCACTCCACTTTGCACAGACCGTGCTCGGCCCCCGCCCGCGCGATCCCGCGCCGCAGATCGCGGCGCTCGCCCGCTGGAAGTGCAAGTGCGAGCACTGCGCGGCTGCGCGGGACTTCCTGACTGCGCCGGGAACGCACTATTACCGCAACGACAAGGAACTGACTCGCATCGGGCGCCCAACTGCAAGCACCTTGAGAGCTGCGTCGCATCGTACGCTCCCAAGCTCGTAGTGGGGCAGACGAGCCGAGACACGAATCCGCACAGCTTCAGAGTGCGTTCCCTCCTGCCGCGCGCGTTTCCACGCTCTTCTGGCTAAGCTGACGCTGAATCCTGTGCGCAGATGAACAAAAAGCCGCTGCTGGTCCAGCATGAGGAGTGGATGGCGACGCAACAGGAGGGTATGAAGATGCTGGCTCAGATCAGCGCTGACCCGGCACAGTTGAAGGCTATCCTCGGAGACGACCACCTCAAGATCACCTCCCTCATGCGGGGCGACCCGCCCCTGCCAGCACGCCCACACCTGGGCCTTCGAAGTCGTCGACTCAGTGCCGTGCTAAAACACCTGCGCCAGCGTGGCGAAGCCAGCAACGGCCAACCTACCACGCGGCGCGCAGCCTGCGACGGCCCCCGCGGCAAGCGGCAAAGCATCGTTGGTACGGAAAACTCCTCCGACGCAGGCTGCCCCTCCTGCGAAGCGTAGCAGAGCCTCCTACAACCCGGCGGACACGATTGATTTGACGAGCGATTAGTTGCGCGAATAAGCTTATGCCTATGTGTGTGTATTCTATACCCGATTGCTTACTTGCTCCCCTTCTTGTATGCGTCTCTCCATATCGCGGCGAAATTACAACGGCAGTGTATCAGCCTCGTATTGACGTCCTCCCCTGCGGGTCTGAGAACCTTCTTCCATCTCCGCAGCATCCCGACATGGAAGGCACTCGGGATACGACGACAGCCGACGCACTCCACACCGGTCAAGATCGCCTGTTCAAGTCTTGGTCCAACGTCGCGATTATCCCTGGCCCACCTCCAACCGTCCCAGCGGACGCCAGCGCGCCTCACCCATCGCCTATCTCCCTCCCCTCAACACTCGCCCAGTACGGGCGGTGGAGGCCGAAACAGGAAGAGGGCCTGAGGCTCCTCGCGCTGATCAGTGGAGGCGCGGCGGAGTTGGCGGAAGTCCTCGACCCCTAGCATACGAAGGTCGTCCACCGTCGTCGCGCTTATGAGGGGAGAGTCGAGCAGGACGGAATGGAGATGATGGCTTTGACGGGTGGAGGATAGTTGTGCGAGCGAGTGTGGATCTGGTTGGGTTCAGCTGCGCCTGACTGGCGTGGTGCAGGGGCTCGAGCACATCTTGGCGTCCCAGGAGGACAATCTACGTTCAGGTCTGACGCCAGGACAACGGGCCCTATCAACTAAGATCAGACATTGGGCGTAAGTATTGAGCGCATTAAGGCCAGGGCATACTTGCGCACAGTCACGAGGGAGTCTGTTGACTACTTTGCGTAGAGGACGGCAAAGAACGAACAGCCTGGCCGCTGACAGGCGTACCAGAGCGTGCAGGGGTCTGCCTCCACCAGACAAGAAAGAGCTTGGGCAGACTGAATACGCGAGCAGAGGGAAAGAGACCAGGACTAGAATACACGCGCGTAGAGAAAGACAATAAGGATACATACATGGAGCAGCCAACGACCTCTACAGCGTCGACCCCGACCCTGAGCCCTTGCTCGCAAGGAGTAACTCGTCAAGCAACGCAGCAACCTTTTTCTGCGCCTCCGTCTTCTCCGCCTGTACGCTCCGCAACTCGGCGTCGCGCCGCTTGACGATCTGCGCCTCGTCGGAGAGTAGGAGGAGTAGCTTCATGGAGTGGATGGTCGACATGAGCGAGTTCGCCGCGCGGATCTGCCCACAGACAGGTCAGAGAGCGGTCCGACCGGAACGCAGCGCGGATGAAGGAGATTGGGAGATTGATACAGAGGGGAAGGGAGGAGTCGCCACGCACCATAGACTCCGCGCGACACTGCGCCTGAAACGCCTCCTCGGCGATGCGGAACTTGTCCTTGTCGCCAATCTGCGCGATGTCAACATCACGCGGCGGACAGGACACGCAGGAAGCACGCACCGCGGCGAGGGAGACGATGTCGACCATGCTGTCGACGAGGGTCTCGATTTCAACGTCGACACGCTTGTTCCATTCTTCTTCTACGTTGTCGAGGTAGTCATTCGAGTCTTGGTCGATGAGGGGCTGCGAGGGCCGCTGGAGGAGCCGTGCGGTGGGAAGAGCGGACGGACGTGAGACGTCGCTCTTGGTGAGGTCCGCCATCACGATGTGCAAGAGGGACCAGCAACGGGGAGAAGGGTGCGGCTCAGTATTTACGTTGATAGATTAACATTGATGGCACAGTATATGTCCCGCTTAGCTCAGCTGGTAGAGCGCGTCACTAGTAATGACGAGGTCAGTCGTTCAAGTCGGCTAGTGGGAACGTAGTCATGTATAATATGGCGTTTTTGTTTTTCTTCCGTTCCGCCATTGCATCGCAGAGAGAACCTTCCACCTTCGTTCAGTTTGTCAGGCGCGCTCTGCGAATCCACTCCCGTCATCTCTTCTGGCACGCACGACTCCTTCACTTTCCGTCTTGTGCGGTACAGGCATTCCCTCTCCTTTGACGCTTCAATGAGTACATACCTGTTGTTCCTCAATCCCGCCAAACTTCTTACTCAAGCTCGTCTCTCGCGCTCACTCACCACAGGTGACATTCAACGGAATAGAATTATCTGTGCTCTTGAATATCCCGGCGCCCGGTGTGTGCTATGTACAGTGCGTAACATTGGCGGTCTTTTATGTTTGAGAAAAAGGTACGTCCTTCATCATCGTCCGCATCTCCCCATTCCGAGACAAGTCCTGCTCAGGCCACCGCCCCTTTGCCAAATCAACGCAGAACCGCCCAAGCAACTCTGTCGGCGTGATCGCAGACGGAGCAAGGGTGTTGAATACCGGTCCTATCACGGCATCCAAGCCACGAAGGAGAGGCCCCCGCAGGTTCTGGCGGTCCTCGGGATAGTCTTTCGAGGGGAAGAAGTAGCCTGGGCGGAATACGTGCGTCTTCATGTTCGCGTCCTTCATGATCTCCGGCAGCTCGCGCTCTGCCCGTCCCTGCGAACCCATCCCAATCCCCCGTCAGCCAAGTCCGTCGCCAGTGTCGTCCCCCTCATCCTCATTCCCCCGCCGCGCACGCACCTTCACCCGCGCCCACATCTGCCGCGACTTCTCCGTCGGGTCCGCCTGCTCCCCCGAGACGTACACGAACCGGAACGGTGCGTCCCTGCCGCTGCCCGCGCCGGCCTCCGTGAGCGCGCGCGCGGCCGCGACGGGGTACTCGAGCGTGAGCTCGGTGTACGCCTGCTCGGACATGCCCGCGGAAGTCTTGCCCATCGCCCACACGAGCGCGTCGTGCTCCGCGAGGCGCGCGGCGAGCTCGGGCGGGTACGTCTTGAAGTCGGCGTGGATGATCGTCTCCGTCTTCTCCGCCGCGTTCGGGGGGAGGACCGCCCAGGCAGGGACGGCGCGGCGCGTGAGCAGCGTCACCTTTGCGACGGCGGGGTCCGTGAGCGCGGCGCGGTAGACGGCGAGGCCGGCTGCGCGAGGAGGGGCATTTCTGAAGTCAGTTTGGGCGGGCGCGCGAGGAGTTGGGATGTGCGCGCACCGACTCCTGTGGCTCCGGTGATAATGATGCGCGACATCGCGGTGTTAGGCGGGTGTAATGTGTGGTGAGAGTTGTTTGCTGGTCGATGAGAGGCACGTTCTGCGCTTTCTACCACTAAATACGAGCCCCGAAGTGTTGTGCCGTCTGGACGCGGAAGTGCATCGGCTTCGGCGGTGGGGACGCGCAGAGTCCGGGGCTACTTATGAGCTATGGGCGCGGGGCGCATTCCCGATCGGCCGGCTTCGACGCTTGAATTTGACGTCCGCCTTCGACAGCTTCCCACCGGGGATAACTGCGACGCGTTCGGACGCGTTGACGTTGCGCTCCGGCGTGTCGTCTCGACACAGGACGCGCGTCCACCGGTGCAAACGACATCATGATGCGCATCTGGTGAGTACCGGCACCTTAGGCTTCGGCAATTCTCGCCGCGTGTAGTTTCGGGGAGAGTCCCTGTCAGGTATGTTGTGACCGCTCAACCGACATTCAATAACTCAAGAAGCCACCACGTGGTACCGTTCAGATGCCGCTACCAGACGGACATAGCCCGCAAGCGCCCGCAGCCCGCCGCAGTTCCAACCACTGCCCTCCGACGACCTAGACCCAAGGAAGCCTTGTCTCGCCTCTGCGTTAAGACGTAAAACCTTGAGTTATACGAGATAACAACGGGGTCGACTGCACGTCCACATACTTCATGGACTATCGCTACCTCGATACTCCCGAGATGATCCTGATACGGCTGATTACTAGTTTCTCCCTCCGATTCTGGATCACGTAGCTCCGGAGTGTTCAATACTTTCATTATCGTGTGCCTTCCTGGGATGAAGGTGCGCGCTTTTGACGTCATATCCTATGATGTCCCTCTGACTCGTCTAAACCCTTGTGTCGAAAGACAACACCGCCGGCGGTCTCAGCCACGAAACCTTGCTAGATGGCGGAAAATATGAAGATGTTCGAGGACGGAGGAGCTCCCATTCACGTGTCGTAAGTCTGCTCAGTTCCTCGCTGCGAAATACCTGCTGAGAGCAGTGGCCCCATTCTTGCCAACGATCTGGATTGATGCAAAAACACCACCATATCCTACTGTCGTCATCCCTACGGTCCGTACTCTGCTTTCCTTAAATTCCTTCAAACCGGTTGTTAATTGTCTTCGTTTCTCACCTCCGACCTCGGCAGTTCCACGTTGGGGGTCGACGGAATACGACACGAGTGTGTTGAACGTTACTTACATGACATTACACACTACTAAACGTCGGTTAGCTTTTCAACTTATGACGTATTGTATTTTTGCTGCGTATCGATGTGCTGTGTTTGAACACTCATAACAGAGACCCCCTTCAGCGAATACAGATCGTTACAAGTACAAGTGCATCGTACGCTAAGCTGCGCGATGGCGAAAAACGCCCGCATTCCACAACTGGCCCTCTGCAAACGCCTGAATTCTGAGTATCGTCTAGTATGTCGCTACCGCGGAGGTGTACAAGTCTAATAACTTGAAAGCACACGCCGAAACCCAACGACGCCGTTTATTAGAGACAACTAGACAGATGCGGCAGAAAAATCAAGTAAATGCTGGGTTGGCGTCCAAGGTGAATTTGCCCGGTTCCGACGGACCCGCCATAAACGAATGTGACTCTGAGTATCGCTTCCGTGCCAGTCGCTGACAGATTACGTACGCTCTCCCACCGTCATGAATACCCGAAGGAGCTTCTTCCGGCCAACTTTCCGCGGTCTCTCGCAGTGGTGAATAATCTGCTAGGCATCTTCCCCGACCGGGTATTCCTCCTCGCCTTTGGAGGGACCGCAGTACGTGAATAAGAATTGGTACCGTTCACTGAACGCACACCTATTTCCCCAGGGGAAATGCAGGGCGCTTAAAGGATAGCATGTGACCACACTTGGCGCCGGATAATAGCAGGCAACCAAAATACAAAGCCCCAAGCGGGAATCGAACACGCACACCTAGAAGCACCCAGGCGCTGTACCAACTCCGCCATCTTCGCATTATAGTGAACCACATTTTGTACTTTATATCCCGTTGGCTTGGCCCCTGGAAAATGGGCTTGAGGAAGGTCGCATTTCCCCGGGAAGAATTCCCCCCTTCCCCGACGTCCCCGAAGGCTTCCTGGCCGTGGGCGCTCACACGCCACCCCGATATATCCGGACACTGCACTCCGCCGGCGCCTCCCACCTCCGCCACCCACGCTCATCGTTCCAGACAGCGAGCTCACTGTTCCTGCGCCCTGCCTCTCCCTCCCCTCCGTTTCCTTCCGTTCTTTTTGCGATATCCTCGCATTTAAAATGCGCGCTCAATGGTACACAATACAGTAGCTACAGCGGGCTGGATGTGCCTGCACTGAGCCCTTACACCTCTCACAATGCGTGCAACATAGAAACATATGCACGCATTCCATTGATAGAATAACTTCTGCATAAAATGGTCGTATGTGATAGCTGGTTTAATCTTGAGGTAGCAGGTGAATAACTGCAGAGGTGGCGGTATGATGTCACATGTTATTTCAGAATGACATACTGTACAGTGATGTGACATACACATGTATCGCTGTATTCACCATTGAGCGCGCATTTTAAATGCGAGGATATCACAAAAAGAACGGAAGGAAACGGAGGGGAGGGAGAGGCAGGGCGCAGGGACAGTGAGCTCGCTGTCTGGAACGATGAGCACGGGTGGCGGAGGCGGGAGGCGCCGGCGGGGCGGCGAGCGCGGGGCGACAAGCGCCCGCAAGAAATTGGCCAGAGATCAAGTTTATTGCCCTGGATGTAAGATAACAGGACATGAAATATATAATGTGGCACTTGGCATTGGGGTTGTGGCGTAGTTGGTAAAGCGTGCAGGTGTTCTATATGTGAGCATGTTCGACTCCGATCCAACGCATTTGTATTTTGGTTGGCAGCTGGTCTCGGGCGCCAGATGGAGTCATGTGCTCCCCTTTAAGCGCCCCTTATTTCCCCCAGGGAAATTGGCCTGCGTTGGGCGAACGGTACGAATATATATTCACGTACTTACATACATGCGCCTTTGTTGCTTCCGACCGGAGAGGGTTTCCACTCCGCGCCGGTGATTGTCCCGTTTCGTGTTCAGCACAAGTTTAACCGCAGAACCTAGTACGTTGTTCAGTCCATCGCTGCACACTGTACCATGGTCCACTTACGACTACCATCGAGGTCATGTCCAAGTAGGTATGTCTTGGGTATGTCGGCCACCGTTCGATCAACGATCCGTTTGCCGCGACAACCTGACCGAGTCCCACAAATGTGTATCCACGAAAGTGTGATGTGCCAGTTTCCGGCCCTCCACGTAGATATTATCAATCGTCGTCTTACGGTCCAGGATCAACCCGATGGACTGCACTGTGCATACGTCAGTGTCTGTTCTCACGGTATTATATTAGTCATCACCACGGTGGGTTGGTATATATCCTCAGGAGATGGCAGACTCCAAGCAGACTCACCCAGATTCACACACAACAGCATGGCTCCATCGAAACTCCCCACTCGCAAGATTGGCACCACAGACGTCTGTGCTATGGGCTACGGCGCCATGGGTCTCGGCGCTGTGTACGGCGACCACCTCTCGCAGGAGGAGCGCTTCAAAGTCGGTGGTATCTTGTCGCCTCGGTAGCCCCTATTTATTTACGCCGTTATCCACCCACACAGGTCCTTGACGCCTTGTACGAAATGGGGTGCACCAACTGGGACACGGCGGACATCTATGCCGACAGTGAAGACACGATTGGCGCGTGGTGCGTCCTATACCCCTCGTTTCCCTGCAACAGTTGTGCTCAATATATTCGTCTACTTGAAGGTTCAAGAAGACAGGGAAGAGGAATGAGATCTTCCTCGCCACCAAGTTCGGGTTCACCATCGGGAACCCTGATGCTAAGAAGCCTATCAGCGGCGATCCGGAATACGTCCACGCATCAATGGCGAAGTCGCTCTCGCGCCTGGGTGTAGACTCCGTTGATCTCTACTATTTCCATCGGTGCATATAACATCATTAATACGATTTTTCTGTCATAAACTGACCGCCACCGTTATAGACCTGACCCCACGGTGCCTATCGAGGTATGCAGCCTACACTAGTAGCTAGCCGGATAGGCCAACGCTGACTTCGTCATATAGGTTACCGTCGGCGCGATGGCAGAGTTAGTCAAGTACGTTCAAGAACCCTCTTTGACCTATTGCTTCGAGACTCACCTAGAACCACTAGACAAGGAAAAACCAAGTACATCGGTCTCTCCGAAGTCTCCGCTTCAACTCTTCGCCGCGCCCACGCCGTCCACCCTATTGCAGCCGTGCAAGTCGAGTACTCGCCCTTCGTGCTCGACATCGAGGACGAGAAGATCGGCCTGCTCGCCGCCGCGCGCGAGCTCGGTGTCGCCATCGTCGCGTACTCGCCCCTCGGCCGCGGGTTGATCACTGGCCGCTACGTGAGTAGTCCGCGTCCGCGCCCGCCCCATCTGCCCCGAGCCGCTGATCACGTTCCTGGGTACGTTGGGTAACGTCGAACAGCGCAGCCCGGATGACTTGCCCCCCGACGACTTCCGGCGCAGTGTCCCGCGCTACTCTGCCGCCAATTTCCCGAACATCCTTGCCATCGCCGACGACCTCGCGAAGATCGGAAAAGCGCACGGCGCGACCGCGGGCCAGGTCGCACTTGCGTGGCTCCTCGCGCAGGGCCCCGACGTGATTCCCATCCCTGGGTCAACCAAGATCGCGGTGGGTCTTTCCATGTTTTCAGTCTATCGAGGTAACAGGCGTACTGATGTATGGGGACGAATCAGAACTTGAAAGAAAACCTGGGCGCACTGGAGTTGACGCTGACGCCGGATGAGGCTGAGGAAGTGCGGCGCATCGCTGAGATGGCGGATGCGTTGCCGGGCGCGCGGTACCCGCCTGGACTGGCTGAGATGCTGTTCGCGGACACTCCGTCGCTCACAACCTGAGCTCGTTCTAGAAGGGAGTGAACCGGACAGATATGCCAAACTGTTGTACATAAACGACCCACAGAATCAATTGATGCGCACAGACGACAAAGACAATACGGGTGTGAAACGAGACATCTCTCGACAGATCCTCGAACTCTTCTTTCTAGTTTTAGCGCACCTGGCAGCAACAGTGTACCGGATCTCATCGCGCAGAGACTCTCCGTTGGGCTCACGCCCACGGATGCATTTCCCGCTGCAATGCGATCTACCGCATACATTCGACGCTTGCCTTGTGAGGGGTACTGTCCAGCAGTGAAAGGAGTGATGATCAATGGAAGGCGACTCAAGAGAGATGGCTTTGGCGCCGAGGGGAGGCACCGTTTTGTAGCGCTCAGAACAGTGGCTCTGCCGGTGGCCGGCAGTGGCCGGCGTGCAGTCGGAAAACTTTGATTCCGGCTTGTAAATTCAAGCTCCGCCACTGGTCCTTGCACAACTGAAGCGCTGAAGCTCATCGCGAAAGGCGCCAATTCACAACTCTCAACTGTCTACCTCCCCACGCCACTTACCCCTTGCACACCAGTTCTATGACAATATACTTTGGAGGTTTTTTGTTCACTTCGGAGGCCTTGGCTCACCTCTGCGTCAAGGCGTATGGGTTTGGGCAATCAGTTGTACGAGAAGACGATGGGGTCGACTGCGCTTCCACGTACTTCATGCGCTATGACCTCGTCGATAGCCCCGAACTCATCCCAATCTATGGCGAGAGGGACGAATCCCCGACATATGGCTTCTGCCGTGCCGACTCGCAGTCGTGCAACGTGGCCTCAAAGCGCCGGACCTTTCCCTCGACAAAGCCGGGCAGGCATATGCTGATCACTGGTTTCCTCCATCTCTTCGCGGGCTCCCGGAATTCCGGAGCGTACGATACTTCCAGTACCGTGTTCCTGCGTGGGACGAAGGTGCGTTTCGCTGTTATCTTCGCTTTGCAACCCATCTGACCCATGTCTAGAACCCTTCTGCGTCGAGCGACAGCGTCGCCAGCTGACTATACCGCGAGATTACGCACGCATAGTAGCTCTTTTGAAGAGCAGGGAAAACGAGGGAAGGGCAACTGGTCGCGTCGTAAGTCTGTCCAGTTTTTTCCTGCGCAATCCCCATTGATAGTAGTAGCCCCCACCCTTTCCAACCATGTGGATTGATGTCAAAACACCATCATATCCTACTGTCGTAATCCCTACAGTGCGTATCATGCTCGCCACCATCCGTCACTAGCCGGTTTGTTGATTATATATGGTTTCCAGCGCCGGACTCGGCAGTTCAACACTGGGATTCGACAACATAGGACACGAGTATACTGAAGGTCGCTCACGCCGTGGCATCGCCCATCAATGAGCTTCGATTAGCTTTTAGCTTGTTACATATCCGATCTTCAAGGGTCGTAACCACTACGACCTTCAACAAATGCAGATGGCCATCGGTACGAGTCCGTCCAGGGCAATTCAGCCGAGCAACCCAGTACGTCACCCCGTTGATGTTGCATAGTGCTTTTTTCCTATGTGGCTACTAGAAGATCAATGGAGCGGCGTACAATCGCATTTGTATGACGACCACACTATGATCAAGATTCTGCGATGACCTGGCCAAGATCCTGCAAATCACTGTATACGTAGGTGGGTTGTACGCGCTAGCGATTCAGGTAGGCCAGCGCTGACTTCGTCACATAATATAGGTTTCCTTCGGCGCGATGGCAGAGTTGGTCAACTGCGTTCAAAATGCCTTTCAAGTCTATTGCTTCTGTGCCTATTTAGAGACCATTCTAGACAAGGCAAGACCAAGTACCTCGGACTCACCGAAGCCCCAGCTTCGACTCTGCGCCGAGCGCACGCCGTGTACCCAATCGCCGCCGTACAAGTCGAGTGCTCGCCCTTCATGCTCGGCATCGAGGACGAGAAGACTCGCTACCGCGCGCGAGCTCGGTGTTGCCTCATCGCGTCCTCGCCACTCGCCTCCAGGCTGCTCACTGGTCGCTACATGAGTCGCTCGCTCATTTTGTTTACTTTGTACGCAAGCTGACTATATACATGTTTGGCTTTGGCAAGCACCCAGCGGCGCAAGGTTCCGCGCTACTCTGCCGTCAACTTCCCGAACATTCACGCGATCGTCGGCGACCTGGCGAAGATAGGGAAACGCACGACGCGACTGCGGGTCAGGTTGCGCTCGCGTGGCTACATCCCCAGGACTTCGACGTCATCCCCATTCCCGGGTCGACGAAAGACGCGGTCCGTCGTGTCGTTGCTATTCCAAACGAGGGACAACGGATATGCTGATGCGCTTTGGTGGAACAGAACTGGAAGGAGAACCTCGGCGCGCTCGAGCTGAAGCTGACGCCGGACGAAGTCAAGGAGGTGCGGCGCCTCGCAGAGATGGTGGACGCGTTTGTATCCGCCCGGGATAGCGGAGATGCACACGCCGCCGCTCGAGGCTTGAGTTCGTCCTTGGTCGACGTCGGGGGCGAAACAGGCTAAATCGCCAAGTCGTTGTGCCAATAGGAAACGATTACCAATTCCAGATTTAACGAAGATGCACTGCGATGGAAAATGGCCCCGAGAGATGGATCTGATCAAGAGTGGAACAAGACGTCTCCTGAGCGATATTCCAACGCTTCTTTCCAAGTGCGTATCACGTATGGGCGCTCCGAAGGTTCAATATTCAATGACTAAAGCCCAGATATCGACGCATGGTTCCAGATTGGATGACTACGTGAGCCATGTCACCTCGTGATCGCCCTTGACATTCAGCGTTCAAGTAAGCTCCACAGTCTAGGTTTCCGTTCTTTTGAACGTGAGACTGTGGAAGCTACCGCAGCACAGCGCCATCTGCACTGTGCCCTCATCATCTCCCTCGTCGCCGTCCTCTTTCCATCTCCATCCTCACGTTGAACTCTGCCATCCCGCGACTTAGTACTCAAGTATTCATGCCTCCCATCAATATCAAGCGCTTCTGTCCTGCACAGGTATTGGCCGGTCAGTGCGAGGATATCAACTCGTGCGCGTTCTCCCATGGGCTCCATTCTATATGTATCCCCTGCGCTAAGTTATTCATGAATCGAAATTTGTCTCTCAATCACTTTCAAGATCCAAAACACCACAGTCGAATAGATGAAGTTCAGGCACGTGTCGCCCTCCAGTGCCCAGCCTGTGCCATCACCCTCCCGGATCAATCGTCGTGGCTCCAACACGCCAGCGACAGGCATCCTGGTGAACATATTATCCCGGAAATACCCGGTAAACCCAATGAGAAGCTGGGCTACTGTACTGTCTGCAATAATCGCTTCCCTATGGACAGCTGGAACAACCATCTCTCCGGAACGTATCACATCAGAACTCAACTCATCGTACTATGGAGAACGGAGTATGAACAGGAGACCGCCCTTCGAGAAGTGGCGACCATGTCACACCCCGAAGGCTTGGACTTCGGGCTTGTAGATCTGGAACACGCGTCGACGACCCAGGACTCGCGTGTCGTGCTCATGGTTCCGAAGACCGCTGGATTGGTCATCCGCAAAATAGCGGCGTACCCCAATGCTGGCAACAACAAGCCATCCAAATCGTACGTCGTGCTTTTACTCCCACATGTCTCTACCGATTCTGATACAAAAAGTTCAGCTTTACCGTCTCATGGCCTCTGCAAGAAGACACACTGACGCCGCTCGAACCCGTCGAGATAACAGTGCACTTCAACCCCAATCACCGCGGCAAATTCGCCGAGGTTTTGGCCATTGATCTCGAGTCGACAACGGGCCCAATTCAGGGCACCTTTCGGGTTCGTCGGAAGCTAATGGCGATGGTCGGCCGCGCGGAGGACCACAAGCTTTTGCAGGCGTCGAAGAAGTTCGTTAAGCAGAAGCGTACACGATGGAGACACGGGGGAGCGACCGTTGAAGGAGAGCGACCTCCGGAGGCTGTCGACTCCGCACCATGGGTACAATCTCTCCCAAAGGCGTGCGTTCCCAAGGCGCTCTCGGATCTCCTATCAAAAGGAGCAACGCGAACAGTACTCCAGCAATTAGAAGAAATGTACTTTGCAAATGAGCTGTCTCTCGAGACTCACCTGGATCACTTCACGCATCTATTATGGGCGGAGGAGGCCCGCATCATGTATGTACCCCACTAAATGCTACTCGCAGACGTCCTAATATGCTCTCTAGAGACGATTTACGCATGTATGACATGCGTTCTGTAAAGTTCAGGAGAGAATCCGGACGGCTTCACACGTAAGCACCGCCAGTATCACTCAAGCCATCCCCATGGCTTACGTTGGTTCAAACTTGGTTAGCGTCAATGTTCCTGGACTTGCAGAGAAACGACCAAGCGTTGTCGTCGGTAAGTCACTGGTTCTTTCGATAGTGTGACATCTACAACTTAACCCTTCACGTTAGGCGACATCATCCTCGCCCAGGCTTTGCGCAAAGCGGATTCCACCGGACCAACGCATCGAGGATTCGTACACATTGTGCGAAACGAAGATATCTGTGTATCGTTCCACTCGTCCTTTGATGGTGCCTCACGGTACAACATTCGATTCGAGTACAACCGCATCCCTCTTCGTCGGCAACATCAAGCTTTATCGGTACCGTCTCTTTCTGCCCAGCGACTTCTGTTCCCGCACCTAGACGACCAAGGGATCTTAAGCACCCCTCAACCCGACAACATTACGACCTTCAACCCTCTCGTTGCTTTGAACTCGGCCCAGCTGCAGGCTGTCAAGCTGATCGTGAGTCTCCAACCGGTGGCGCCCCCGTTCGTGATCTTCGGCCCGTGAGCAGTATTTTCCTCGTCTGTATCAGCATCCCATTGACGCGCGCATCACAGTCCCGGAACCGGGAAGACCATCACGCTGGTCGAATCAATTCGTCAAGTCCTCCACCGCGATCCCACCACGAAGGTCCTGGCCTGTGCGCCCAGCAACAGTGCGGCCGACCTCATCGCTCAGAGGCTCTCCGTGGCTCTCACGCCCAACGATATGTTCCGGTGCAACGCGATCCACCGCATCCAGAGGCTCCTGCCTGCTGACCTTGTCCCTTACTCGCTCTTCCGTGGCCACCTCTTCGCGTTGCCGTCGCTCGAGCAACTCTGCTCCTACAGGGTGATCGTCTCCACGTGCGGCAACGCATCGTTCCCGTACAACGTAGGGATGCCTACCGGCCACTTCTCCCATATCTTCGTAGACGAAGCAGGGCAGGCGTCCGAACCTGAAGTCTTGCAAGCGATCAAGATCATCTCGAGCGCGGACACGCGCGTCGTCCTCGCGGGGGACCCCAAGCAGCTCGGGCCGGTCATTCGATCGAGCATAGCCCGCCACTTCGGGCTCGCGAAGAGCTACCTCGAGAGGATCATGGAACAGTCGGTGTACACGAGCGCGATGGCGCCCAACCGCGCGTAAGCCGATCCGTTTGCCGTCGTCGCCCCGTTCTGACACCCTCCTTGCATCGCGCTGCTTCAGCTTCGTCAAGCTCGTGAAGAACTTCCGGTCTCACGAGGCGATCTTGCAATACCCCAACAACCAATTCTACGACGGCGACTTGGAAGCGTGCGCCGATCCGGAGGCTACCGACGCCTTCCTCGGTTCGGCGCAGCTCGTCAACCTGCGCTTTCCGGTGGTGTTCCAGCATGTCTCGGGCGAGAACGAGCGCGAAGCCTCTTCTCCCTCGTACTTCAATATTCTTGAGGCGACGGAGACTGTCGAGCGCATAAAGCTGGTGCTTCGTGACGCTGCCCACCCCGTTCGTGAGTACCTTTCCTGTCGGTGCTACCGTCTCCTCATCGAGGACCGCACGCTTAGCCGTTCCTCGTGAACACAGGTCCCGAAGATATCGCCGTTATAACCCCGTACTACGCACAAGCACGGAAGATACGCATGCTTCTTAAGACGTCAAAGATCGAAGGCGTCACTGTTTGCAGTGTGGAGCAAATCCAAGGCCAAGTACGCGTTCTTTCCTTCTCCGTGGTCCTGCCCGTCGACCTGACCTTCGTTCGGCGTCACCTCAGGAACGTCCCGTCATCTTCATCTCCACCGTCCGGAGCAGCCGGGACCTGCTTTCGTACGACGCCAAGTTCACGCTGGGCTTCGTCAGCAACCCGCGTCGCTTCAACGGTACGTTCGAGCCCCCATCATACTCGTCCCCCGCATGCATGCAAGCACGGCTGAAGCGCTGACCTCCGCCGCGTCCAGTGGCCGTCACCCGCGCCAAGGGCCTCCTGGTCGTCATCGGCGACTCGGACGTGCTCTCGATCGACCCGGTCTGGCGCGGATTTTTGAACTACGTCCACCAGCACGGCGGGTGGAGCGGCGACGAGCCTGGTTGGGACACGAGCGCTCCTGTGGACGCAAACTTCGACTATGCGGCGGAGATCCGGGAGGCGGCGGCGAACGACATGGACGCGCTCATCGCGCGGCTTGCGGAGGGTCATGACGTGGAAGCAGAGGCTAACGTCGAACGGCCGTTTGTGGAGGAAGACTGAGAGGGGCACCAGAGGGATCCAAGTGTACAAGGTTGTGCGAACACGCCGCGCTGTCGCACGCTGCAGCCCTACCGACGTTGTACTATATGATCTCCATGTTAAGCAGGTCGATAAATCCAGAGGATTCGCACACAGGTGGTACAGGAGTGTAGAAGGGCGCAAAGAGCGATCATAGATCTCTTGCGTACTTGTACTCACCCCCCTTCTCGAGTGCCTGCGAAACCGTCAATAAATGGACTCGACCAAATCATAGTAGACATAGAACTTACCCGCTTGTATGCGGGCCTGCATGTCCAAGGATCACGCAAAGGTCAGAGACGAGTTGTTTCATAGAAGTGATGGACTCACCTTGCGTGCGCGCGGTTCACGTACTCCCTCGTCTTCGGCCCGAACGGAAACGGTGACGAGTTCCCCCACGCCTCCAAACTGAACACCATCATGTAGTCCGCCGCCGTTGGCTCGCTGCCGCCCGCAGTCCAGTCCCCGCACTTCTCCAGGTGCTCCTCGATCTGCCGGCGCGCGTTCGTCAGACAGTGGCTCCCGACGCGCACGGCCCAGGAGACTTCTCGGAGGCTTGCACACGCGAGAGGCGAAGCACTCACCATGTCGGCGTGCAGCTTGAGGCGTGGCTCATGTACCCCGCGTCGATCTTGCTGAAGACGATGTTGAGGAATGGACGGATAAAGAACGGGGCCTGGGTGGGGATCTTTTTGAACAGAAGCTTCTGCACGAGCATCGGCATCAGGGACGCCTCGGAGTAGTGGGTGACTGTCGGATGGTCATGGGAGCACACGGGTGTGAACAAGGGATGTGTGGAGAAGAGGGCTTACAGTAGAGGTTGTCCAGCTTCCCGGACTCGGGGGGCTGCGCGCGCCCTTCCCCGTACTTCGCGATGATGTACTCTATGGACGCATATCCGACATCAGCGTGTGTGCATGAACACCCAAGCAGAGGCCTCTTCCTCAGGCACTCGTAACCTCTCGAACACGAGGAGCAGCAGAACGAACGCTCGATGAGGTGGCCCTGGTACGCACCTACAATTGCTCCGCTCTCAGGCAAATTGCGCCCTCCTCGGTGATCACTGGCGCGCCGCCGAGTGGGTTGACCGTCTTAAGATCCTCAGGTGCTTTACTGTCAACGCCGCAGGCATATTTCTTGATCTCGTACGGGACATCGAGCTCCTCCTGAACGCCAAAGCGGTAACATTGAGCGGAGCGCGGCCAAGGAAGAGTCAGCGGAAGCGACATACCACGAGCCACAGAATCCGCTGGGAGCGCGAGTCGTTCAGGTGATGGATGGTCAGCGTGGACGACATGTTGCGGCGGGGAGAGACGATATGGGACCGAGAGCAGGGACATGAGGGGCATATTAACGGAGTACGGTGCACGCAGCAGATAGTCGGATGAGTAAGGACTGAGAATGGGGGTGGGCGGTAGCAGCCATGGTGGCTGTTAGGAAGAACAAGGGAGGGCAGGAAAGAACCAGCAGACGCAACTCCCGACAGCGATCGGGGCCGGCAGTTTGATACGGGCCACTCCCTCTCGTGTGTCAGTCCCTGCTTGTCCGACTCAAGGAGCGCGGAGTATGCCCAACGGGTATGCATGCCCGCCTCCGATATCCAACGGTCGTGGTTCACAAAAGCGCGTGCTCAAATATTTGCAAGCGCAGTTTGTCAGGAGACAGTCTGCGGGAACGTCTCTCCAACTGGCACTAAGTATCGAGAAAGGACACGATAGAGCTGGCTCTGACTTATTCATGTCCCTCCATGTGGCGAAAACATGCTGTAGTCCGTGATGTCTACAAGAAAGGTATACAAGTATGAGAGCAGAATGCAACTAACGATACACCCCGGCGGTCGATATGTTATGGGGACGTTGACCGGGCCTTGAGGGTATCGAGCATCTTCTGAGCCTCTGAAATCCGGACGTCGACATCTGTTCCAGCATTGCAGGCAAAACACCAGAAAGACAAGACGCACCTGCTTTCACTTTCCCGTCCGACACAGAGACCGCTTTCTGCAGCGATTCCAACGCCGCGTTCATCGCCTTCATCCCCTCTTCTTCCTCCGCAAGCAGCGCGGCCTCCGCCATCCGCACCCACCCCTTCCCCCACTTCTCGTCCAGCACCGTCGCCGCCCTCGCGTCCTCAACCGCCTTCTCCCTCAGCCCTCCCGCTCCGCCTTCGCCACGCCCTCCGCGCGCGCCCGCTTGATGTACGCGAACGCCCTGTTCCCGTACAGGACCGCCGCCTGCGGCGCCGCCGCGATCGCGCGCGAGTACGCGTCCGCCGCGGCCTCGTAGTCCGCCGCCGCGAACGCCTTGTTGCCCTCCTCCTTCGCCGCTCCGCCGCCGCGGGGAGCA
The DNA here is from genome assembly GCF_022376455.1 of Epithele typhae. Lineage (NCBI taxonomy): Eukaryota > Fungi > Basidiomycota > Agaricomycetes > Polyporales > Epitheliaceae > Epithele > Epithele typhae. The sequence goes on along the minus strand of NW_025954218.1, from coordinate 434,498 downwards.
CGGGCGCCGCGGCGTGGCGCGCGACCATCGCGTGCAGCGCGCGCTGGTCCGCGCCGCGGAGGGAGTCGGCGACGCCGGCCTGGGTGATGACGACGAAGGTGGGCATCGCGGTGACGCTGTACTTGGCGGCGATCGGGGCCAGCTTGTCGACGTCGACCTTGAGGAAGACGCCGTGCGGGAACTGGGCCGCGAGCTGCTCGTAGAAGGGCGCGATGGCCTGCGGGGGAGGTGTGCACGGGGGGTGCGGGTGCGTGAAGGAGAGGGGGACGCACCTTGCACGGCCCGCACCATGTCGCGAAGAAGTCGACGACGATCGCCTGGCCCTTCTCCTTCGCGGCTCGGAGGGTGGTGTTCCACTGACTGACGGATTCGATCTGTGTGGGATGCGTCATGTCGTTTGTTCGGACGTTCAAGGCCGTGGTAGTAGGTGGAAGTGAAAGTGACGATGTATTGCTGCGAGGGCGATGGTAGTACTAGTAAGCCACACAGGACGGCGCTCAAGTAAACTTCATTTCGAGACATTCCCTCGCGATGTGGTCACGTGCGATCGTGATCTCAAAGCCATCGGAGGCCGGACTCGCCGAGGCTCGCAGTCAATTGGATTGCAACCGCCTCGCGCGCCAAGCTCATCAGTGAGCATAGACTCTCGTAGTCATTTTCGTTCGCTCGCTCTTGAACGGTTGAACTCTCAGTAAACATCGAAATGTCTCTCGCAGTATATATTCTCGGATCGACGTACAGCACAAATTGTACAACATGCGCGAGGCTCATGCGCTCCCTCGCCTAGATCAAGGAGCAAGTTCTCCCATGCCGCCTGCTGCTCGAGCAACGGCTTCCGCGACACTACCCGGGCAGTTCAACATGTACTCAATCTGAGGCTGGCCTGGATAGAACCACGTCGCAATGGCCTGCACAAGCATCGACATCAGAAAAGCGTTCGCGGAGCGTACACGGAGCGCACTCACAATCATCACGTAGAACGAGACCATGTTCAGCCCTTCGGACATGTTCGTCTTCGAGTCGCTGAGAACGCAGATGACGAGGAAGGAAGCGCCGAACAAGACGGCGACTTCGAAGTAGTCTGTGGGATGCTCCAGATCAATTCACCCGACCGCGAAAGGCGCGGCGCACGCACCGAAGAGGAGGTGCATGGGCCGGTCGGTCCACCAGCCAAGGAGCACGAGGAACGGCATCCACCAGAGCGTGAACTGGATGCTGAGGTCGATCGGGCGCGCATGCGCGAACTCCTGGTCCAGCGACTCCTCGTCGTCACCCTCTTGTTCGGCAGTGGAGAGTCCGGAGTCGCAGCCGCCGCGCTTACTCCGGAACGTGGCCTTGAGATCGTTGTGCGTGCGGATGAGGAACTTGTGGATCGCAACGACCCCGTCGCCGGAGAAGGAAAGGACGGGGAGAAGGATGAGGCCGAACCACCTGGACAGCCGCAACGTCAGACGGATGCGAACGGTGACAGAAGAGGAAGGATGCATACTCCGTCTGAATTCCACTTGTCTCTTGCACGTCTTCGATGCTCGAGACGAGCTGCAACCGGTACGCTCAGTATTTGTGGCTGATAGGAACGTGAAGGGGCTTACAAACTCGGCGGTGGGTGCCATGAGCGCAACGGCAACGACGAGGAGAATGAATGAAGCCCACGGATGCACAGGCATAGTAGTTTTGGACGCGAGCAGTGGTTCTGAAGTGTTTGCGCGAGACGCGGCGGGCCGAGCAGGACTTTGTGAAAAGGTAAGAGTTGATGGCCGGCGCGCAGGAGGTGCGAGCTTCCGAGTCCGGGTGGACGGCAGTACGCCATGGTGGTAGATACGGGAAACAATATACCTAACAATGCCGGCGGTCAGCGATGATTATATGCGTGCGAACGAAATACCTACGCTACGATGAGCACGACGGATATGCCACGACTCATACTCAATATATCTCGACGGACTGTGTCGCTGACTAGGGGTACGAAGGCGGGAGGAAGCCCGGAGTTGGAGTCCGATTGTCCGCTATTTGACGATCCGCGGTCTAGGGCGGCAAATAAGGCGGTGGGAACAAGCATAGAGAGTACTCTGGAATCATGTTGAGATACGGGCATCCATCTAGGTGTTTCACGTACCCGACCATGAGTAGCGTGGTATTGACGCTCGCATGTTGGGCGTGAAGGGGCTGATCGTGGTGTCGCGCCCCAGATAAGAAAATCGGCATCCCAGGGATGAGGAGGAGATGCAGCAGCACTACTCCTAGCTCGAACGATGACTACGACGGTGCTCGTCAGATGGCATGAAAGACGTACCAACGATGGTGGACTGGAGGAGCCGTAGCTCGCACTTGAGAAGTAGTATGATAGAGAGGGTGGCCTCTACGGCACTATCACGATGATACGTTGGCCTCGACATGAAGTCGACCTATGATGACCAACTTACTTGCTTAGCGTGATGACTACCAGATCTCGTAGATCTTCTTTCAGGAATTCTCCCAGTTGCTCTCCGCCCCAATCGAATATCTTCTGCAGTGGGATCATGGCGATGAAGCAGACTGGAGTCGGACATGAGCCAGTTGAAAGGCTGGTCGTATGCGAGAGACGTACGGGCAAACGTTGTATCATGCCCCCAGGTTTTGACCCAATGGGCGGCCCATGCGAACGGGAGCGCGAGGAGCAGAGGGGTCATCCCTACGACACAGCATGAGCTTCGGAGAGACCATGCACGAATCGCGAGAAGTGACTCGCACGAAAGAGCCTTGAAGGTACTGGCGAAGCTCTTTTTCCATCCCTGGTGTTGAGGTGCTTGGTCGACGAGTACGACATCGGTGACGACTCCCAGTCCTCCGACCAGAGCGGCTAATATCTGGGTACGTGGAGCTAGATGGGGGGTGCTCTTGAGGCAAGACATCGGAGAAAGTTCGCAGGGAGGAGGGAGCTGGTATGGAGAGAATCGGAGCAGAGGAGCATTCGCCAGTCGAGGGGAGTTTTAAGGCTCGGTGGTCTGGACCAGCGTGTGGCCTGCGGAGCGTGGAGAGCGAGAGGAAATCGCATGCCGACGGACACGGTGTGGTCGAAAGGCGCCATACTTAGACCCACGGATTGACGTGGGCGATGATGGAGGAGGTGCCAGGCGGTGATATATATCCAGGTGGATAGATGCCGGTTGAGCCATCTACAGTGGATGAGAGCGACCAGTGGGTGAGAGACAGCGGGAGCTAGCGGGGCATCAAGGTCAACGGAGAGCATCGGGAGTTGAAAGCACGAACGGCTGCCACCGAGTCGCGAATGAAGCAGGGAAGCCGACACGGACGCTTGGTGCACGGTCCAGATAAGACGGCTGCTTCCCCGCCATGTCGCGGATGCCCAGAATGTCGCAAGGACTGCGACAGCGCGGTGTGTGGCCCTGCGCGAGGAATTGGAAAGGACTGTTCCATCTTGGCCAGAGGTCGGGAAATGGCCAAACGAGCCCGGCCCGTGGGGCCGTGCCACGACTGATCGCAGTCACGTGGCGGAGCATTGGTCTCAGGCGCCATGCCAGTCGTCGACGGTCGTCCCTGCGACTGACGATGATGCCGCAATGAGTCCCAGGCTGTAAGCATTGCCTCCCTCTCTCACCAACCGACTCGCTAAGTTATCGCACAGGTGACATCCACCAACTCTGACGATGAGCTCAGAGAGATCGCTGGATGCTCCCACCAGTAGGCCTTCCAGGAGCGCCTGCTCGAGAAGTGGCCCGACAGCCTCGTAGACGGTATCTCCCTCCAGAAGGAGAAGACCAATGTGACGACGGGCCAACTGGTCTGGAGTACTCGGTCCTTGCCACGCTCGATTTCTGCGCCTTCCCCGACGCCGCCGGTTTCATCATACATTGTTTGATCGACCCTGAGGTCACCCTTGATCCCTCCGACGATACGGTAGTGGGTGGAAGTGAAGGTGACGATTCATTGCTGCGAGGGAGATGGTGGTATTACTAGTAAGCCAGACGGTGCGGCGCTCATGTGAGCTTCACTTCGTGACGTAAACCGCGCAGATATTCCGATCGGTGAGCATAGGCTCTCGTAGCCATTTCAGTGCGCTCGCTCCTGAATGGCTGAGACAGATTGCTAAATGCCAATCCGGGGCTGCCTATTTTTGCCAACAGAGCGCTGCGACCGCAAAAGCGTCGTCGATAGCACAAGTATTCTCCGTTCGCCATTGGGGCTTCATACGAAGCATGTAATGGCGGTCGTGGTGGACAGTATATAGAGACAGATCTGTCTCGCTCAGGACTGCACAAACCTCTCGAGTCCTGCGGCCCTGTCCTCTAGCAGTATGTCTCTTCCCATGCGCAAGATCGGAAACTCGCTCGTGAGCGCCATCGGCTACGGTGCCATGGGTATCTCTGTCTGCTACGGCCCACCCTTGCCAAGGAGCGCCTTAAGGTGCAGTCCTCGCAGCTACTGCTAAACTCGTGCTGACATCAGACATCATCACCATCTGCCAGATCCTCGACGCCGTGTATGAGCGTGGTTGCACTCACTGGGACACGGCCGATGTGTACGCGGACAGCGAGGACCTTATTGGAAAATGGTTAGCTTTCGCCTTTCTAAGCAGCAGTAGCAGCAGCATCGAACTTATTGTTCACTCACAGGCTCAGCACGCGAAACAAGAGGAGCGAGATATTCCTGGCGACGAAGTTCGCGCTGGCCTCTGGTATCAAGCGCATTCACTGTGCGCCCGACTACGTTCCACAGGCTTTGGAGAAATCACTTAAGCGCTTGGGTGTGGATTACGTCGATCTATACTATGCTCACAGGTGCGACGAGTTCCGAAAAATATTTTCTGCTCAGACGTACGTACTGACATTGTGGGACAGGGCTGATCCAGAGGTCCCGATCGAGCTCACCGTCGGTGCGATGAAAAAACTTGTCGAGTACGTGTCTAACGTGCTTGCTTCTCCCCCTTCCGTCATTCATGAGATGGTACCAGGGCTGGGAAGGTCAAATACATCGGCTTGTCCGAATGCTCCGCAGAAACCCTCCGTCGCGCGCACGCCGTTCATCCCATCGCAGCCGTTCAACTCGAATACTCTGCGTTCACTTTGGACATCGAGGACCCGCAGATCAACTTGCTCAAAACGGCGCGGGAGCTTGGGGTGGCGATTGTTGCGTACTCTCCACTCGGCCGTGGGATCTTGAGTGGCAGCATAGTGAGTTCAAGTGGTATTGTATATCGCAGGGGCAGAGGTTGACGTTGCTGTCAGACTGGCCCTGAAGGATTCGCGGACGACGACTTCCGCAAGCACATCCCCAAGTACCAGAAGGAAAACTTCCCAAACATAGTGAAGCTCGTCGGGGATATCAAGGAAGCCGGGGACAGGCATGATGCGACGCCCGGGCAGATCGCGCTTGCTTGGCTCCTTGCGCAGGGCGACGACATTCTCCCCATCCCTGGCACGACGAAGATCGCCGTCCGTGTCCTTTCACATTCTCAGATGCTCGTTGTGACTCACTAAGTTTCTTTTCAGAATCTGGATGAGAACCTGGGCGCAGCTCATATCAAACTCACTCAAGAGGAGGTGGACGACATCCGTCGGATTGCAGTGGCGGCCGATGGTGCGCGCGGCCTTGGACGGTATCCTGTGGGGTACAGCGCGAACCTGTTTGGCGACACACCAGCTCTCCCATAGTGTCCTGTAGACACTGCTTCACAGTTTACTACAAGTTTGAGATTCGTGACACGAACACGTGACTGCTTGGGAACACACACGCGTCTACAACGCCAGACACATTTTGATGCTCTTGAGTCTTGACCATACGGATCGTATCGTCTTCTACCTCTCATCGTCGCCCCTAAAGTCCAAAGTCCTTATGGAAGGTGGTATCGTCCTGGCAAGAATAGGGCCGGTGTTTTGTCGGACAGGGTGTCTCCGAAGACTCGGGGTTCGGTTGGTGAGTCTTGTCCACGTTGTGCATCTCAGCCGACAGATATCATGCCGGCGGCCAGGATTGCACCTGACCACCTCGTACGCTGTTGCTGAGCCCAACATCGCGCATACAGTGCGCTCGGTTCACGTGTCGTCTCAACTTCGCGGATTTTATTCGCCCATTTCCTCCTTCCAGGCCTGGTGGTTCAACCCATGCCTCCCAAGACGCAATGCTAGGCTCCGCGATCATGCGCCGAAGACGACCCGCGCACTCGGTCGACGACGCGCACATCCGTCTGATTCGGGTCTTCGGCATAAGTCTTGGTGCGGGCACCATCGCACTCCACTCACGTGGACGTGTGCGCGGGACAGGAGAGTCAGATGAGCGGCTTCCAGCACCGCGCGATCACTGTGGCGACGGGGTCAGGCGGCGATGTGTGGACACATAAAGCCTTGAGGTGCGTTTCGTCACCGTCCGTCTCTCCTCGCACACATCCATTCCGTCCTACACTTTCTCCTCCCCCAGACCTCACATCATGCCCAAATCATGGCGCTCCACTCTCGAGCAACGCGACCAGGGAATGATGACAGGAAACTGCAGAGATGACGTAGGAGGTTAGCTCATAACACGGTGCGTGGTTATCAATACACTGCACCCTCTTCCTGTGTCCTTCCCCTTTTGAGTTTTATGCCCTCGTTCTCTGCCGAGCCAATCCACCTCGCCTTCCGCCCTGTCACCCAACTGTTGCTGCTCGATTCGTCACTCCTCCCTCTCCCACCCCTTCGACTTCTGGCTTTCCTTTGGCATCAGTTTCTGTCGGGCATCAGTGAAGACATTTTGAACACTATATCTTCCGTGCTCCAAGTCGACCGCCCTGTTTTGCGTCGGCGGCCGCCAGCGGAAATTTCTCCCGTATTCCCAACCTCTGCTTCATACCACTGTGTAGTCACCAGGAAAATGAGACAAATTTCCGGCACCGGTTCGATCTGCAGTCTAACGTTTGATAGCATTGCAACGGTCGGGCATCTTGGGGTGTTGATCTCGGGTGGACATCTCTCGCGATGGGCCATATGCTCCTACGTCAGCTTTACACGAACGAAATGATCCTGTAAGCTGCCCCTTCCGTTGATCCAGCCGTCCACGTTCTCATCCCTCCAATCCAGGCACGTCGCGTACTCAAGCTGGCCCCGTCCCGTCTTGGCCGCCTCCGACGCAGTTCCGTTCGATCGTCGCGGCCGCTCGGTCCCCCCGTGCGTTGGCGTGCGTCCGACGTCCCCGGCCAATTTACCCCGCATTTCCCCACTTACCCCACAGTCCAGATGAAGGCTCAAGCCTCAACCGAGACACCGAGTGCATGATTAGTTGTTCCAGCTTCCGATCGCCTTCACCGTCCACTGCGCTTCCAGCCTTGCAAATGGCCCTCCATGCCCTCACGGAGGCGTACGCGCCGATCAAGCGCCGCCGGATTCTGGAGAGCGGCCATTGGGACGTCGCGTAATGGTCCTTCTCGCCGCTATCCCAAACTACCTCACGAATTTCCCCCGCCATCCAGCCGCTTCCCACAGGGTGCCGGCACGAGAAGAGCGTCGCGGCTCCGAAGGTCGTCCGCGCCCCCGCGTCCGCGCACGCGCTCCCACCGTCGGCCTTGGTGCGTCCATACGGCATCAGTGGGCGCGCGCAGGGCTCTGATCGTAGAACGCGCGCCCCTTGGGGAGTTGGGCTGTGGACAGCATAACTCCGCCTCTGGACGGCGCGCGACCAAGCGAGGTTGATCCAACCCACATGCTCCCGCCCTATCCGTACGCCCACGTACGTCTGATGCGCCAGTCTGCGGAGACTGGCCCGCCGAAGTATCCGCCGCCCCGGCGCGCGGCCGTCAACGACAGAACGTCAACGACCTCCAGCTGCAGCGCTCCCGGTATCGTCCTCCTCCTGGGCCAGAGCGATCGCCGCGTCCTAGGCTCAGGCTTGAGTCTGGTTCTGCGGAAACTAAGCCTAATCCGGCCCATCGGGCTGGAAAGTTCGCCATGCTTTCCCCGCAGGACGCCCTAGGACTTCGCCCCGAGCGATCGCGAAGACATGGTGCTCACCGGGCTTCGACGGCTCGAGCGCATGGTCGTCCAGGCGCCATGTCGCCACCATTGCCTCTTCACCGGGTCGACACGTCATGGAGATGTGCGGAGACCGCGCGAAGGCCCTCCGCACGAACGAGGAGGAGAGCTTACGGCCCATGCTCTCCCGTTGCAGAAACTTCGCGTCCGTTTGCATCCGCGCGGTACGGCACTACTGTGGCTGGGGTAGCCGGGGAAGTGGATTCGGAGAACGGGGACCGGACGAGGGTACGCTGGTGGATGCATTGCGCACGCACCGTCGACGTCATGCTCGTGATTGATGCGCTTCTGCCTCGGCAGCTGCAGTCGCTGCAGCGCCGTTCTCCGCGGCCTCCGGCGTTACGCTCTCTCAACAGATGTAATACAAGGTCTTCAGGTGCGTTGTCGAGATCCTGTCGCCTTGGCCCTGCTCTGACGCCACACATACACGATTCCTGGACTGCTACAGCGACTATTACGTGTGGGCAGCTATCACGGACTTTCTCTGCGGGCGGGAAACAAAAGCATCGTGCTTCCCGCGGCCCCATTGGGTGGGGCACGCCTCTGTCGTGGGTGCAGCCCGCTCAATGCGCGCCTCGTCCATCATTAATAATTCTCAGCTCGCAGAGAAGGTCGTGCGCCGTCTCGCCGGGGAACTTCCAGAACGGCGAAGCACACGCGCTCCCGGCGCCCCTTTCCCGCCTTCGGTGGCTTCGCGCCTCCATCTCCGACTACCAAGCAAAGCTACTCCCATCGAGCCCAACTTGCCGAAGAACAACACACCCCATCCCGACGCATGTGCACCGTGCAGGCTCGGGTCCGGGGGCGCAACGACAGCCATCGCACAGGTTCCTGGAGGGCCGAGGCTCTCCACCGTCTGCACGTTCGCCTTTCCGCTTTCCTTTCTCCGCATCGCATCCGCTCCCGCGCGATCACCACACGTATACGTGCCTGACGCATCCCCCCGCTCGAGCCGACCCCCGCACCCCCATGCACGGCCGGCGATCCCCCGCACTGGCACAGTGGCCGACAGCACCCACCCTCCGCGTTCGCGATCACCCATGTCGCAGCGGCGAAGCGGATCGTCCGACCGCGAAAGCGAAAGCGCAACGACGTCCCGGTCCCCCTCCCGCGCCGCGCGCGGCACCCGCCCCTCGATCCTCGCCGCGCGCCCTCCTGCGCCGCGTCGCTCAGGGCCGCGCTGATTAGCTCCCCGCGCGGGCGCACCCCGCCCTGGGACCCGCGCGGGCCCCCGCCTCTTCCCGACCTTCGCCCGAGCCTTCGCAATACACTCCCCGCACGCCCAGCCCCACCCGTTCCCGGCGCGGCTCGGCGCGGCGGATCTGCGCCGCTGACGTCGTCGCCCCCGGCCCGCTGCGCGTTCTCCTTCAAGGTTCAAGCTTTACGAGGCTCGAGGCGACGGACGAAAGGCACGGAGCGACTCGCGCACGCGGGCGTCGCGCAGGGCAGCGCTCCGGGTTTCCCGCCCCAGCCCCCAGCGCTCAGCCCCCAGCCTCAGGACCGTGCTGTCACGCTGTCGGCGTGAGGTGTTCTTGCGGATGCGTTCCGGGCGACCGGGAGTCCGCGGTGGCCATGCCATGGCGGAGGTCTCGCGCCGTGCCTCTCGGGGGTTTTAAACTCGTCTGGGGCGTGGCGTGGGGGCAACGCCTCCAGCGCTTCAGGAAGAGTGACGGCTTTAGTCTGATAGCCCGTGAGTCTCTGCGAAGGTAGTGGGACGAGGCCTTGACGGGATAATCGGACTCGAGGAACCTAGACGTCGGTGTTGTCTGCGCACCACACGAAAACGTCCGGACTACAAGCGGAGGGCCGGCTCGCCCGGGGCAGGCCTTGCGTTGTTGTACGTACTCGTACGTGCGTCCTTTCTAGGCTCCTCGGTACTTACTGATTGCTCGACAGAAGTGGGCGGTCGAGTGGCGCGCTGCCAAACGCGCGTACTCTTTTTTTCGAAACCCAGATAACCTCGCAGGCAAGCACGCCATACTTGGCGCTATCCACATGGGCCTCTCCGCCCGTTGCGCCGCGACTTCTGCCTTCTCGTCAAATTTGGATCCTCCCGGTGCTGCGTCCGAGGCCCAGCGGAGAGTGCGCTCATAGCCATCCAACTACCGCAGGGCAGCCTTCCTCGCCCTCGCGCCGGCCGTTCCTATCGGCCGTCGCTCCACCTCCACGCACGACGGCAGGCACACGAACGCAAGAACATCGAACTACGCAAGGCTCCACTCCAGCCACAGGGCGCTCGTCCAAACTCGTCCCTCCTTGGGCGAGAAGCGCTTTTTGGGCCGGCCACACCGCAGAAGCCCTCCCAAAGCGTCGCGCACAAGCCTTGACCTCCCGAACACGTCTAAGCGACAGCCAGGAAGAAGGGCCCCAGCGCTCCTCTTCGACAGCGTTGTCCAATGCCTTTGCGTGGCCTGACCCTTCGGCGCTTCTGTGCGGCGCCAGCACCAGCGGGGCGCGCGCGATGTCTTCGCGGACGTCGCGCGCGCATGTCGTGCACGGCCCCGGCCCCGCGCGAACGGTTCTTGAAGACAAAAGCGTCTCCCAACGCCGACTGCACCGTGCGCTGGGGCCGCTCGCCAGGGGAGATCGCCGTCCACGTCTGCGCACGCAACATCGTTGGATCCGGGTCCGGTCTGGCCTTCGCTATCGCCACCGCTACTGTCGCACCAGCCGTTGGTCGCACAATCCGTCACTGCGATCATCGTCGACGGAGAGTATCCATAGAGCCAGCCCGAAGCTCTACTTGCGCTCGAATCCCCGGACTCCGCCTGCCTTCCCCGCCTGCCCCCACGCGTCCCCGGCGCCTGCGCCGCCGCATCCGGGTTCGCGTTCTCGTCGCTCGCGCATTCCTCGGTGTTGTCCCAAAGGCGCATCCCCCGGGCTTGTTGCGCTTCTTCGCGTCTGGTGCCGGTGCTGCTGCTGCGGCGACGCGGGCCCGTGCGCGCACGAGTCCGGCTCGCGGTGCGGCGGTGCGGAGGTGCGGAGGAGAGAGGCTTCGGAGCTCGGAGCCCGGGATCGAGGGGCGGGCGCCCCGGATCATCCGCTCGTCTCCTCCGACGGACGCGCGCGGTGCGGGTGTGCCCAGCACTTCTGCGCTGCTGATGCGCGCGGACGCGGGACGATCCCCCACGCCCAGCTGGAGACACGAACCGGAGGCGTGCTGTTGGTGTCGGTGTCGTCCGGACCCCTGCGTCGACGTTGCCGACCTCTGGGAGCCCAGGGCCAAGCCGAAGCTGCAACATAGTACACCGCTATGTGCACAACGCTCCGTCCTCGGATACTCCTCGCGAGACTGGTATCCATCGCACGTACGCGGCGCAGCCCCGCGCACGGCGGCCCTGACGCACGCTAGAAGGCGCGTAGCCTCCTCTCCCTCGGGCATCTCTGGCTTGTCAATGTCATCCACAGGCGACCCTCCGAGCCTCGAGCCTCGCGCCCGGCCCGCCGAGTCCAAGGCGGGGGGCACGATGCGGCGCGAGCCCCGGATCCCGAATCCCGCTGGGGGCGCGGATCCGTGCTGCCGCCCGATGGGCGCGGGGTCGGGGGTCCGTGCGGGGACGCGGTGCGGGGGTGGCCGGCCGGCCGGAGGCGCGGACGCCGACCAAGCGCCCGGCCTCGCCGTCGCCGCGTCGTCGGTGTCTGGGCCGTGGGACACGGAAAGGGAAGGCTGAAGGCTAATCCAAAACCATGAAGGGACATTGTGGGAGTACAATGTGCCGGCGCCACACAGCTATCCCGCAAGCAGACTGTCGTCCTTCCGCCCTGGCCCCGAAGCTGATGCGCACTTCATGTAGGTTGAACGCTGCCGCGTTCAGCTCGCGGCGCGAATGGCGTACATACGATGGTTTTTATAAATTAGCCAACGCGCCGTGCACGACGCGTCCCCACGGCGTCACCCCGCTGATGAGTGTCAGAGGCGGAAATGGAGGGAGATTCGATCGTGCCGCCCCCGCTCCCAGGCGGTGCAGATCGCGATGAAAGGCCTGAAACGTCGACGAACGCTCGCACTCTTTCTCGATCCCTCCCGCTGCATGCGTTGCCTGCGGGCGGGCGGCAGACCGCACTGGCTCCCTCAGAAGCTCGAACTGCGGGCTGTCGCGGCGCTGTGCTGGGAATTAAAAGCAGGGTGGCCCCGTTGGTTCGGACCAGCCTTGCTCGCTGTGTTCTAGCTCGCGTTCTGGATCGACGCAATTTCACGCTGTTCGTAATGCGCATGCATGGTACGAGTGGCCCTTATTCACATCTGTCTCGAAGTGCACGCTTCAAGAACAACCTTGTCAACTCAACGCAGGCCCCGCGCCGCACACACCTCCGCACAGCACCCGCACATCCCAGCACCAGCGAATATTAAGCATCGGGCACGGGACTCTCGATCGAGCGCACGCGCGGCCAACAAGGCTCGAGGCCAGCTGCCACGCTTCCGCGAGCGTTCGCGCCCGGTCCCGCGCCGTGGCCTCGCAGGGCGCGCGTACATACCGGGCAGGAGGCGACCGACCGAGATCACGCTGGCCTGGCTCTATCCACATGCCTCCCGCGGGTTAAGATGCCGGCGGGGTCGCGAGCGCGATCACTCCGTACGTCCGCGCGCGACTCTCCGTGGGGCCGTAGGTGGGGGGCTGTGGGGGGCTCATCGGTCTGTAGCCCTGGGCCTGGGGGTCGTGGGGCCTCAGCGCGGCCCCGAAGGCGACGGAGCCGTGTGCGTATGCGCTACCAGGAGCGAACTTCTGCGCCGACCAGGTCCACGCACATCGTTGTGCATCGCCCGCCCCGTGCGACGGGTGCTCGTGAAAAGGCCAAGGGCGGTGGGGAACGAGACGATCGAACGCGTGGGAGGAGCATTCGCCAGGGGCTTCCGAGTTCGATAACCAGGGCCTTCTAAGTGCGTGCGTCTCTTTCGCGCCGGGCGGCTGGACGTGGGACGCACGCCCTCGAATGCGGGGGGCGACGGAACGCGAGCACCAGTGCGTGTGCGTCACGGACGAAGCGTGTCCCGCAGGTTCGCGCGGCGGTCGTGGAAAGGCGTCCCCGCGCGGGAGCCGGTGATCTATGTGCGCAGACGTGCACGCTGCAGCGTTCGGTAGGCCCATCGCCCCGCACGGGCGCGTGGGAGAACCCGCTGGCCACACCTTGCCTGGACGCTGCAGCAAGATCCGGGGGCGGTACGAAGTCAACTTTGCGCTTATGCCCACGACCTCTCCGTGCCCCCCACGGTGCCCGGCGCGGTGAGAGCAGCAGCAGCCGCAGCGAGCTCTACATCGACCGATCCTGGCCAGTGAGAGCGTCGAGTCGGAACGGGACGCCACGACGGCGTCGCGGGCGCCTGTCTACCCCGCATTGCCCCAGGCACGGGCAGGGCGCGGCAGCGTGGCGGGCGAGTGCTTATCCATCAGCAACTCAAAAGCTACGCGCGCACGCGCGCCGTGCGCGACGACGACGCGCCTCGCTCGGTCTCGCGGCGCTTCCAGATCAGGTTTCCCGGCGAGCGGATGGTTGGGCGTGGGGCGCGCAGCGCTGAGCGGAGGGCGCGCGGGCGAGCGTGGGCGCGCACTATGTCCGCCCGAGAATGGAGGCCGATGGAGGCGCGGCGGCAGGCGGCAGGCCCAGGGCGGGGCGGGGCTGGGGGCTGCCGATATGACCGGACGGCCTGCCGCTTGCGCTGGCGGCTCTCTTCAGCCTGTCGAGGAGGCCATGGACTCATGTGAAGACTGAGTACTGAAGGTGCGGGGATGCGGGGAAGGTGCGCAGCGAACAAGTCGACGCACCCCTCCCCCCGAGCCACAGTGCGGGAAACGGTACGCACCGTGGCTGAGGCTGGACACGCTCAGCGGGGAAGCGAGCGCAGAGAGGGCGAGGGCGTTGCGCGATCGGGACGCGGGGAGCGAACATGCGGCGCGCGCGAGGCCGTGGGTGGAGGCTGCAGACTCGGAATCTCGGAGGTGGGGGGTGCGCAAGCGCACATCACCTTTGATCGCGGTTCTCGGTAGTAGCTCATGGTGATACTTACAGGTCAGTGTGAGTGAGTCAAACGATGCGTAAGTACCAAAGGCGGGACTCGAGAGGGCGCGCGGACCGGACGGGCGCTGTAGCTAGGGGCGGCCGCGATGGGCGCTCGCGTCGCCGTCGGAGGACCGGGAGTGCGCTTTGCACAGACGGAGCCGGTGCGCCTCCACGCTGAAACGAAGTCCAAAGCGGGGGTGGCGAGGTTCGAGCAGGGGCGACGGACTCGAGCTCCGGGGTGTCTTGATGTCGGGTAAGTGCCCTGGACACAGCTTGCCCTGCGACGGTGGTCGGCGGCCGTCGCGTTCTGCGCGTGCGGGGCGAGCAGAGAACACTCGCTGTGGCCCAGTGGACGAGGAGTCGTCGGGTGGACGGAAGGGGGCGTCCCTCTCGAGGGTCTTCCACCGCCCGGGGAACACGACGATCGAGGCGATTACGTCAAGAATGGCGCATCCGCCCCGACACGGACTGATTGCTGTCGACCCCGACGTCGAGGACGCTGCCCGCGCCGGACGCAGCGCGAACGACGGCCGCGGGTGCACGGCGGTGGGGGCGGGGGCGGGGCGGGGGCGGGGTCCGGGGTCCGGGGGGACGGATGAGCCGTGCGGGGACTGGCCGGGGACTCGCTGATGGCGGCCCATTGGCGGGCCTGTGTTTGGTCGTGCTGGGTGCGATCTGAGATCCGGGGGCCCAAGAGAGCGGAAACGCGGGGTAAGCGAAAATAATAATAAGATTGGCGATAAGTGAATGGTTGTGTTTAAGGCCCGGGTGCGGGGTCGACTCCCGCCCTCGCCCTCCCTGGCAGACTCCCTCGAGCTCTCACCTCTCCCTAGCCACACCCTCCAATGAGCTCTGCCTTCTTCCCGTCCTTCAAGCCCCAGGTTCTCTCCCGCACAGAGGGCTTCCACCTCCCCTCCCCGCCTCCCTCCAACTCCCCGCCTTCCCCTCCCGCCAACCCCACATCCTCCTCGGGAACCGGCAACTTCGACAACCTCTTCGTCCCCCCACTCTTCTCCGTCCCCGACTCCTTCCGCAAGTTCCCCTCCCACTCGACCAGCGAACAGTCCGGCAACATGGATTTCTCCGACGAGCTGGCCTCGCTCATCGCGACCCCCTCCCAGGCACACATCCACAACTCATCCCACGAACGCTCCACCCAATCTCCAGGCGCGTACGATGACTACCGATCCCATCACACCCACAACATCTTCGACATCTCCGCCCCCACCTCCCACCACCAATCGTCCCATCACTTCGGACACCAGAACCCCTCCTTCTCCCTCCCCCCGCATCCTCCCTCCATTCGAGCTCCCTCCATGGACCGTCCTCCGTCCACAGCACACATCCCCTCCACGAGTTCAACGCCCACTCCCACTTCAACTCACCGTCCCCGCCATCGGCTCTTCCATGCGCTACGACCTCCATCCTCCCCGACGAACACCAACGGCGCGAACCCGTTCTCCGGCAACGGCGGCGAGTCCTCGTCCTTCCAGTCCCACATGTCCAACCTCTCCAACATCTCCTCGTTCTCCAACATGCCCAACCCCTCCGACTTCCACCTCAACGGCCCCGCGAACGGCCAGCGGCACACGCCGTCCCCGTCTCCGCGAACGGGGCCGGGACGGAGTTCTCGAGGAGCCGGTCTCGCTCGCGCGCTCCGGCCGCGAGCATGGACCCCGCCAACCCGCCGAGCACGAACGGCGGCCCGGCCCGCCGCACGCGCACCAAGCGCAACAGCGTCTCGAGCGTCTCCCCGCCCCCGCTCATCGCGGGCACACCCAGCCCTCGTGATCCCCAGCGGGAGCGGCGCGGGGCGCGGGCCCGCGAGCCCGCTCAGCCTCCACACCCAGGGCTGGTTCATGCCCTCGGGCCAAGGTAACGAGTTGGGCTTCCCACTCCGGAGAGCGTGCATGGTGCGTTCCGCGTGTCGCGTATTCAGATAGGCCGGCGGTCGAATGAGCATCCCTTTTCCCCTTTCCTTCCCACATAGGCTTCAGCGCGTTCAACGGTGGGACCAGCTTGGGGTCCGTGGGCTTGGGGGTCAGTCCGAAAGACGCGAACGTTCCCGGGATGGGCATCGTCGGCATGCAGAAGGGCGGCGAGACCCCTCCGGACGAGCTCGCTACGAAACAGTGCGTGTGCCGTCCCGTTCTCCCCGCCAGCCACCCGCTCATGCTGTCCGAACCGTGTCCGCCGTGTCCTCCCGCGATCTCCGTCCCGCGTGCGTTTGCCTTGCCCGATGACGTATGGCGGGAACACAGGGCGATAATTGCCAACGAGAAGCGCCGCCGGAGGCGGGAGTCCCACAACGCGGTCGAGCGCCGCCGGAGGGACAACATCAACGAGAAGATCTCGGAGCTCGCGACGCTCATCCCAGAGTGTCTCCTCGATCCGAATGGTGTGTGGCCCGCGTCGGATCGCGGGTGATATCAAAGCTGACATGAGGGACGGCTTAGCGACGATGACCGTTCCCGCCTCGCTCTCGCAGGCGACGAACGAGGACCTCATCTTCGGAGTGACGATCAAAGACTCCGGGGAGAAAAAGGAGGGCTCTGGCAGCGCCGAGCCAGAAGACATGAACCCGTCTTCGACGCCGACGACGACGACAGGGGGGAGCGCTGCGAACACCCTCGAAAACAACGCCGCGAAGGCGAACAAGGGCATGATTCTGCGCAAGAGCGTGGAGTACATCCGCTACCTGCAGCAGCTCGTCGGCGCGCAGGCGACCCGGAACCGCGACCTTGAGCAGCAGCTGCAGGCATTCCGCTCGGGCGGTGTTCCGTCGTCCGCGTCCGTCCACGGGGACGGGGACGGAGACGGGGAGATGAAGCTCCACGACGAGGTCGACGGGTTCCTCCTCAATGGCGCATCCGGAGACGCACCCGCCGCTGGGGGCCGCCCGCGGCGGGGGAGCGTGCGCAAGGGGTTCAACAGCGGGTTTGGAGACCTCCCGAGCGTGGAAGAGATGGACCAGGACACGGAGCTGGAGATGGAGCGGCCGTCGACGGCTGGCACCGGAGTCTCGCCTGGGAGCAGCTTGGACGACGACGACGTGGATGACGAGGGAGAGGAGGACGACGGGGACGAGGAGATGGAGATCATCGAGCGCGGGCGCAAGGGGCGGGACGGGCGACCGGTCGGGAAGCGGGTGGGGCGCAAGGGGAAGAGCGTGTCGGTGGACGCGGGGGCGAGCCCGGTCGCGGTGAAGGTCAAGAAGGAGGCGGACGGGATGGAGATCTCATGAGGATGGGACGGGCGGCGGGCGCGTGGGTGGGGGCGCGCCGCCGCCGCGATGCGCCGCGGTCGAGGCCGCGGTCGTCTGTGGATGCGAAAACGGCCGGCCGTCGGCCGTGCCCCCCTCCCCGCTATGAGTTGCTCGTTATGCGTTATGCCCCCATGCGTTCCTCGTCTCTTCGCCCTCTCCCCGCCACCCTCTCCTCCTCCCTGCCCTTTGACTCGCTCGCCCCCGCATGTGTTCCCGCCCCGGTCTCCGCCCACCGCTGCGCATCATCTCCGCGCAGCGCCCCTCCGCCGCATATCCTCGTTGCATGATTCCCGCGCCGCCGCTGCCGCCACTGCTCACTTGCCCCGCGCCCCCGCTCATACGTCCCGCCCATCACTCCGCCGCGTTCCCTGCATCGTGCATTCTATCTATCGCCCCCTCCGCCGCCTCTGCCTCTCGCACTCACGCCCACGCTCACCACCACGCTTACGCTCACGTTCGCGCCCGCGCTATCGATCGCCGCCTCGAAGTCCACCGGAGGAGCCGCCGCAGGGCCCTCCATTGTATCTGTATAATGCCATCTTCCCGGCCGTTGTCCATCGTCTCCCTCTCCCTTGCCTGTTCAGTGTTCACGCACGCACGAAGTCGTCTTGACATGTAAGTTCTCGGATCGACCGAGGTTTTTTTTCCAACCCCCTAATTCACGAATCGTTGGATCGAGCCTCTGATCGACTTGAAGAGCGCACAAGCCTGGGGCTAGTTTCGTGCGCGCCGCGCCCGTCCGCCCGTCTCCCCCTTTTCTAGCTAGTTAGGGCGTACGTAGGACCCCCCTGTCGCAGGCGCGCCCGTTCCCCCGCACCCCGCACCCCGTGCGAGGCGTCACAGCCACCCCCGCACGTCTGGCGTACGCGACGGGGTCGATGGAGGCGGTGGCGGTGGGTGGGTCGACGCCGTTTGTTTCTCTTCCTCCTCCTCGTAGGGTTCCAAGCGGGGGAGTTCTCAAGATCTCACGGTCCAGCCTAGGCGCGCGCACAGTACTTCGGGCAGCGGCGAGCGGGCGCGCGCTGGTGCACATACGTCCCACCGATGCGCGCGCACCAGCTGGACGAACTGTGCACCCGGTGCGGCCGCGCTTGGCCCCGAACGCGAGCCGCCGAGCGAGGCGCGTCGACGTCATCGCGAATGCCGCGGCTTCGACTCCACCGCCAGACGCACCGCGCGCGAACGTCCACCGTCCGGTGGCCTGGCCAGTGGCCACCGTCCGAGGTT
The DNA here is from genome assembly GCF_022376455.1 of Epithele typhae. Taxonomy (NCBI): domain Eukaryota; kingdom Fungi; phylum Basidiomycota; class Agaricomycetes; order Polyporales; family Epitheliaceae; genus Epithele; species Epithele typhae. The sequence continues at coordinate 416,009 of NW_025954218.1, read as the reverse complement.
TCCCCGGGGCTCAGCGCGAGCATTGGGCGCCGTGGGCAGGGAGAGAGAGAACGAAGCCGTTCCGTTTGCGTCACGGCACGGAGCGTACAGTACATACGTACAGGGGAAAAGAACTCGTCGCGCGCGCGCCTGCGATGAACCGTAAGTACGTCCCCGCGCGCGGCGCGGTGCGGAGGCAGCGCTCGGGCGCCCGCAGAGCGCGTACGGAACATGTACAGGCACATGTGTGTGGCCCGGCCACACCTGCCACCGATTGCCCAAACGCGGCGGGAGACGCGCGCGTTCGCTCGACGCACGTACGGCCACACGGCGGGAATCTCGTCGTCGATCGACGCGACGCGCATTGAATCGCGGGCCGTGCGCGCGGCGTCACGGGGCGGGCCTCGCGTCCTCCGCTGCTGTGCGTCCGCCGCGTGCGCGACAGACTGGGTTGGACACGTGAGCGCGAAGGGCGAAAGGAGCTGGGGGGGAGACGACGAACGCTGCTGCTCGATCGTGCGGGGGCCCCGCGGTGGACGCCGCGGACTGCCTGACGGCCTGCGGGGGAGGACACAAGGCCCCGCGGGAAGCCTCGCGGGCTCTGGAACGCGCGCCAGAACGCTCTCAGCTGGTCGGCCGTCGCGGCGGATCGATCGAGCGCTGCGTTTCCGCTGTGGCCCGTGGCCCGTGGGCTGCAGGCTCCCCGGACATTAAAAGCCCTTCACGGCACTTCCCCTCCGGCGCTGCTCGAATCGGCGGGGGGCGTGCACGGGATTCGGCGTCGGAGATGCGCGCGGGCGATCGGGTCGCTCCGTGTGTCCCCGCGCCCGCGCGCGTACGACGTACGTGTCTGCGTGGGAGCCCTGGGGTGGGGGTGGTGGACCACTGGACCTTGCGCGCGTGCGCATTGATCGCTGGACTTCGTCCACCGCACGGCTTCGCCGGCGATGCAGACGTAGCGGTGAGATCGAGGTGCTGGATCACCTAGCGGTGTCCGTGCCGTTCCTGCTCTCCGTGGGCGGAGATGCGGACGGGCGACGCAGGCCAAGGTGTCGATGAAGACCGCCGGTGTGGTCCATGAGCCGCCTGGAAGCGATGCATTGACGTGACTAGCTCGTAGCGGCCCACCCTTCTACGTCAATGCTTACTTGAGTTCAACGAGGCACGGGGACCTCCACTGGAGAGCCCTCGAGGCCCTTTCGTTCCACCTTCTCACTGGCAGGCCCCCGTCCCCCAGTCGCGCTGCAGATCGAATAGTCAGCCACGCCCACAACATACATGATGCAGAGGGCCAACACGTACCAGCTCCCCACGGCGGTAACCACCAGCACATCTCCATGATAGACCGCTCGCCGGGTTCGTGGGCCCGTAGAACATGTCCGATCGCCATATACCGTGGTCTCCGTGTGATGGACCATCACTCAGCACGGACGGCCTCCCCCGGGCAGGACAGGACACCGTCCTAACCGCAGCGGCGTCGCGAGCCCCGCACGTCCCGCGCGCGCGCGCCAGGGCGGGCCCCGGTCGGATGAGCACACAAGTACGTCCGTGTACGTACTTGGCGCCGCGCACGCGCGCGCCCGCGACGCACCCAGCAGCAGCAGCGTTCCTTCCCCGCCGTGAGATCCATCGGCGTCGATCTCCTCAAGGCCACAGTGCTGCTGGGGGGTCCCGCAGGGTCCCGCGCGGTGGTTGAACGTTGATGGTGTCCGTGGGCCGCTTGGGACGCAGAGATCCGGCGGGGCCGCTTGCGGCCGGCCCTGGGCGGTGTGAGCGACGCATGGAGGGGCATTGATTTGATGTGCGTACGGGCACTCGATCGGTAGGACGCCGAGGTGCCTTCAAGGAGCCCGAGGCAGCCTGAGGCTCGGTGAGTTGACACGGCCGACCGATAATCCTACCCCAGTTACTCAGATCTCAGACTCCGTGCTCCGATCGGGCTACTACTGCGAGAAGGGGTGCGTCAGACTTATTAGAGCGGGTAACGGGCTGCAGCTACCTCAACACGCACCTATAAGTAAGCCCCGGTCAACCTGGTCAACCGCTCTGACATGTGTGATCGCCGGCGGCCGGACGCGAGGTGAGATGCGTCAGAGCCCAGAAACCCCGCACGAACTATTAGCGGCGGGGGCACTCGCAACTTTTTAAATTAGGCCAAAAACTCGGAATCGGAGGGCGGCCAGTGGCCGAAGGCGGGCCAAGCGAGACAAGGCACCCGCCGCCCCCGCCGCCCTCGCAGCGGGGACCCCGGCACACCGCGCGGCTGCGCCTTCTGCCGGGCCTCTGGCAGCGTGCGGGGTGCGGGGGCGGGGGCGCGATCGGCGGCGGGTCTCGAGCCGCATGCTCATCCGTTTTCCCGCCCGTGGGGCTCGGCCCCGCGGTGGGCACGGGCTCCGGAAAGTCCGCGCTTTGCGGTCGTCCTTGGCTCTCTCGACTCTCGAGCTCGAGGGGAAAAAAACGGGAGCATTTGGGGGACATGGCCAAACGCGCACGCGCGGAACGGACGCGGTTTTTTGCGAGCTCGGTGTGCATTGCGCTGGAACTGCGCCCCCCCCCCCTCACCGCGTCGATCGACGATCGGTCGCGTTCGCGACGGGGCCGGGCGGCGGACGTGCGGCGAGCGCGAGGGCGGGGCCAATCGAACGCCGCCGCGCTCGACACCGGACGGTGCTCGTCGCTCGAGGACTCACGTCCGTTGATGGCCATGATTCATGAGGCCTGTCTCCACTCCACCGACGGCCGCTCCAATAAGAGCCAAAAAACCGCGCGTCGTACGTCGCCCGCGTCCGCAGAACTCATGTATGGCGTGCGCGGGGTCCCCCAGAATAGACGCCTGAACACTCCCCGCCTTCCCAAGCGCCCAGGGGTCGAACCTCTGCGGCAGGCCGGCTGGATAGAAAGGTAGCGCGACTGCCCAAAAACGCACGAGGAATACCCCGCGCGCGCGCCGTAGCCTGGTGTCGCGCAAGCTCCGGGCAGAGTTGGCCATCGAGTAAGCTTCGCGCCTCACGGAGCGCAGCGCTAAGGCTCCTCGATCGTGAAGCGCTCGCGCCTTACGGCACGACTCGGACGGGAGGGGTGCCGGTGAGGCTCAGGGAGGACCGCGGGCGCTGCCAGGCCGTGGCCGCGCCCGCAATGCGCTCGGTCACGGACCGCGGGAGAAGGGCGGGGACTGAATGGCTCGAGGGCGATCTGGACCGGCAGCGATAGACGATGATTAGACACGGTCGCGGTGGGATGCAGAAGCGGACAGACTCACTGTATGAGCGGGGGGCCTGCAGGGCACGAGGCTACAGGGCATCGACCCCCGGTCGCTTCAGCCGGTCGAAGAAGCGGGAGTGTGTGTGTGGATGGAGGAGACGATGGTACCGCACGGGCGCGCACACGCCTCGCGCGCCGACGATACGAGCCGTCACGGGTGCGCGTCGGGCCGACGAGACGGCGGGCGGGCACGAAACGGACGCGCGGATGCAAAAAGGCGCATGGTCCGCGAGGAGAGTTGCTGGAGTCGCGCAAAAGGTGGCCCGGTACCAGTACGCATGGCGAGGGCGCGGACTCGGACCCCGCAAACGCGCGTGTGCCGAGCGCGATTGGCCCGCGCGGGGAGATAGAACGCCCGGCGCAGACGCAGCGCGCGGCCGGGATGTTTTGGAGGCGTGGAATCGTGCGCGCGCGGGATTATGGGGACGCTTCGCGGCGGTGCTTCGTGCGGAGAGGGGGGCCCCGTCGCGCGGTAAGCGCGGCGCGCGCGGAAGACCGCGCGTGCTTCGCAGTGTGTGGCCGCGGGCGCGAAGGAGGGGCGCATGTGGTGGCGTGGAGGGTTCAACGAACGGGCGTATGGAGGTCGTCGATGCTAATGTGTACAAAACGGTGCGCGCATGCCGGGCGCGAGGGGGCTTCCCAGCCAGACCTGCTCGCGATGCGCACGTCCTCTATATAGCTGTGTGCGTCGACGGCAGAGGTACAGGTTGTGGCTGGCGTCGACAGCGAGCTGAGAACGGACAAAGTGTGGCTGCGAGGTCGATACGTAGCGTGAAGAGGACTTTGACCCCTTGGACCGGGCATTTGGCCAGACCGGCGCGCGGGCCCGAGCTCCGGCCTGCGGACCCGCGCTCCGCTGGTGCCGGCGTGTGGGGGCCAGAGAAGGGCCGCGCGAAGGGCGGGGCTCCCAAAGTTCCAAAGTTCCAGGCGGTAGAACGGGCGGTGGAGCGTGGCAGGCAGGGGCGGGGACGGCGTCGGTGGAGAGGCTCGGCGGGGTGTAGAAGGCTCTGGAGACGTCGACGAGGGCGGAAGACGAAGGGGCGTGCGGTGACAATGCTCCGCCGTCATGCTGTGGAGAGCAGAGGGTGCCGTGCTCTGATGGGAAGCGGGGCTTCGTGCAAGGCTTGCACGCCGAGCGCACTGTCCGACGCCCAGGACAATGGAGGCCGAAGGAGGAGCGACGAGGCGAGTGCGCGATCTGGGTCGATAACGGCGATCGTCCTCGATAGGCAAGGCGTCCATCCGGCAAGGGGATTGGCCAAGACGCCGGGGGCGATGGCGATCTTGGATGCGCAGGGACCAGGCCGCGGACGGCTTCTTGTCCAGCACGGACCTTGAGGACTGCGTCGATGCGGAGCCCCGCACAACCTGCGCACGTAAACAGTCCCGGCCATCCGTCGGCATACTGCTCCAGTCAGAGATACATCCACGTAATGTACAACACACACCTCGTCGTCCACTCCCAATCATTCCGCGTTCTCGTCAGCTAGTACAGTTGCATGCCCCATTCCGGAGATTCTTTAGTTGGACCAGTTTTGAATCGCTCACGTTCATCGGGATTTCGTCCGACGCTCAAGAAGTGGACCTCGAAGGAAACCGATTGGTGAAGGACAGATGGGTATGGTTTGAGGTTGAAGCTTGTTGAAAATCGCAGGTACGTAGAGAGTTACCAGTGACAGTAACGTCCGTGTACTAGAGCGCCGACTGTGATGTATTCGGTGTCACATTCCTCTGAGCCGCAGCGTGACGCGCCACCGACATTTCAACTTGCCTTGCACCCTTGCCTCATCTACTCCTTGGCCAATTCACCAGTCAGATCGATATATATTGAGCACATTATATCGTCTCTACGCCACAGCAGAATGGATAACCATGGCTCGTGGGACCTCGATGAGGATGATATCGAACCTACCGGCCTGCCCTTCCAACAACCACAGATCGAGTGGCGGTACGTTCTCTCCACTCCATCCCCAAACCACCAACGACCCACTCACGCCCACACCCACACCCCACCAGCGAGGTCGAGGCCTTCCTCCCCGCGGACGCCTACCCGATCTTCCACCCCTCCGACGCCGACGTCGCCCACATCCTCGCCCTCATGGACACCACCGCCGTCGAGCTCGAGCTCGCCCCCGGCGAGCCCGTCGCGTCCGCCTCCGGCAACCAGTTCGCCGACCTCCGCGACGGCCGCGTCGTCAAGGTCGGCTGGCGCGCCTCCGAGCTCATGCTCGAGGCCTACGCCCTCGTCCTCGTCCGCGCCCGCACCCGCGTCCCCGTCCCCCGCGTGCACGCCGCCTTCGTCCGCGACGACGCCGCCCACCTCGTCATGGACCGCGTCGACGGCCTCCCGCTCCACCGCGCCTGGGCCTCCCCCGGCGGCGGCGCCGACCGCCACGCGCAGCTCCCCCGCCCCGCCCTCCGCGCCGTCCTCCGCCAGCTCCAGGGCGCGATGGACCAGCTGCGCGCGCTCGGCGAGCGCCTCGCCGCGCAGGCCGGCGGCGCCGCGCGCGGCCGCACCGCGCCGATGCGCCCCGCGTTCGGCTCGTGGCCGCGCCAGCCGTACGCGCACGCCGCGTTCGTCGACGAGCGCGCGCCCGCGGGCCTCCAGGCGCCCTCGCTCGTCTTCGCCTCCCTCGCCGAGTTCCACGCGTACTGGCTCGCGCGCTTCGGGCGGCACGCCGCGGACCCCGCGTACGCGGACCTGCGCGCGCTCTGGGCGCGCAGCGAGGGCGGGAGCGCGGCGCTGCCCGAGCTCATGCACGGCGACCTCGCGCCGCGGAACGTGCTCGTCAAGGACGGCGCCGTCGTCGCCATCCTCGACTGGGGCACGTTTGGGTGGTACCCCACCTTCTGGCAGATGATCGGGATGTGGGCCCAGTTCAAGCCGAAGCGGGTCGAGGACGCCATCAAGGAGGTCTTTGGGGGGCCGTCGCGCGAGGCCTCGGTCTACGTCGAACTGCTGGCCCTGCTCGACAACCCGTCGTTTGTGGAGGACGAATGAGGTCTGGTCCTGTCGCTGTGTACGAACGCGGTCGTGTCATTGGATACCCGACACATGCTATGCTACTTCCTTCCCCGTCGCTTCGGACACACCTCGTGCCCCTTCTACTCGTACCGCGGTAGCTTCGCGCTCAGCTCCGACACCTCCGTGATCGGCAACCCACAGGCGAAGTTCTCGCAGATGCGCACCCCGGGGCGGGGTGGCGCCTCCCCCTTGTCTAAACCTTCTATGAGGCTCTGGAGAGCGCTGTTCACCTTCGCAAGCTCGCGAGGTGGATTGGTGGGGTCGAGGTGGATCAGAACGCGGTTCGGGATGAACGTCGTCCGGACTGTTTGCAGCAGGGGTGTGCCGTGCGGAGAGCCCGTATGAATGAACTGCATAGCGCAGGCACACGGTCAGATGGGGACATCTGGATGTGAAAAACAGCATACCTGCATATAGCCCTTATCCGCCATCAACGCCGCCGAGAGCATGGCGGAGCTCACGAAGGGAGCTTTATTGAGGATCTGTCCGTTGGAGATCACGATGCTCTGCGCCTTCTCGCTGTACGCCGTGTGGCTATCCGCGTCGAAGTGCGAGAGACGCTGGAGGTTGGAAAGGGTTATCGATGCCGCACTGGGCTCGGCGCCGTCCTGGGGCACGTATATGTGAGCACACGATCTGGACGACTGGCGGCGGTACGTACTTGCGCATCCTTCATGCGGATCAGAATGTGTTCGTCAGGCGCAGACGCGAAGTACCCGCCGCCTTCGGGATCGTAGAAGAGCTCGTCTTGCTTTGCTTGGAGACGAATGGCCCACAGTGCATACTCTTCTTTGCCGCCGGCTTCATAGAGATCGAGCAACCCTGAACCGCGCCGCTCAATCGCCGTGTTGCTGCGATCGAAAGACTGCAGAGCATACCTTGGATGAGGAACGCGTAGTCATCGGCTTGTCCCACTGGGCCTTTGCCTTCGCGGAATGATCGGCTGAGCGTGCCGCTGGCCTCATCGTAGAGGTTACGCCGAACAAACGCGGCGGAATTCTCCGCTAGCTTGAGGACTTCCCTGGACACTTCGACCTTGTGGAAGAAAACTTCGGAAGCCCGAGATAGGCCCGATATCTACACGGGCGTTAGAGCTATGCCAACAACCACGGAGAAGGCTCCTTGCCATTAGTCCGTTCCAAGCCGTCACGACCTTGTCGTCGAGGTGGGGACGCGGACGGTTCTTGTCGCGAAAGTCGCGCAAGGTTGCGAGACTCCTGGCTAGTATTGTTTGCGCCTCCTCCTCGAGCCTCCCGAACTGTTGCGCGGTCTCGTCGACTGTATGCGCGGTATACAGAACGTTCTGCTCGAGGATAAGTCACAACGTTGAACAGCAACGACTAAAACACCCGCCTGTCCCTTCAACTCGCCCTGGATATCGTGACGCGGGTCGCAGTTGCCATCTTGCTCGACACCGAAGTGGTACTTGAACAGCTCGGCGTCGGGTCCAAGAAGCTCGTCCATTGCTGGGCGGTCCACACGTAGATGCGCCCTCTTTCTTGACGGTGCTGTCGTGCGTGGGCAGCGAGTCCGCGTCTTCAGCGCTGTAGAACCTCCTTCTGGGCTCGTGAGATCCTTTCCGACGTAAGAGATGATGTCTTTCGCCATCAACCCCAAAGTGACGCGTTCCTGCGAGCTGGAAGGGAGCAGCTGATAGAGCTCAGGGCGGAAGAAAGGAGTGTCCCTGATCGTAACTGTATGCTAACCTCAGTGGGCAGATGGACCTGTATTAAGGAGATACTTACAGCATCTTTTCGACTGGCAATGAATTCAATTTACAGCACCTTTGAATAAGCGGGCATGCAACTCACAGTGGGGAACGTGCCATCGCGCATCAACAGAGTATCGAGAGAACCTCCTCCTACAACGTCTCGAATGCCGCCATTATAGATCTTGGTCATCGTTTTCAGTGCCATGTCTCGCGCCGCCTTTGCTTTGTCCAAGTCTTGCGGCGAAGTGTTGGCATCTCCGAGATGGTAAGCGGTAAAACGCGATAAGAAATAAGTTGTTTGGGAGATCGAAGGGAACTTCGGTGCAGTGCCGAACCCGCCATTCGCCGAGTCGAAGCGCTTTTGCAGGCGTTCGAAAACATTCGTGGCAAGGTTGCGCACATGAATGCTAGAATCAGGACAACCTATGAGAACGAATGAGCAGCAACGCGATATTGGCAGAATCAGAACCGACATGTGTGGTCTGTTGGAGGGCTTCGATGCCTTGCTGACCAGATTTCCGACAGCGCTCCGGGTCTTCTTCCCACCTGGAATGGGGCATGAGATCATTGGGTGGACGCAGATAGAGAGCACATACGCTTCTGCGAGAGTGGTGAGGATTGAGCGAAATCGGCCTGCAGGAAAGTAGGTCTGAAATGTGTTTAAAATGAACTACGGTCATAAATGTACCATCCGATCACTCACTCCTGCAAAGAATGGGTGTAGCTCTGGCGTGAGCCCTGAGTTGACTGACTTTAATACCGTGTTGTATGCGCTCAGGTGTACCAAGACTTACATATAGACATGGGCCATCCGCCTCCGCCAGAGATGCCCTGAAGGAACATCATGTAAAGGCGATCGACGTCCGGGCGTTCTTCACGATCAACCTGCGACACCTCTCAGAGAGTGGGGATGGCGGCTCGGTGAGGAAACGAACCTTGATGTTGACATAGTAATTGTTCATAATCTCGGCCGTCAACTCATCCTCAAAACTTTCATGTGCTAGCACATGGCACCCTTCATAGCAGACACATGAGTCCTTCATGCATCAGAGGGAAATACTACTCACAGTGACACGCGGAATATCCGACCTGTTCTCGACTAAGAAGCGTCCTCGCGCCCCACGAAGACAAGGACGTACAGAGAGAAAGATGGGTTTGTTCTCAGCCTTCGCTTTCTCAAATGCCTCCTGACCCCACTCATACCAGTCCACCTAGCGAAGGGAGGGGTGTCGGCGCATTCTCGTGGACGCCAACTGGTAGTACACCCACTGGGTTGTTCGCATGCTGGAGAAGATACGGACTCTTGGCATTAACCAAGTGGTTCGTATGTGTGGTCTTCATAGGCCCCTCTGTTTCCATTCCGCGTGTGTGGAAGCCTGCTCTCCACGGGGTCTTTGAACGGATTTGTTGGGAGATCGTGGTAGAAACGTGGAGGGTGGACACAGGTGGAAATGAGTGGACTTGACGACGCGCGCTCTTCCCGACGAGGTTTACAACAAGAGGGCAGCGACAGCTGGCCAGGATCGTGGTGACATGCATGCAGAGAAAAGCGAGAGTTGTGGGAGCGGAGGAGTTGCCGGGGTGATGACGTGAGTTAAGCCTAACCATGATCTAGGGCTTACCCCCGGATTCGGGCCGCTGAGCTCGTGAGTGACTTTGGGCAGCTTTGGGCCTCCGACCGAAGTGTCCGCCACGGTACCTCTGCCTCCACCATCTCGACGCTTCCGCTGTCGCTCCGCTAGCTCATTATACAGGCGGCGCATCTTCCGCCCTCTGTCTCCCGCGCACGCCAGCATGGCGTCCCTGCGAGCGAGCATCGAACTTCCTCTCGATGTGGAGTTCATCATCCTCGACCACCTCCGCTACGACAAGCACTCAACAATGACTTGCTCGCTTGTATGCAGAGCTTGGAAGGCTTCGTGTCAACCCCGCCTGTTCCAGGTGCTTAAGATCAAGGCGTCCGAAAGCGAGGGCACGCTCCATGCATTCGACCACTTCCTTGCCGCAACTCCCGAGCTCGGCTCGTTCATTCGACACCTCCACATTAGCGGAAATCTCACAAACACCGAATACCCATCGGAGCGGTGCCAGATGCAACACCTCGCGAGGACAAACCATTTCTAAGTACGCAGCTCCTCCACGATCTTCTCTCCAAGCTCCCTTCCCTCCGTACGCTGGGCCTCGCCCTCGTCCGTTTGACCGGCGGCGAGCTCAATCCCAACACACCACTATGCCGACCGGAGTTGGATGCACTTGATATCACCATGGGGAATCAAGTCAAGAGTGTGGAGGACATGGTTGCCCTCCTCAGCCCCATCAGCCTTTTCTCGCGCCTCGGCCAACTTCGCTTTTCGGCGATGTCCTTCGCAAGCAAAGACCCGGAGCTGGTGAACGCCGATCTCGCGCTCAAGCACTTCCACTCCATCGGCCCTGTTCGCATCGAGGAGCTCGACGTACTGAGCTTCCGGACCCCGTGGATTTCTCTGCTATATCCCTTTGTCCTTGAGAACCACACCCTCGAGCAAACGCTGCACACCGTCACCGCCTACGTCTCGGGACCGTGGTCCTACACCCGGCAGCTCGGACGCTTCCTCGCCGACGTCGGCCCCGCGCTGCGCTGCTTCAAGCTCAACCCCGCCTACAGCGCCTTCTACGGGCGCGAAGGTGAGCTCGAGTCACCTCCGCCGAGGCCGCGGTGCTCACCAATCCGATTTGATATTCGCCCTGCCTTCCTCGCAGACGACTTCGACCCGTGGCAGACGCTGAACCTGCACCGCTGCGAGAACTTGCAAACGCTCGTGCTCACGCTCGACATCCGGGACCTCGTGCTCACCCCGGCGTGGTACGCGCACGGGCAGGGCATCGCGACGCACGCGTTCGAGCAGCTGCTCGTCCCCGAGCGTCTCCCCGCTCTCCGTCGGTTCACGCTCCGCGTCTGGGTCGAGGACGGGAACCGGATCCTGGACGCGCTCGACTGGTCCGCGGTCGAGGCCGCGCTCCGCCGGCTGCCGACCCTCAAGACATTTGTCGTCGACCTCGCGTGGTGGCAACGGGCGCCGACGGAGGACTTGGCGAAGAAGATGCCGGAGCTGCACAGAACGAATGTGTTCCAACTCTGCGTCGCGCCGGTGAGTGCTGCAACCCTGGCCGGATGCGGGCACGGTCTGACCACGTTCGCAGGGCCCGGAGGCCAGATGGTGGAGTGGCCTCAACTGAGGGCTCTGGAAGACATGCATGGCTTCACTCATGACTGTTGCGTTTGATGCTGGACTTGCTCGGCCGGAACTTGTCGGATTGTATCGGTGTTGTTGTGGTCACACGACCATTCGAATGATGTACGCTGAACGCAGGAACCTCTATGTAGACATCTCAGAGCCTCTATAACACCATGTACAACATATATATTACGTCTGTTGAGTAGAACTTCCCGTTCTATTCGCCAGCCCGGTACATACTTGTTTCCAATCACAAACAGGGCCATTCTGCCGTGGTCACACGACCAAATGTTCAAAACTTGTAAAACCTCTATGCAGATGTACAACAGCCTCTATAGCACCATGCAACGACCAACGAGACCCAACACGACGACTACAAGAGTGTCTAGATGTGAAACTCTATACGCGCTTCTTGTCTTCCACTGCCGCCCCTTCTCCGACTTCCACCGACATCGTCACCGGCGACCCCCCTACCAGCGCACCCTCGTCCACCTTCCACCCCGCCGCCCGCGCCGCCTCCACGAACGTCCCAAACGACCGCTCCACCACCTCGCGCGCCGCCACCACCTCGCGCAGCCGCGCCTCGAACCCGTCGTCCCACCCGCCCCGCCCGGCGCCGCGCAACCTCGTGCGCGTGCGCCCACGCGCGCAGGTGGTCGCGCGCAGCGTGCCCCTCCTTGAGCGCGACGACCGCCCCGAGCCCCGCGGGCGCGGGCCACAGCACGTACCGGTCGCGCGCGAACGCGGCGAGCACGCGCGCGATCTGCGCGTCCGACAGGCCCCCGGGCGGGAAGAGCGCGTGGAAGGGCGCGCCGAGCGTGCAGTGCGCGCGCGCGGGCCCGAGGAGGCGCGTCGGGTCGGCGAAGATGCGCTCGGCGCTCGAGACGACCGCGGGCCCGGGGACGGCGGGCGGCGCGCTGCTGTGGGGCGTGCCGTCCTCTGTCGGCGACGAGGGTCCGCGTCAGTGCGGGAACGATGGGGGAGGGAGAGGGAGGCGGTGGGACGCACTGTCGAGGCTGGCGCGGAACGCCTTCCACGCGATGCCCGCGCGCTGGCGGTTGAGCGTGTGGAGCGCGATGACGCGCACCGCGAGCACGTTGAAGGCGAGGTGCGCGGCGATGAGCGCGGCGAGCACCGCGTACGTCGCGCGCGCGCTGTGGACGTACTGCACCACCACCGTCCCGCACTGACCTCCCCGTCAGCGCAACGCAAGACAAGACAAGATAGAGGGGAAAGCACGAGAGCGCGCACGCACCAGCATGCCCAGGAGCGCGAGCACGGTCTCCTTGCTGCCGTCCTTGGCGTTCAGGTCGCCGACGTCGCCGGGACGCGCGCCCGCGCTCGCGAAGTGCACCGTGAGCGCGGCCTTGGAGCCCCCGGCGACGGCGCCGCACAGCGCGCGGCACGCGCCGCTCGCGCACAGGGCGGCGATGCGCAGGCGGGACGTCGTGTGCGCGGACGCGTGCACGAACGGCGGGGCGGGCGAGAGCGCGAGGGCGGCGAGGTGTGGGGAGAGCGTGTCGAAGACGATCGCGGCGTCGTTGAGCACGTCTGCGAGGAGGCGGTACGTCTTGGCTTCGGGGGAGAGGGAGGTGCCGAGGTAGTAGCCGGCGACAATCGCTGTGGGAGTGGGGAGTTAGGGCGGCGAGGCCTCGGAGGGGGTGAAGGAAGTTCGTACTGGTTAGTCGGCTAAACACGTCTTGCAGGACAGTCAAGAGGATGGCGTTGGTCGCTGAGGCGGACGCATTTCCAACACCATGGGCTGAGAGAAAGAATGCGCAATTAGAGCTCCATCTGGTTTCCTGAGATGAAGTGCTGCGCACCTTGAAGAACCGCTCTGGAGCCAAAGAGTGACGCCAACGAGCTGCAGAATGCTTGAAGGGAATTCCAAATCTGGTACCTGCGGATGAAGTTCCATCCAACCTGAACACACAGGTTCGCTTTAGCTCACCAGAGGTAGTCTACTCGATAGCGTCAATAAAACCTTTACATATGTAGGATGGAGTTCACTCGCCATCCGACACCGTAGCTGGGTAGCCTTCAGGCAAAAATACGTCACTCAGGAAATCATTCCACGTCCTCCTTGGACGTTTCTGCGCTTATGAAGTCAGCAGACAACTACGCCAGGCGCATTCCAGTGGCGCACACGCACCTTGTTCGACGAAGGCTGCAACGACCTCGACTCGCTCGTGTGCCCGTTCGCCAGCTGAACGCCGCCAGAATACACGCCAGTCACCCGACCCGACCCGTCTTTCTCGCGCACCACGAATGCGGCGGCAGACATTCTTACTTACCCTCCTCGCTTCGCAATCACTAGCCTTGGTATGTCTGAGTCCCACCAGAGAGGAGAGGGGCAGAACGGATCAGCCTTGTCTCGGAGGAGGTGATCGCGGCACAGAGCAGGGCACAAAGTTGAAGCGTTGCAGTTTGAAGCTTGAAGCCTCGCAAATAACGTGATTACGTAATGAAAGCCTCGCTGCTCCCTGGATAAGCCGGACGTAAGAGAAGCGGTACACGCTCCGTTCAACACTTCAAACGTCAAAGTTGGCGACGTCGGTACTGCGCAGGACGGCCACGGCACACGGGACTCCAAAGGGAAAACCCAGATCGTCTAGTAGCGAATTTCGGCACTCCGCTGCCAGACCACCAGGGGAGCCCTGGCGAGCCCCATGCGCGTGGCGCCGCGCAGATCTCTCATTCAGTTAGGCATGGGCTAGTTCGGGGCCCTCGGGGTTGAAACGCGATCATCAGTACACTATTGCGCCCTTCTGGAGCCTTCCCCGTCCCGCGTTCGCCGTTTGCGAGGGGCGCTGATCGAGCTCGCCGGTGTTTATCTGAAGCCATACGGGCTAGCGCCTGCTAGCGTGCGAGGAGGGTAAGACCTCCGGCATTTATCAAAGGCGAACTCCAGAGGAACAGACCCTGGGCTGACAGGCAACGAGCCGTGTGGCCGGAAAACGAGGCGAGGCTGGCGAACGAGCGTGGGTATGTGTGTATCGAATGAACGAGCGTGTGGGCGTGTCGGACGGGCGAGATGGGAAAAGCAGCAGGCGGAAGGCGACGAGAGCGAATTAACGTGCATGAACAGCGCGTAGAAACGAGTTGCAGTGGGTCAGTACGTAGCTGCTATATGTACAGTGTGAGTACACAGTGAGAAATGCGCCCTTATTTCACTAATCGTTACAACGTTGCGTGCGGCGCGCGGCCATTTGCAGAAAGCAAGCAGCCCCACCATCGGGCACGCAAACCAAGGAGTGTGATCGCGAGAGGTAAGCAGGAGAGAGAGGAAAGAGGGTGCGCACGGTAACCATGAGGTGAGTAGAGGAGGGTATGATAGGTCTACTAGGGGAGATGACGGTAACGAATGACTAGCAGGAAGGGTAGGTAGATGAAAGGGTAGAGAGAGAGGGGTCGTAGTCCGAGATTACGTAGAGAGATGTTGAGACAATTAAATGATGCCTACAACTTGACGTGGCACTGGTAAAGAGGGTCGCTCGGGCCCTTCCATCCAACTGCACAGATCGAATCAGAAGATGTTTAAAAGGTCAGACAGAGGTCACGCACCACACTGCCAGCAGTCAATGAGGTTGGCGTAGTCGTACTTGCGCTTGACTTGGAGCAGCTTGGCGTAGTTGTCGCCCCAGTACGACTGCTCGTGGTTCGGCTCGTAAACATCGCCCTCGTTCTGTACGTGTCATCGTAAGCTCACACTCAAACCCGGAGTGTAGATGTACTCACGAAGTATGCGCCACTGCCCGGCGTCAAGTCCCGGAACTTCTGGACGTGCTGGTGAGCTGCTCATACCCGTTCGTGCGGTTTGCAAGCGTGTCGTTGTAGTTGAACTGCCACTTGATGCTCAAGTGCCAGATGGAGTCCCGCCACGCGGCGTCACCGATGTCGCACCGGGCGTAGCCTGGAAGTTGAAGGGTGTGCCGACAACGATGTAAGGAGACGCGAAGGGCAGCGTCTCCTTGATGACGGACGTGAGCGCGGCGCGACCGTCGGTAGTGTTGAAGAACTTCGTTGGAATCAAGCGCGTCCCAAGCTCAAGTTCGGGGCCGACGGCCTTGAAGCGAACGTTAAAAAAGCATACGGGCGTAGGATTCGACTTACGTACGGCCTGAGCGGCGGGCACCACTGTGTTGAAGAAGTCGAGGTACGAATCATATTGCTTGATGACGACTGAACCGTTACGGGCGTTCACAAACGCTGCAGCGTTGGCCATAGAGGCCACAGCCTCGGTGGTGTTGAGGTCAGGGTTCACGTGGATCAAAGTCGGCCCCTGTAAGAGCAGAAGGATTAACATTCATCGAGAATTTTGAGCGAGCGCACGTACAACAATGTGGCCACCCCAACCTTCGACGGCCCAGTGGTAAGACTCGTTGACCATGAGCTCGTACCAGTTAGCGATATCCGTCGACGCCTTTGGCGTGAACTTGAGAACAGCACTGTACGGAGGCTCAGCTTGGGTGGCGGTTTGTAAGGACGCTGCTACTCACGCCTGGATCGGGAATCTGGGCTCGACCTTGTGCGACGACTCAATGACAACACCGAACGCCGAACCACCTCCACCGCGAAGCGCGAAGAACAGGTCTTTGTTCTGACACTCGTTTGCAGTGCGGTAAATGCCGTCAGGCGTGACGACCTTGAACTGAACCTGTTTGATGCTGGCATAAGTCACAATGTAGGATGCGTATGGGCGCCAAAGAATGACGTACCACGCGATCAACCGCGAGCCCGTACTTGTTCGACAAGATACTGTGCCCACCTCCGAGCACGTAACCTCCGGAGAATCCAATCGTCTGGTGATAGCCGGCGATGACGGTCCGGTTGACGCTGTCGGCGAACTTGAGAACATCTTGGGTGAATGCGCCGGTCTGTGGGCGCAGTGGGCATTAAGCACACGCAGACGGGTGCATGTGGGAACGGCACACACCTGGACCGTGATGGCGTCGTAATGTTTCCCATAGCAGAGTTCCGGTGTGAACTTTGCGTCGTGCGACATCTGAAGGATGCGGGTCAGGGGACCTACGTGCTGCGGCGCGAATAGTTGTACGTACCTTACGGAGGCCCGTCATCCAGAGCGAGAGCGTGCCCTTGCCGCTTGAGCGACCCTTGTAGTCATGGCCCTTGTTCTTGACCGACAGACGCATTCCAGTAACGGCCGAGAACACGAGCGCGGTCTGCACGTCGAAGGGCGATGCGACCTGAATCTGTAGGGGCGCGCGCGCGTTTGGGAATGTGCAAATGCAAGACGCGCGCATGTACTCACATAATACGGAGGAATGTTGCCGAGTTGACAGTTGTGACCATTGATCGCGAGCGGGTTGGAAGCGTTCGCGGAATCGAGGAGACAGCCCTCTGTGGAGGTAGAGGATTGACAAGTCTCCCATTGAGGCTGTGGCAGGAGTATGTGTGAGCACGGAGATGATTTGAGCAGCGTACGCACCAGCATATATGCGCCGAAGTTGTTGACACGCCAGGTAGGGTCCGTGTAGTTGCCCTGGACGGCCGGCAGGCAGCCCGGTCAACGGTATTGCGCTTGCCCTCATAAGTGGAGAAGCAAGGCTTCTCGAAAGGGACCGCCTTGTGGACCCTGCCACCAAGAGTAAGGTTGAGAACGCCGATTGCGATGTCAAGACCGGTGGACGAGGTGAGGTCTGCGGCGAAGGTGACGTTGAGGACCTGGTCGGCGGCGGAAGCGGGGACCACGATGGACGCGGCAGCCAGAAGGGCGGAGAACAGGAGCTTCTGCGCGTGAACCATCGCGAAGAGGGAGCGGAGTGGCCTGCGTGGCGGGACGTTGGGCCGGGCTCATTAAATATTGACCCCGGGGCGCGAGAGAAATAATTTCCATGGATTGGGAAGGTGCATCGTCGGCCTTTCGATTCGAAGGAATCGCTTACGTTGCTAGCACCCAGGTACGCCTCCTCGACCGCCCCTTGCCGCCCCGCCCTGGACTAACGTGCCCTCCGCCATGCAGCCGTCCGTCGCCGCGCATCCCATGCGTTCCGAGAGGGTGCAGGAGTGCGGATGAGATGAAGCAGATGAGGCAGCATTGTGTAGCAACAGGGGCACGTTGCCCGCACAACAGTGAATCGATGTGGCCATGTCCCCAACAGTGCAGTCACGTGGCGTTGTCGACGATGCCGAAGGGTGCCGACAGTTATTTGATCGGCGGTAAGTCCGTCATATCAGAAGGGAATCTGCTAAGTATCTGGATCTCATTGATGCGGACGGTGCTGATGCCGCGCGAACGTTCTTCAACTCTCTCTGCTCTCGTCCCAGCATGGTTCCCCGTCCGCCATGTCTTGCATCTCCCCCGTCCTCCCCGGCGTGATAGTAGCGGCGCTCTCCATCACCCTCCTCGCCCGCTTATTCAAGCAGGATTCCAAGCCTTTCCCTGGGCCGATCGGTCTCCCGTTCTTCGGAGTCGCTTTTCAAATACCGGATGACAAGCAGTGGCTCAAGTTCCACGACTGGACTTGCCGCTACGGTGAGTGCGTTGATCTGCATACAACCGACCGAGGATTGCGGGCCCGCTGGAGAGAAACTCTCGCGTACCTTGGCGTCCGATGCTCGTCGCGTCCCTGGCCTCTCCGGCCTGCCTTCCCGCAGTCGGCTTGTCGCGTCGAGCTAAGTGCCGGATGCCCTCATGGGTTCATGACGGCATTGGTATACCGTACCTTCTGGGGCCGGCATCGGCGCTGCTTGTGCTAGTTCACCTATGCATTCCCCAAGGCGACGTCGTCGGCGTGACCGTCATGGGCCAGCCCACTCTCGTCCTTGGCTCGTTCAGGGCCGCCAACGACCTTCTCGACGCGCGAGGTGTGTCTGACATCTGTCGCCCCAAACATCGCACTCAAATGATCTCATATTCTCGTGACTTTGCCGACCTTGCCACTGCGATCATTAGGCGCAATCTATTCCGATAGACCTGACGCCGTCATGGCTGGCGAGTTGTGAGTGCACCCGTTATCATTCAGTCCAGCTGTCATTCCCTCCCCCGTTGGGACAAACTTCATCTGCGCCATTGGTGCTCTAAGCCCCCCTGATACTGTCGCGACTAGCAGAAGCGAGGGCATTCAGTACGCACCCCTGCAGGGCCAATATATATTGGGCAACGTTCCGTAAAACAAAACACCGGGTGGTAGGCAGCGACGGGTGTCCAAACTCACACACGAGGTTTGCTCCCTCCGTGTGAGGAGAACCGACAGCCTACATGGTGATGTGCGCTGTGCCCCCAAAAATTGTGCAAACTTTGAACCACCATTCTGGGCGGAGTTCGGACTTGAATCGCACCCGCGATTTCGGGCACGGTAGCCTTTGAATGCGCCTCCTGTGACGCGGAACGTGCTAACCATCCGACCTAGCTATTAGTACAGTGGCTGAGTCCCGCGCTTGTGTCACCCTCCGTAGCCTGTGAACCCGAATCGCTGACGTCTCTCCTCTCCGCGCAGGGTTGGCTGGAATCGCGGCCTAGGCTACGCACATGGGCCCGAGCAGGCCCGTTTCCGCGAGTTCCGCCGTCTGTTCCAACACGCCATCGGCCCCCGCGCGTGCGCGGACCCTGCGGGCGCCGTGGTCGCGATGCAGTACGCGGAGACGCGTCGGCTGCTGCTGCGCTTCGCCCGCGATCCGCGAGGCTTCTTTCGGCACGCGCGCGAGTGAGTGCAGCCCTTTCCAACTGTTCGTGTCATGTTTCGCGCGTCTGCAAGCAGGACGTCCGTTGGGCGCTTGTCGGCATTTGTCATGTTGCCGCGACCGCTGACGAACAAGCGCATCCAGGTCCACCGGCGCGCTTATCCTGCGCCTCGCGTACGGCTACGTCGTCGCGCGCGATCAGGCCGAGGATCCGCTCGTGCACGTTGTCGAGGTCGCGATGCAGGGCTTCGCGGGCGCGTCCGAGCCCGGCGCGTTTCTCGTCGACTACTTCCCCGCTCTCCGGCGAGTGCCCGAGTGGCTGCTTCGCATCCCGCGGGGCGAGCGTAACTTCAAGGCCGTCGCGCGGCGGATGCGGCAAGAGCTGGACGAGATGTACGACTTGCCTTTTGCGTTCGTGAAGGGGCAGATGGTACGTTCACACTCTCCTGGAAGTGCTCACCGTGCGTTAGCTCACGGCGTGCGATCGCAGGCACAAGGCGTCGCGCCGACGTCGTTCACCTCAGAGTACCTCGAGAGCAAAGGCACGCCCACCCCGGAAGACGAAGAGCTCATCAAGGCCGCCGCCGCATCCCTCTACTCCGGCGAGTTCTCAGATTTGACCACCGCACTCGATCGCTTACGAACAATGCTCTCCAGGTGGCGCTGACACCGTAAGTCCCTCCAAACCATTTCGTGCCTCGATTAACCCCGATCCCAGACCCCGTCGTCCATCAACGCCTTCATCCTCGCGATCACCCTAAACCCGCACATCCAAACGCGCGCCCAAGCCGAGCTCGACGCGCTCCTCGGAGCGCCACCCACCCGGCTCCCGACGCTCGAAGACCGCCCCGCGCTCCCGTACGTCTCCGCGATCGTCCTCGAGGTCCTGCGGTGGAACCCCGCGGTGCCGCTCGGGCTCGCCCACCGCCTCACGCGCGACGACGTCTACCGCGGGCGGCCGATCAAGGCGGGCACGGTCGTGTGGGCGAACATCTGGTCGATGCTGCAGGACCCCGCGGTCTTCCCGGAGCCGCACGCGTTCAGGCCCGAGCGGTTCTTGGACGCGTCGGGGCGGTTGCGCGAGCTGGAGCGGCACGAAGATCCGTCCGTCGTCGGGTTCGGGTTCGGGCGGCGGTGAGTGGATGGGCTTATGCATGCTGTTGCTAACGCACTAATGGGTATCTACGCAGCGTCTGTCCAGGGATGCATTTGCGATGAACTCCGTCTTCCTCGGGATCGCGAGCTTGTTGTACACGTTCGAGATCAAGAAGCGCAAGGACGAGCGCGGGGTGGAGGTTGTGCCTGAGGTCGACTTCCGTGGGTTCATCAGGTCGGTGTGGCGTTCGGTCCGCGTGTGTTTAGCTGGCCACTAATCTCCGATTCATTGCAGTCATCCTATACCCTTTGAGTGTGATATCAAGCCTCGCTCCGAAGGGGCTGCCTCTATGATAAATCGCCTGGCGGCGCAAGTATAGATGCGTTTTAGGAGCCAGGTCGCGTGAAAAGGGGAAACAGAGACGGTTGAGTGAGAACACAATGTACTATGCGGCTCTTCATGTTTTGTCTGTGCTATGACGGAATCATGATTCAATATCAAAGTATTCTAGCAAGCCCGAAATGTGAGGTGATATTGGTGGAACAGCAAAGTAATGTACCTGATCTGTGCGAATGGCACCGCAATGACTCGATTATAAGGGCATGGGACCATTCCGCTATGATGTGCGTGACGCCCATACGTAGACGCAAATGTAGCTCTGCCCTGGCATCTAGGGAATCTTTTCCTCCTTCCCAAATGACACTGCACGCTTTGCGGCACTCCACATGCGGAGCACCGTCCGCGTGTATAATTGGACAGTGTACTTGTGGAGGAAAGCCGCGATTGAAACGGGGGTAGTAACGCGCTTGCGCTT
Organism: Epithele typhae; assembly: GCF_022376455.1. Taxonomy (NCBI): domain Eukaryota; kingdom Fungi; phylum Basidiomycota; class Agaricomycetes; order Polyporales; family Epitheliaceae; genus Epithele; species Epithele typhae. Next base: position 395,264 of record NW_025954218.1, on the reverse strand, counting down.
CGTGCACATGTATAATTGGACAGCGTCCTTGCAATGGAGGAAGGCCGCGATTAAAAGGGGGGTAACGCGCTTGCGCTCCCGCACGTAGCGACACTTGTCCAAGTAGATGTCTGCAGGAACGCAAGTCAGCCGCGGAATGAAACCGGGACCCACACGATCTCCTCACCGTCAAGGTCGGACATGCAAAACGCCTCGTCCTGCGCGAGTCGCAGGGCCCGCTCCCCGTCCTCGCGCCAGAGCTCGACCAGCCACCACGACGCGTCGTCGTCGTCGCCGTCGTCGCACTCGACGCGCCACCACCGCGTCGATCGCTCGCCCTTCGCGAAGGACCACCCATCCGATACGCCCACCACGCGCAGGGTGGGAATGGCCGCGGCGAGCTCCCAGGGGAACTCGGCGAGGGCGTGGAGGCGTTGGTGATCCCCGTCCCCCTTCCACCGGAACCATTCTGGGTCCGCCTTGAGATGGACGCAGACGAGCGGGAGCCGGGCGAGATCCTCCACGAGAGCGTCCTGGCGCGAGGAAATTGTCCGGTGAGCAAGGGGCGTACTCGGACCAGGAGCACGACGTACCGTGGGCGTCCACAACGGCGGCCCCCTGCCATAAGGATAGTCATCGTCATAGGGGTCGTCATCGTCATAGGGGTCGTAATCGTCACAGGGGTCGCTAGAGTCGACACAGAGCACGAGCGCACGCAGGTGCGGGGCGACTGCTGCGACCTCTTGCCAGAGAGTCCCCGTGCAATCAGACGGCTTAGCACCCCACGTCACGCATATCTCCAGGTGGAGGGAGTGCGGCTGGAGCACGTCGAGAACGCGTGTCAGTCGGGACGCGTATTCGCCCTGCGTGAACGAGATACCGTCCTCCATGAAATCCCAGAATATGGCGAGTTGCACGTGCGTCGCGCGCAAGGCTCGCCGTTTCAGCAGTGGAACCATGATGTCCCTGACCTCCGTGCACGGAACCGAAAGGGCGAGTCGGGGGATCGGCGCTGAGAGGTGCCATGTTGGTCGACATTGATCGAATTTGTCAAGCTCCTCTGGCAAGGGGCAGTAGAGATCAAGTTCCAGGGAGGTCACTTTGGGACAGAGGCAAATAAGATCCGTCGCAGGCTCAGTGACGTCGGTGAGGGTGAGCTGCCGGATGGAGGTGAATGGCGGGTAGCTGGCAATGTCGATAGCAATCGCCGGCTGAAGGTCCTCTAGATCGAGATCGTACAGGCGAGGAAAAGATCTGATGGCGGAGATGAGGGAGGGGAGGTGGGCGGAGAAGTTTCCACATCGTTGATATTGATACCTCAAACGGAGGCTTGTGAGATTAGGAGAGTGAATGCTTTGGATCGTCGGCAGCATTTTGTCCTGGACCCAGGTGCAAGAGAGTGTGCGTAGCTCGCACAGCTGCACAAGAGCCATAGAAAGACGCGGGTCGTCAGAATGCAGAGAAGAATAGGATATCTCGAGGGAACGGATGTTCTTGGTTGCAAACAAGACATCGGGGAGCGTAGATGCCTTTTCGCTAACATATATCACCATCTCACGGACATAACGAGCGTTGGTGCCGATATTCTCATGCCACCAGGAGAAAGAGAAATCCCGGCTTATCAAAACGGCCGTCCAGAGCCTTGGAGAGGAAATCGTATGGAAGTGTTTGCAGGTGAGCGACAAGGCGCAGAGGTCTCGCTTCTTGAGATAGGAGAGAATGATGAGCAGGATGTCGTCGTTGAGGAGGTTGATGTAGAGTGCCATGGCGGGAACCTGACAAGGAATAAATTAGAACGTCAACATGGGTAAGACTCGCGAGATATCACTTGCCCTGATGGGGAGATGAGTGCCGTCTAAGGGGTTTGAACAGACCTGCGACGTTGTGCTCTGAATCAGGAGCATATACCTGCCAAAAAGGATAGTTTCAGTTAGCACATATGCGCATAGAACATATTTGGATGGCATGTTACCGTACGTCGTGGTGGTATGTGGCGGAGCGCACAGGAACAGGAGGCAGCTTCGCAAGTGTGATGGTCGCGAGAGAAAAGAGCGGTGTTGCTCGCTGCTGTATAACAATGAGACGGGCCCGGAAGCTGAGTACTAATACTGTAGATAGGAGACGCGGAGCTCTGGACCCTGTCATGGGCGTGGCGGAAGTGAGGGATGCAGAATTTAGAGTCATACAATAAAGCCACAGCGAATGCTAAAAGGAATCAACGGTGCGCGTGAATGTGGTGAGCCAAGCCCATGCGCAACAGCTAGTCTATCAACGGATAATCCATGGAGCAAGTGTCGGAAATTCTGCAAGCGCGCTCCCAGCCACGCGTAATAAGGCGAGGTCGAAGGGTTCTGCTTGAGTACTAGGAAGTAGGTCGCGGCGGCGGGCACCTCTCGCTCGAGCTGGGCGGAAAGTGGGCGGTGGCGATCGTCGTCGACGTCGCGGCGGACCCGGGGAAGATGCGGACAGCGGGTGTGGCTTACGAGCCTGACGAACGCGGGGCAGCTGTGCGTCAGCCCGGACTACGTACTTGTATCGTGCGGGAAGATGGACGCGTTCGCGGAAGCGGTGAAGGGCGGCGTTGTGTGGCGGAATGAAGGGAGGAATACAAAGCGAATATCGTGAGCGAGGCGCACCAGCGGCTGGCTGAGCTGGTGGAGGGGACGAGCTTCGAAGGAGCAGTACCAAAGAAGTGAGATCTCGGGCCATCTTGTACTCAATTGTATGCCTATCGGTATTCGTCCGCTTTTCCTGGTCTGCCACAAGGTTGTTCACATTGTGTGCAGTTGCAGCAGCGGTGCGGGGAAGGTAATGTGAATGTTGTGATAACGCATGCCGAGCTGCATCATCGCTCATGGCCTGGACATCTATACGTCAACTAACATCCCACCACAAGGTTCACTCGGCGTTGACCAAGACACGGACAGCACGGGAGAAACAGCTCTTGCGTCCTTGCAGCTGAATGCTAGAGACACGAAAGATCGACATACGTTTGGAAACTGGGTCGACCCGTGACCGGCCTGACCGGTCGCGCTTGAAAGAGCGCTTCCAGAGCCGTGTCGTGTATCTAGTCTTGAGGTCGAACGAACAGAGGTGTAAAGGCATTCCATGGACATATTAACTGAGTATACCGGTACACGAAGCAAGCCGCGCTCTCTAAACCTTGAACGACTTCGGCACTTTCGGTGGGCTGAGCACGCTCGCTCTGCACACAACCGCGTCAGGACTCCGCCGGATGTGCTGGAAAGCCGAGCCACACACCTGTGCAGCACCGCGAACTTGTGCGCCTGCTCCTTCACCTGCAGCACCGAGCTGTCCCCCTTGATCACCGCGAGCACCTCCCGCGCGAGCCGCTCCGGCGCGTGCTGCCCGCCCCTGCGCTCGCTCGCCTTGATGATCGTCTTGAGGGCGCGGGCCGTGCGCTGGCGCTCGGACAGCGCGCGGGGGAAGACGTACGACTTGCCCGCGCGGCGGATCTCGTAGCTGCTCACGAGCGGCGCCGCGAGCGCGACCGCCTGGCGGAGGATCGGCAGCGGCGGGGCGTGCGTGAAGGCGTGGAGGTGGACGAGGGTCTTGGCGACGACGCGCGCCGCGTCCTGCCGCTTGCCGTGGCGCATGATGAGGTTGGTGAAGAACGCGAGGAGCGGGTCCTCGGCCGGGGGGATTTTGATGGACGAGAGCGGGAGCGTCCGCGGGTCGTAGAGCTGGCGAGGGGCGGAGGGGCGAGGGCGGGAGTGGAGGAGGAGGCCACGGGGACGGATTCAGGGAGGGTCGTCATTGTGCGCACTGCAAACACGCGCCGCGACGTTAAGCATGCTACGGAATTCCTGAAAGCCGCAAGCATAACTAAAACGGCGGTGAGCAAGGGCGGGCAGAGGAACAGGAATGGACCTGCCTGGTCGAAGTGGACGAGATGGCGGAGGACAAGGTATAGGCGCCCTAACTCGACGCGATCCCCGCGAGTACGTGTAAGCGCTCGAAACATAGGCGTCAGTGTCATTCGGATTCCAGGACTGAAAATCCGGTTGTATCGCTCCCTTCAGTTGATAGTGGCCACGGAGGAGCAGAAAGATGGGTATCTATAAGAATAATTAAGCAGGTGCGAAATGCGCCCGGGCCTGTTGCCTTCTAGATATCGAGCACGCAGGTAATAGCATGCAGACTATACGACGATGACGGCCACCAGTGCGCTATTATACACTACTATATCGCGTCTCGGAAGTCGTTATAGGGTGCGTGAAGAGGGTGGTGGTAGGATGGTGCTACTTCTGCAGTCCGAGAGAGTCCGAGTACTTGCGAGCGACCTATGTACATCCCAGGGCGTCGACTCCATCTGCCCCTCCCCCCAGCGAGCCAGCTCCGGCAGACAAATCACCGCGGGGACCGCGACTCGAGCGGCGTATGGCTCGTGCTGCGCGACCCGCGCCGCGCGTGCCCGTTCCCAAGCGCGTGCCCGTTCCCAAACGAGATCCGGTCCCTCCGCCCACCGCCTGAGCGCAGCGCGGTGCGCTCGTCCGCCTCCAGCTCGTCGTCCTCCGCCTCGTGGAGCGTGTCGAGTCCGACGCCGTCCCGCTCGCGCTCTATCTCGTCGTCCTCGTCGAAGGCGTTGAAGAGCGTCTGGGTCTGGTTCCGGTATAGCGAGCTTCGCCGGCCGTGTCCATGTACAGTTGGGCCAAAGCTGCCTCCGATGGGGGTTCCTGCTGCCCCAGACCAGCCGTCGATCGACATGCGGCCGTGGATGGATAGACGTGGATTCATGAGACCGCCTTCGAGGGCTGAGTGCGCACCGGCGGTCGTGTTTGGATCTGGCTTGCGGGAGAGTTCGAGCAGGTGGACACCAAGGAAGGTCGTGACAAAACCGGCAAGGAGAGATATGGAGTTGGCCGGGTCGTCAGTGTTGAAGCCCTGGAAGAGAATCACAGAGGCGACGATGGTGGCCGTGGAGAAACCGACGTAATACATGGGGTTGACACTAGGCACTACCGGTTGGTGAAGAGGTGGGGCAAGAAAGAGGATGATGACTTACACATTGGTGGAGAACGTGTCAAGAGCCTTGTTGAAGTAGTTCATCTGGACCAATATACAGCCCACCACGGTGATGCCGAACACGTAGGTGCTGAGAAGGGTGAATTGATTGTTCCCGTTGAGCGTAAGCTTGACAGCAACGCCGAAACCCTTGATCGCCATCACGGAAACTGAACCAACGAGGGAGCAAATGGAGATGTAGACCGTGGGGTTCGTCCGGCCGTACTTGGGTACCACAAAGTAGATCATCACCAAACTGAACACGAGCACCGTGAAACAGTACATCAGGAACCCTGCAGGGGTGTTAACATGTGTACAAGGCAGACACGAGAGGGGACGCACCAGGTTGCGTGGCATAACGCAGAATCTCGTCCACCGTTTCTACTTCCTTGTCCGGCGGCGCGTGAAGCACGATTATTAGAGACCCAAGTAGGCAGAGCGAGCATCCGAGGCGACCAAGGTGACCAAGTTCTTCATGCAGGAGAAAAGAAGCCAGAATCGCACTGTGCAGAGCACGAAATGAGGGTTTTGAGACTCAGTGCAAAATATGGTGCGACATACCCAATAATCACACTCAATGCGCCGAGCGGGGTGACCAGGATCGGGGGCGCAAAGGTGTACGCTGCGAAGTTGGCGACTTTGCATGCGAAAGTAATGTGAGATCGTAGTCTTCACGCGCATACAAGCGGACGTACCTTCGCCAATGATTACTGCATCCCTCGCGCTTTGAATATCTCCATCACGAACAAGCGTGTTGTTACTCACATGTCGTCATTCCTGCCCACCATATTGGGTTTTGAAAATATGCATAGTTGTCGGATGCGGAGGAGTATGCAGATGACTCTCCGGCCTGGTTCAGACCCTGCGCAAGGAATTTGGTGTGAGGGAGAGAGGGTTCCAAAGGCGAGATGCCGGACCTTTTTGGTGAGGATGAAGCTCGTACCGATGGCTAGCGAGCTAGAGACCGCTAGCGCGAGGCCGATGTACTTGTCTTCCCACATGGTAGGACGCGGCGCAGTTGTGTTAGACGAAGCGACGGTGGCGGAGAGGGTTCAGCAACCAGGATTGTAGAGGTAAGGAGCGTCGGGATATCGTCGTGACGAAAGGGAATCCGTGGACGGGGGACGTCGTTGGAGAAGAGAGAGGGGAGCGCGGGGAGCGCGTCGGCTGTCCGCCAAGGAAAAGGCGGAGGGGGACGAGGGGAACGAGGAGGGCGAAGGAGAGTGCGGGACACAGTACTTGCGGTATGCCACGCGTCTCACGCGTCTGGGCGGACTGCCCCTGCTCCCCCGGTTACGGCCCCGACGTCCCGCTGTGCCGTCCTGCGATCTCATGTGGCTCGCTGCCTCTGCCACGCGGCGTGTTCATCCTCTGCTCGCGATCCCTCGACGGGCCGTCTCCTTCGCGCTCGCCAATCGACCACGACACCCCGGTCTCCTCTTCAGATCTATGGCAGCACACGCGACTGTTGACACCACCTCCCGCCTGGCCGCCTTGCGCGAGCTCATGGCCAAGCCGGAGAACAGCGTCCAGGCACTCGTCATTCCCACCGAGGATCAGCGTACGTCGCGCTCTAGTCACCTCTCTTGCTAGGGTGCCCGCGATCTCACAGATCTACGTCAACCATAGACTTCAGCGAATACATTGCGCAGTGCGATGAGCGTCGGGCTTTCATCTCTGGCTTCACAGGCTCGGCCGGTGCGTATATGCCAGGTTCTTTGGAGGTTCTGCAGGCTTGCGCTGATACCGTGTGTCTTTGCCAGGTTGTGCTGTCGTCACTCCGCAGGAGGCTTTTCTATTCACCGATGGACGGTACTTCCTGCAGGCGGAGAAGCAGCTAGACAAGTGCGTACAGAGGAGACTTGCATATTCGTCACATACCGAATCGCTGCCTTTGCCAGAAATTGGACCCTCATGAAGCAAGGCCTCCCAGGTGAATGAAGTCCATGCATGCGAACTGTGTATTGGAAGTCTCATTCATGCCGCAAGATGTCCCCACATGGCAAGAATTCTTGTCAAAGGTAGGTTTCCATCGCTGGCTGCTAGAACGAGAACCCATATAACCCCGTCATGTTCAACAGAATCTGGGCAAAAACACACGCATAGGTGTCGACCCTACGCTGCTCTCTGCCTGTGAGTACTTACACCTCATCATGCACACGCTCGGTCGCGAATCCCTTTCAGCCGACGCGGAGACCATCCAGAAAGCTCTCGTATCAAAAGAGTCTGAACTCGTCTCCCTCTCCAAGAATCTCGTCGACCTCGTATGGCCCAAACGGCCCGCTCGCCCCGCCAACAAGGTATTCCCGCTCGACGTCAAGTACGCCGGCGCATCCCATTCGAACAAGCTGAAGCAAGTACGCGAAGAGCTGAAGAAGAAGGAAGTTGGATCCTTCGTGGTCAGCGTACTCGATGAGATCGCGTGGTTGTACAACCTTCGCGGCTCGGATATCGACTACAACCCCGTGTTCTTCGCATACAGCGTCGTCGATGCCAACAAGGCAATCCTGTTCATCAACGAGGGCCAAATTACTCCAGAAGGGCGCTCATCTTTGGGGACAGAAGTGGAAATCCGGCCCTACGACTCCTTCTTTGTCTACCTCAATGAAATGGGCTCGAGCTTGAGTGATGCGGTGCGTCTTGAACATTATTGGCATGACCCAGGTGCTGACGAACGGATCGCTGTGCAGAAAGTTCTTGTCTGTGACAAGGCCAGCCTCGCGGTCGCAGAAGCCATTGGCAAGGTTCTCATTATGACTAAACCAAAGTTGGGTGCGTACTCATGGCTGTGTCCAGGCTCGCGTCACCATTGCTCGCTCGCCCGTCAACGACATGAAGGCAATCAAGAACTCGGTTGAGATGGAAGGTGATGCTCGCCCCGTAGAATTGTATCGAAGGAAACCTGCTGATCACCCGCTCTAGGCTTTAGGCAGTCGCATATTCGCGATGGTGTTGCGCTTGTGCGCTACTTTGCTTGGCTCGAAGAACAGCTGCATGCAGGCAAGACGCTCAACGAGTGCCAAGTCGCCGACCAGCTCGAAGAGTATCGCAAGTAAGTGTAAAGACTAAACTTGCTCCTCGCTGCTCATATCAGTCTCGTTAAGAGAGAACGAGCACTTCATCGGCCTCTCGTTCCCCACAATCTCGGCGACAGGGCCAAATGGTGGTACGTGATACCTCAGCGGTACTGCTCGCCTGCATTTTGGTCCTGACTTGCCGTATGAAGCGATCATCCACTATGAACCAGAACCAGAAACGGCCGCAGCCGTGAAGAGAGATCAGGTGCGTCAGTAGTATTCCTAGCATGCCTGCATTTCTGAAACTTGCTTTAGATCTACCTTTGTGACTCCGGTGGTTCGTGTCCAATCATGTGTTGGCGCGCAACGTCTCGATAGTCATACCACGACATATAGCTCAGTACCTTGACGGGACAACGGACGTTACGCGGACCTTCGTACGTTCTTGATATCCATAACTCAAGCCTGGTGCTCATCTGACAACATTGATAGCATTTCGGCACGCCCTCTGCGGAAGAGAAGCGGTCATTCACCCGAGTCCTGCAAGGGCATATTGCGATCGACGTCGCGGTTTTCCCGAACGGTACGACTGGGTACCTCCTGTAAGTACTGTCTTTGATATTCTCAACATGTTCCGAGGCTGACGTGAGACAAGTGACCCCTTGGCCCGGAGGCCGCTCTGGGAAGATGGTCTCGGTACGTTCTTCAATGCTTCTAATATGCATTTTTAAATGTTGAAACGTGTTTTGGCGCAGATTACCGGTAAGTTTAGATCACCCTCGAACCATATCCAACCTCATCGACTATGCAAGGCATGGAACCGGTCACGGTGTTGGTACGTACTCGAGCATATCTCACGCATGTCTCCTTGAAGTTCATTTATAATTTAGGGCACTTCCTCAACGTACATGAGGGTGAGGATTCACTGACTCCTAGTCATCGGATAATAGTTGACGTCCTCCTGTCCAGGGCCTCATGGAATCGGCGTGCGGATCGGTGTGTGTTCTTCGTTGTACAAGCGCCTTCCACTCTTCACACTCGTGCCTCCGCAGCATACAACAGCACCCCGCTGAAGCCCGGAATGACAGTCTCGAACGGTCCGTGACGCCACCAATGTCGTGGCCGTTATCTTACGTGTATGAACAGAACCGGGGTACTACGCCGACGGCCGCTATGGGATCCGTATCGAGGATGTCGTCGTCGTCCGCGAAGCGGACACACCCAACAACTTCGGTGACAAGGGATACCTCCGCTTCGAGCGTTTCACCATGGTGCGTCTTCTTGACATGTTATTTTTCGCCTCACCGAATGCGTTTCGACAGTGCCCGATGGGCCAAAACCTAATCGACGTGGGGCTCCTCAGCGAGAAGGAGAAGCGGTGGATCAACGACTACCACACGGAGGTCATGGGGAAGATTGGCCCGCTGGTGAAGGGCGACGAGCGCGCGACGGCGTGGCTCAAGCGAGAGTGTGCGCCTCTTTAGGACATTCGGCTGCGGACCAAGAGAAACGGCGCGACTATGTAGGATACTGTTCTGCGCGGGCTATGCCGTGGTATGGATTCGGACGGACTATGGTGGGCGTGCCTATGCGGAGCGGCGGAGATATATAAGATGCAAACACGCTTCCTGAAGATCCTCCTCCCTCAGGCAGTCTCCTCGGACGAACGGTCCACGTTCGCCTCCCCTCGATATTTTACCTCGCCTCCGTGAGCACGATCAGCCCGTCGACGTCGGAGATCGTGCCCGCACGGATGTCCGCTTCGTAATCTCGCTCTAGCTCGTAGGGAATGCGATGATTAAGAGTGTTCACCTTTAGCACCTTCACTGCTGAAGAGCAAGTATAAAAGGCGCTGATTTCGAGTGTCTTCTTCTTGGCCATTCAGGTAGGCCTCAGGTCACGATGAACGCGAGCAAGTCCACTTTCCGTTGCCGCGACACTAGCCGGGCCGGCAGCACCCGTTGGATCGGCGCCAGTCCTCCAAGACTCGGAAATCTGCTCGAGGCGCGAAACAACTTGCTTCCCTCTTAACTCTGTCTACCTTCCCATCCATCCTGTCATCACGTATATGCATGGCACAAGGTCTCGAGCCCGTTCAAGCGGTCGTGGATATTAAGTCGCAGGCTCACTCCCGATCGCAATGTGAGGACGAAGCGATCAACTCGTTTAGAATGGGCACCAAGAGGTGTGATGAACGACAACAGAGATTTTCTTTCGTAATAGATCCAAGAGAGCGAAGTACATCCACCGGTCCCAACATATGTCTACCACACACCCCTTCAACAGGGTCCGCCGGGCAGAGCGATCGTCACCTCAATCCTCCTCCTCGAAAGGCCTCTCGATGTTGGCTTCCGCCTCTATATCGAGGCCCTCCGCCAGCCGCGCCAGGAGCGCGTCGATGTCGGTCGCCGCCGCTTCCCGTATCTCCGCCGCATAGTCGAAGCTGGCGTCGACGGCCGCGCTCGTGTCCCATCCGGGGGCGTCGCCGCTCCACCCGCCGCGCCGGTAGATGTAGTTGAGGAAACCGCGCCATACGGGGTCGATCGAGAGGACGCTGGAGTCCCCGACGACGACCAGGAGGGCCTTCGCGCGGGTGACTGCCACTGGACGCGAACGAGGTCAGTCCGGGTGCGGCGAGCACGGGAAGAGGGCGGCGTACCGTTGAACCGCCGAGGGTTGCCGACGAAGCCGAGGGTGAACTTGGCGTCGTAAGAGAGCAGATCCCTGCTGCTTCGAACGGTGGAAATGAAGATGACCGGGCGCTCCTGGGGGGGATGACGGACGAGGGTCAGAGCGCGCGCGGCTCATGAGTCTGGAGGTGAGCACAGCCAAGTGCGTACCTGTCCTTGGATCTGCTCCACGCTGCAGACAGTCACGCCGTCGATCTTCGACTTCTTGAGAAGCGTGCGGATCTTGCGTCCCTGCGCGTGATATGGGGTGATTACGGCGATATCTTGGGGCCTGTAATGTGTGAGTCACAGTCAAACCGTGTTTTCGCCCATGGGGAGGCATTCACGGCTCCGAATTGAAAAGTACTCACGAACGCGATGAGCGGAGCCACGCAGCAGCAGCTTAATACGCTCTACTGTTTCAGTCGCTTCAAGGATGTTGAAGTAAGACGGGGAGCTCGCTTCGCGCTCGTTCTCCCCCGAGACGTGCTGGAAGACAATCGGGAAGCGCGGGTTCGCCAGCTGAGGCGATCCGAGGAACGCGTCGGTCACTGCGCGATCGGCGCACGCTTCCAGGTCGTTGTCGTAGAACTGCTGGTTCGGATAGTGCAGGATTGCTTCGTGAGACCGGAAATTCTTGACCAACTTCACGAAGCTAAAGCGGACAAAGGGTGCGTTCGTCGGCTTTCCGACCCAGTGGACGACGTCAAGGATACTCACGCGCGGTTGGGGGCCTTGGCGCTCTTGTATAGCGGTCCTTCCATGATTCTCTCCAGATAGCTCGTTTCAAGCCCGAAGTGGCGAGCGATACTGGATCGAATCACCGGGCCAAGCTGCTTCGGATCGCCTGAGAGAATGACGCGGGTGTTCAAGCTCGAGACTATCTTGATAGCCTGCAGGACTTCGGGCTCGGACGCCTGCCCTGCTTCGTCGACAAAGATGTGCGAGAAATGACCGGTCTTCATGCCGATGTTGAAGGGGAACGACGCGTTGCCGCAAGTGGAGACGATCACCCTGTACGACTCGATTTTCTGCAGAGACGGCAGCGCGAAGTGGTTCCCTTGGAAGAGCGAGTATGGAACGAGAGCTTCGGGTAGAGTGATTCGCATGCGGTACACCGCGTTGCAGCGGAACATCTCGGCCGGGCTGAGCGCGACAGAGAGCCGCTGGGCGAGGAGGTCTGCGGCACTGTTGCTCGGCGCGCATGCTAAGATCTTCGCGTTGGGATCGCGATGGAGGACTTGGCGGATCGCCTCTACCACCGTGATCGTCTTCCCGGTTCCCGGGCTACGACACAAGGTTTAGTCTCAACCATGTGCTCTAATGGCGATGCTACTCACGGTCCAAAGATCACAAAAGGAGCCGCAGAGGGCTTGAGGTGCAGAATGGACTTCACTGCTTGGATCTGGGCTGCGTTGGAAGCCACAAGGGTGTTGAACGTTATGACATGACCGGCGAGCTGCTGAGCCGAGACCGTGTTTGGTACCCCTTGGTCTGCCATCTGAGGGAAAAGCAGTCGTTGACTGGACGGCGACGGCACAGACAGGGCTTGGTGTTGGCGTCGGATGGGAACCCGGTTGTACTCGAACCGGACGTTGTAGCGGGAGCCTCCATCGAAGGAGGAATGGAAAGACACGCAGATGTCTTCGTTGCGTACAGTGTGCACGAAACCTCTATGCGTTTGACCGCTGGGTCCGTTGCTCCTCTGCGCGAGGATTATATCGCCTAATGCCCCACATCAGCACCATAACGAGGACGCGGCTGTATATAACCCACCGACAACAACGCTTGGGCGTTTTTCAGCCAGTCCTGGAACACCCACGCTAAGCACCGCCTTAAGTTGGAATCATGGCTTTCAACGATGCTCCGCACTCACGTATAGAGTCGACCCTCTCTCCCAAACATCACGCTTCGCATGTCGTACATCCGCAAGTCCTCGCTAGAGAACAAGTCAGAACACGCCGGACGTGGAACAGAACGAACGCACATGGTGCGGGCTTCCTCGGCCCACAGCAGATGCGCGAAGTGAGCAGCGTGAGACTGCATCGACGGCGCATTGGCGAAGTACTTGGTCTTGAGTTGCTGCAGCGCTGCCTTTGTGGCGCCTTTAGAAACCAGGTCCAAGAGCGCTTTCGGGACCAGCGCTGGCGGAGCTTGCGGACCCAGGGCGCGGAGTCGAGGGCTGGCGGCCGCTCTCCTTCCACAGTCGCTTCTCCGCTCCGCCACGGCGCGCGCTTCTGCCGTACGTACTGGGTCGAAGCTTTGAGAAGGACATGGTCGTCCGCGTTGCCGATCGTGGCCGAGAGCTTCCGTTGCAGGTGGAGGAGACCGTGGTTGCAGTCGCGGTGGCTCTGAGGGTTATATTTACCACACCGGTGAATTTGCCGCGTTGGTTAGCTTTGAAGAAGACCGAGACCTCAAACGGCTTGAGGTTTGCCAGTATCCTTCCACGATCGCGTTGCGACGCCAAGAAGCTGTGTGTCTTGTTGAGGACATTCACGAGAGGCGCTGGGAAAGACAAGACGACGTACTGCGGCGACCGCTGCTTGCTCGTTGGGTTCAAGCAGGCCTCTATCTCTTGTATGGCAAGTCCCGGGACGCTCGGAGTGAGAACAAGGCGCAACTCCACGCCCGTCGATCCTTGTTGAAGATTCACGATGCCGAAATTCATACCTTCGGCGTGGGATACGCTGATAACTTCTCGGGAGGTTTGCCGGGCTTCAAATTCCGCTTTGTATAGGGCGATGATTTGCCTCTTGACGTGAAACTTGGATACTTGATGGGCTTGTACGCAGTCCGAGGGATGTGCTTGTCACAGATGCCGCAGTAGATAGTATCGGGCATAGTGGGACAGAAGGGAAGCACTTGCTGACCGGGGTGACGCTCTCTGCAGTGTGGAAGCCACATCGTTTGGTCCCGAACGACGACACGGCAAGTCGTGCACTGAAGTGGAACGCGAGCTTGGACCTCGTTCATCCGCATCTGATGCTTGGGCGATTTTGGTGGTCGCGATGACGGGCAGTGTCATACACATGATAGCGCACGGGATGCATAAAGAATAAATGCTGTGGGAGAGAGAGCACGAGGCGCCATCCGGGCAGTGACCGGTGAACACCTGCGCTGGGCAATGATTCTTGAGATTGAACGGCTTCATATGCAAGGAATGGAACAATCTAGAGACACGTGAGGGAGGGGTGGTGGAGGAACGAAGGTAAAATGCGCAACTTCCACTTCGCTCGCCCTCGACAGCGCATCCCAGGTGTGCTGCGGTAGTTGCTCTGGGGAAGAATAGAAGCTTCGCCTCGCGTACACTCCGAGTTTAAATGAGCGCCGAGAACACAAGGACGGTGAATGCATGGCGCCATCTGTCTGCTCACTTTATTATACAAGCACGGGGTTTGATAAGGATGTCGTCCAGACGCTGCTCGAGCTCAGATTTGAGGTCTAGAGCAGCATGTACCACAGTACTTGGAAAGGGCCACTCAGAAGGAGCGGCCCAAGCTCAGTCACTGCTTCCGTGAGTCACAGAGCGGGTGCCAGGAATGTCGAGTAATCATCCCATCCGAACGATTAGATATGGAGGAGATAGAGCGGGAGCTGGAGAACGCTTCGTCGACGTGCACCCACGCTCGCGAGACGTCCGTGCGGATTCCGGAACTCCGTCAAGCAGGTGTTGCAATGTCGGCCTTCAAAACCAGTCGATCTGTTATATCCGTACAGTATGATAGCAATGCGAGGGTATCAAAGGATGAGGGGAAGACGGCGAAAACAATGTGACGAGCAGACAGAGACATGACGCACAGTGAAGGCACCAAATAAACCTTCAAGCTCAACCCAAGATAACTTCGGCGTCAGGGTGCGAGAGCGCACCGAATCAGAAGCCCTCCGTGTACGCACTTTCAACCCGGCACGCCCTCTCGACCGCCTCCTCGCACACGCCCCGCGCGAGGAGCCCCGCCCCGACCGCGCGCGCGAGCACCTCGCGCACCCACTCCTGGCAGCTCCACTCCTGTCCCTGGTCCTGCTGCTGCTGCGCTTCGTCCTCGCCGGGTGCGCGCACGGGCGTGTCGCGCGCGACGCGCTCGAGGGCGCGGCGCGTCGCGATGCGCGTCATGCCGAGCGCGAAGCCCTTCGCGGCCGCGATCTCGGGGCCGGCGCTCTTCGTGATCGCGCCAAGTACGCGTACTGGGATCCGAGTACTCGGGCGCGAGCGGGTCGTACGCGGCCTCGAGCTGGATGTGCCGCCACGCCGCGGGGGGTGCGGACGCGGACGGGGTGAAGGCGGCGACGGGCCAGGCGAGGGACCAGCGCGCGTCGGCGGCGTGGTAGTGGGTGGCGGAGGAGGTGGCGGGGGCGGGGTAGACGACGAGGTAGAGAGGCTGCTCGACGTCGGAGTCGCGCGCGAGCCAGTCGTCCGGGGTCTGCGAGGCTCGGGGTGGCCGAGAGTGCGGGGATGGCTTGTGTCCGGAGAACTCGACCATAAAATGGGTATGGATGTGGTGGGTGATTCTGCATGGACGGGGGTCAGAACGTGCTACTGCGGTGGGGAAACGGGATTCAACGCGCGCACTCACCGATGGATGGGCGGGAGGTGTGCGGAGGTATGCGGGTGGGGAAGAGATGCGGGAGACGGGTTCGGGGAAGGTCAGGGCTGCTTTATAGCTCGCCGGGGTGCCGCTATCAGCGTGGTCAGACGTCACCCTGTCCGGGTCCGCCGCGAACAGTGACTAGAACATCTTTGTCACTCGTGTGGCCGACCGCACGCGGCTGTATGCCATCCCCTGAGCGTCTACGTGGCCACTAAGAGACTGTCGAAGGTTGAGTGAAGATGAAAGAAAGAGTCGCGCACAGGGCTTTGGACGCTTATCTGCGGATGGAGAAACGGGCGGGTCTCAGGAGGAGTGGACGGTGGTGCGCGGGATCAGGCAGAGGCTGGCCCAGGCTGGCACTCGGGAGTCGGCAGCGGCAACAGGCCTTCTCTCCGATCCCAACACAGGTCACATGCCACAGGCGCCTGTTGAGCCCAGAAGCAACTTGGAATGAGCCAGATCTCGAGACGAGACATAGAATATGTGCTAGCGAGGGACGGGAGTGCCCTGTTCAAGCGATGAGCCTCAGCATCCCCGCCAGCCTCGGCGGACGCCAGGTACCAACAGCGCATCCGCGATGCCCCGACTCGGGCTTTGTTCTACCCTGCACGCCCGTCAGCCCATATAGGGCCTCGCTCCGCCTGAGCCATGCGAGTGCGACCTGGCCAGGTTCACAGACGCCCGCCCGAGGCAGAACAAATCAGCGCGGACCACTCCGAAGCTGGCTGAGGTCGACGCCGCGATTCGGGAATCGTATAGGCGATCAACCACACGAGGGCGTGCGAATGTCGTACGCACCGGAGGGCGGCATAGCATCCACATCGTTGGAAAAGGTGAGGACTATCGCTTTCAGTGACGGCAGGTGTCTCGTCGTGGACACAACGGAGAAGACTTACGATGCGTGCTGATGGTGACTCCTCCTGTCGTCCTCGATGTACCTCAGGAGGGGTACTAGGCGTGCATGGTCTCGTGCTTCGCAGCGTCGCAGTCACTCGACGCACATTCATTCCATGGAGGTGCACGGTATTTCACGTATCAGAACCCCCTTCGCTCCGGAAGACCGCAGGGCGATGGAGGGAACGAATGGCGGGATAAGCTTGTGCAGCTTTGTCGAATCGGTAGAGACCGGGGACCTTGAGTCGTCGTTGAACGACAGCAGACGGCGCGACAGAAGCGATGCGTCTAACATTTGCCACATGTCCCAAGACAAGGGATATTCGGGGCTGTGTCGGACGAAGTCATAGCGCATGAAGTGCATATGTAGAACCTGCGCATTTTGAGACCAATCGTGTTCTGTGCGGCTGGTCGCCCGGAGCCATACGCCTTGACGCAAAAATGAGCCGAGGTGAACAGAAAGCCTCCGAAGCAGACCGTCGCGAAAGAAGGGATGAGAACATAGGGTGGAGGAAAGGAGAGTCGCGCGGCCGCCCCAGAGTGCTCGCCGCCCAGGGGCCGGCGCTGGTTGCGGGGGCGTAGTATTAGCGCCCAAGACATCTGAGTACTGCCGCAAATACTTATGCTGACGCATGATGAACTCGACATAATGTGCATATAGCTGGGTATGCTTCAGGCTTCTTCATGACACGCACGAACAGGCAAGGCCTGAGAACTGAGAACTGAGTATAGACCGGGGACGGGTATCAATCGCCGGTGCCGAGGTCGCCGTGGGGAGTCGCGTATTCCGAACTGTAGGTTGCTTCTTTCGCAAGGTACCACCACCGCCGACATGTCCGTAGCTGCCCACGCCCATTCTCCCGTTATATGCGCCCCACGTCGCTGCTTCGACCGGCCCCCGTGTCTGCTCTCCCCCCTACATCATGTCCTCAACGCTCCTCATCCACCACCTCAACGACTCGCGCTCCCAGCGGATTCTCTGGCTCGTGGTATGTCGGTCCCGCTTCTTCCTGGTTCCGCTCCACTCAGTCTTGTCGCCTTTTCGTTCAGGAGGAGCTTGGCGTCCCATATGAGGTCAAGAGATACGAACGCGGCGCGGATCGTCTCGCGCCCAAGGAGCTTAAGGAGGTCAACCCACTCGGCGGCGCGCCAGTGATCACCGACGGAGGGCGGAATCTGCCTGAGAGCGGGGCGATCGTGGGTGCGTGTCAAGACCCTCTTTTCCCTTCCCTTCTCCCAGGTCCCGCTTCTCGTGGAGGTCGCGAGGGAGCCAGGCCGTTCGACGCGTTACGTGGGGATTCGCTGATGGCCTGTATGCGTGCAGAGTACATCATCTCCAAGTACGGCGAAGGGCGCGCGCAGCCTCCCGAAGCCGGCATGCTCGATAACCTCTACTGTGAGCCCCCCTTCGCTTCGCGCGACGCGCCCGTCCCGCGCTCACACCCGCACCCCACAACGACCGTCCGGCAGTCACCCACTACTCCGAGGCGTCCCTGATGCCGATGCTCGTACAGCAGCTTATATTCAAGATGATCCCCGCCCAGGCGCCCTTCCTCATCCGCCCGCTCCTCAACGCGATCTTCAACAAGATCAGCGCGGGGTTCATCGAGCCGCGCCTCAAGCTGCACGCGGACATGGTGCGTCCTTCGCTCCCTCGCGCCTGCGAGCCCCGAACCCCTGGGGCCGCACACACCGGGAGCCGCCCCCGTCTGACGAACGCGCGTTTGTGCAGATCGAGAAGCACCTGGAGAAGTGCGGGGACTGGATCGCGGGCGGCAGCGAGCCGACGGCGGCGGACTACATGATGGTGTTCTGCTTGGAGGCGTGGGGGAACTCGTCGCCGTTCCTGCTCGGGCCGAAGACGAAGGCGTACGTGAACCGCGCGCATGCGAGGTGAGTTCGTAGCCCCGCTGGCGAAGGTGACCTTTCTAATGTTGGCGTCGCCGCTGGTTTTGCAGACCGGCGTACAAGCGGGTGAGTTTGAACTTTACTTTGTGAGTTGCTAGGGGTCCATGTTGACTGACGATTCGGCAGGCGCTCGAGAAGGGCGGAGAGTACAAGTACGCTGGGGATCTGTAGCTCAGCACTATGCGCCATCTGGGGACGAAAAACGTTACTCGCCTACGACTCTCTCTTCATATCACCAAAAACACACGGAAACGAACACAGCACGACAACGATGCAGCTACAGCCTGCAACAACGCGAACCACTCGTTCGACACAGGCTGTACTGCACGTATCGGACGCCTCGGAACTCCGCAAGACCGAGGAAACCAGTGATCAGTCGACATAAGCTCGCGCAGCTTTGTCGAGATGAAGGTCTGGAGTTTTGAGGCCGCGTTACGATACAGCGAGGCGGGGAGGAGTCATGCGTGTGTCCCTTGTCACTATATATTGGAATGAGTTCGGGGCTGACGACGAAGTGTGTTGGGGCGCGGTCGGCGTCTTCTCGAACGACTGAAGTACCGAAGGTGTACGCCTTGACGCAGAGATGAGCGCTTGAGCCGAGGCTTCTGAGGGGAATCGAAAATGTGCAGGGCGTGAATGTGTTCGGGCGGCCCGATTGCCGTCTGCCGGCGGTTGCCGCGACCGAACGGAATATTTGCAGTGGCGACATTGTAGCCTTTGTCCTACCTCCCCGACCCGCGAGAGATCTGAAGGCAGGACCGCGTCTGAAAGACATCAACCACCTCTCCGGTTATGTGATCACCCTTTGTCTCCACAAGGCGGAAACATCTATTCAGTACTATACGTGAGTGCGTACGAATATAGAATTCTACAACACATTCTCAAACCGCAGAACATAGCGCATCGAGCTCTACATATCGTCTCAGACGTATATACTACAAACACGCCACCCAAAACCGCCGCACGCCACGCTAATCTTCCTCGACGAACGGCTGCTCCAGGTTCGCCTCCGCCTCGACGTCCTCTCCGTCCGCGAGGCGCGCCAGCAGCGCGTCCATCTCGACGACCGCGGCCTCGCGCATCTCCACCGCGTAGTCCGCGTCCATGTCCACCGCGGCGGAGGTGTCCCACCCCGGCGCGTCCCCCGACCACCCGCCGTTCCGGTGGATGTAGTTCATGAAGGCCCGCCAGAGGGGGTCGATCGAGAGCACGGAAGAGTCGCCGATGACGATCAGGAGGCCCTTGGCGCGCGTCACGGCGACTGTGCGGAGGCGTGAGCGTGAGCGTGAACGGCGGCACGGGGACGGGGAGGTAGGAGGAGGGGGAAGCGGGGTGCGCACCGTTGAACCGCCGCGGGTTCGCGACGAACCCGAGGGTGAACTTGGCGTCGTAGGAGAGCAGGTCGCGGCTGCTGCGGACGGTGGAGAGGATGACGACGGGGCGTTCCTGGAGGTGCGTGTCGGCGCGTCAGCGAGCGTTTCTGCGCACGGGAGAGGGAGAGAGGGGAGCGCGTACTTGGCCCTGGATGAGCTCGACGCTGCATACGGTGACGCCGTTGATGCCCGACGTCTTGAGCAGGGTCCGGATCTTGCGCACCTGCGCGTGGTACGGGGAGATGACCGCGATGTCCTCCGGCTCTGCACGGGCAGGATCGGCTCTGGTGAGCACGAGGTCATAGGGAGTGCGCAAAGTCGATACTCACGGACGGGGCGCGCGCGGTCTGCGAGGAGGAGCTTGATCCGCTCGACGGTTTCCGTCGCCTCGAGGATGTTGAAGTACGAGGGCGAGGACGCCTCCCGCTCGTTCTCTCCCGGGATGTGCTGGAACACGACAGGGAACTTGGGGTTCACGAGCTGCGGCGAGCCGATGAACGCATTGATCGCAGCGGGGTCGCCGAAGACCTGCAGCTCGTTGTCGTAGAACTGTTCGTTGGGGTAGTGCAAAATCGCTTCGTGCGACCTGAAGTTCTTCACGAGCTTCACGAATCTACGTCGGAAATGGTGAGTGGTCGTCCGCATCAAGCGTAGGAGCTGCAGCACTCACGCGCGAGAGGGCGCCGTGGGACTGGTGTACACCACTTGCTCCATCAGCCTTTCCAGGTAGCTCTTCGCGAGTCCGAACTCGCGCGCGATGCTCGACCGAATGACCGGGCCGAGCTGCTTGGGGTCCCCGGAAAGGATAATCCGCGTTTCCGGGCTGGCGATCGTCTTGAAGCACTGCAGGATCTCCGGCTCGGAGGCCTGTCCCGCTTCGTCCACGAAGATGTGCGTGAAGTGCCCGTTCTGCATGCCCACGCCGTACGGGAAGGAGCCCGTGCCGCACGTCGAGACGATGACCTTGTAAGACACGAGCTTCTCGAGGCTCGGGAGGGCGAAGTGCCGTTCGCCGGGTGAAAGGTACGAGTACGGCATCAGACCGGCCTCCTGGACCCCGGCGGGGGCACGGAAGACGGCGTTCGCGCGGAACATGTCGTCGGGGCCCAGCGCGTCAGAGAGCCGCTGGGCGAGCAGGTCCGCGGCGGTGTTGCTCGGGGCGCAGGCGAGGATCTTGGCGTCGCGGTTCCGGTCGAGGATTTGCCGGATCGCTTCGATGACGGTGATCGTCTTTCCCGTCCCAGGACTATCGACCGTTGGTCAGTCTCGACTGGCAATTCTACACGCGCGTGTCACTCACGGCCCGAAGACAACGAATGGCGCTGTGAAGTCGGGCGCAATGTTGAGAATGGCCTTGATGGCTTGGAGCTGTTGCGCGTTCGTGGCGATCAAGGGATTGAATGTCGCAATGGGGCTCTGCAGCTGCTGCGCGGGGACCGTGTTTGGCACTGGCTGATGCTGCGCGAGTGGAAACAACAGTCTATGGGCAGACGTTGACGCGACCGAAATGGCTTGGTGCTGCCGGCGGATTGGGACTCTGTTGTATTCGAATCTGACGTTGTACCGACGCGCACGGTTGAATGAAGTATGGAAGGACACGCGGATGTCCTCCATTCGGACGTCGTGCACAAAGCCTTTGTACGTCTTGCCGTCGGAATCGCCGCTATTCTGAGCGTACAGAATGTCGCCTGGTAAAACATTAGGCATCAGCCTAAACAAACACAGCATCAAAGAGGATACCGTATGATCGTACCTACGACCACGCTGGGGCGCTTTTCGGCGAGCCCGGGGATGGCCAGGCTGCAAAAGGTCGTCAACACCACGGAACATCGTACGGGTTTCGACTTACGTGTACAGCCGGCCTTCTTGCCCGAACGATACGTTGGGCATGTCGTACATCCGCAAGTCCTCGCTACACCCGGAGTAAGTACAGGCTACCGGAAAAAAGCGACGAGGTGACATACATGATGCGCATCTCTTCAGCCCACAACAGATGCGCGAAGCGCGTCGGGTGTGTTGCGAGAGAAAGCGCTTGGGAAAAGTGCCGGTTTTGAATGGCTTGTCGCCCCTCGTCGGTGGCACCCCTGGATAAAAGCGCGCGGAAAGCCTGAGGAATGGCGGCTTGAGGAAGAGTCTTGGTCCATCGAGCCGACCCGGTGAGGGAGGGAGGCTTTTCGCCTTCGACGGTGGCTTCGCCATGCCGCCACGAAGTATGCTTCTTCCTGTCGTACTGCGATGTGGGCTGGAGAAGGGCGAGATCAGCGGCGTTACCGACAGTGGCGACCAGCGTTCTCCTCGCGCGCATGATTCCAGCATGGCCGCCCCTCGTAGCTATGAATCTGATGATCAAGACCGCCGTGAACTTCCCTCGGTGCCCATGCTTGAACTGGACGGGGAGCTGGACAGGCTGCGCTCGCTCAAGCGTTCTCCCAAGCACAGTCTTCGCCGAGACAGAGAAGCTAGCAATGGAAATGGTCTCGTTGGAGAGATGGGGGTATGGAAATGAAAGCGACGTACTGCGGGGACGGTGTCTCGCTCGCGACGTTGACGCGAACCGCCAGCTCGAGAACCTCCAATCCGGCGATCGAAGGCGTGATAGTGATGGCCAACGTCCGACCGCGCGACGCGTCTCCGACGGTGACCGTCCCAAAGTCGAGGCCAGCAGCATGTGATACGCCTAAGGCGCCGCGAAGCACACTCTCCTGCTCGTACTCCTTTTTGTAAAGCGCGATGACTTGAGATTTGATGTGAATGGTCGAGGAGGTATGGGTTTGCCAGTTGTCGCGCTCGACGAGCTGGTTACACAGAACACAGAACAGCGTGTTGGGGGAATTCGCGAGTTGGGGGACCGTCCGTGCGTGAGTTTGGCCTTGCTCGATGTAGTGCTTGACCCACCACCGCTGGTCTTGGAGTACGACTTGGCACGTGGGGCATTGTAGTTCAACGCGGACGTGTCTCTTGTTCACTCTTGCCGTGTGCTTGGGCGATCGCTCGTGCGCCAGACTGTTGCTTTCGCCGGTGGAGAGAGTGGCGCATGGGACACATACTGAGTGGAAGTCATGGTCCAAGGAGCACGTCGCTTCTTCCGGGCACTGGCCGGTGAAGATTTTGGCCGGGCAGTAGAGGTCGATGCGAAAAGGCGACATGGTGGGGAAAGCGGAGGGAGACTGTGGGACGCCGTCGCCGTCGCTGGGCTCACCAGTGGGGCCTTCGCCTGCCACGCACCTCAGCGTCTGCGGGATTGTGCTGCGGCAGTCTGCCTGCCAGGACGGCGCGAGAAGAATAGAAGTCGGGCTGCGCACATGCAGCTGCTGGCATCATGCAGCGCGAGTGCTTGATGACACCATGGCTGAAGACGACATTCATGGACTCGAGAAAGAGCTAGTCGCACCGTGAATGGGGACAAGCACGGGAAGGGAGGATACATAGCAAGGATGTCAACGCCAGTCTCCAGCGGACCATGAGACGAAAACTCACTCTTCCATCCAAAGCTTGGGTGATCGAAGTTACATAACGCGACGGAGCACGTTCAAGAAGATACGTGCGGAGGCAGGCGGAGGCCGCAGGAACCCAACGTGCGCTTACGTCATCGCCACTCACTCGAACACCGACGAGGTCCGTGATGGTAGACTGGAGTCGCTTCGAATGCTGGGTCCTATACAAGATGGCATACACTACATACGACAACACCGGCGACCATGTCCGTAGCTCCAACCTCGGCAGCAGCGCTCACTCGGCCTCTACGAACGGCACATCGACGTTCGCCGCGCCCTCGACGTCCTCGCCCGCCGCGAGCCGCGCGACGAGCGCGTCCATGTCCGCCGCCGCCGCCTCGCGCACGAGCGCCGCGTAGTCCACGTTGGTCTGCACCGGCACGGTCGTGTCCCAGCCCGGAGCGTCCCCGGCCCAGCCGCCGCGCTGGTGCACATAGTTCAGGAACCCACGCCAGAGTGGGTCGATGCTCAGCACGGCGGCGTCTCCCACGACGATGAGCAGGCCGATCGCGCGCGTCACCGCGACTGGGTGCGCGAGGGTTAATGGGTTCCGCGTGGGAGAGAGCGAAGAGACGTACCGTTGAAACGGCGCGGGCTCGCGACGAAGCCGAGCGTGAAGCGCGCGTCGTACGACAGCAGATCTCTGCTGCTGCGTACAGTCGAGACGATGACGACCGGACGTTCCTACGTGTAAAACTGGCGTCAGATTCAGCGCGAGAAGAGAAAGCTTTGATGCGCACCTGCCCTTGGATTTGCTCGACACTGCAAACCGTGACACCCTTGATGGTGGACTGCCGGAGCAACAGACGGATCTTGCGCGCTTGCGCGTAGTATGGAGTAATCACGGCGATGTCCTCTGGACCTATAAGCACAAGCGTTAGAGATGTGGCTTGACGACAACCGGGATGGTACTCACGAACGGGATGGGCGGTGTCTGCGAGAAGCTGCTCGATACGCTCCACTACTTCAGTGGCCTCAAGGATGTTGAAATACGACGGTGAAGTAGCCTCCTGTTCATTCTCTCCCGCGACGTTCTGGAAGACAACAGGGAAGTTCGGCGAGACCAGTTGAGGGGATCCAATGAAGGCGTTGGTGTGACCAGGGTCTGCGCAAGCTTCCAGCTCGCCTTCGTAAAATTGCTCGTTCGGGTACTGAAGAATGGACGGGTGCGAACGGAAGTTCTTGACAAGCTTCACGTATCTGATGGTGCAGAGAGTCGTTAGCCGAAATGCACGGGCAAGAAATTGTCACAGCGCGCAGACGAACGTACAGCAGATTCCGAGCGACCGGCGGCGCGTACACTGGCCGTTCTATGAGTCGCTCCAAGTAGCTCTTCCCTAGACCTAGCTCGCGAGCAATACTCGACCTAATGACGGGGCCAAGCTGCTTGGGGTCCCCAGACAATATGACCCGAGTATCGTCGTCGGCCATGGTCTTGATCGCGGCAAGGATTTCGGGCTCGGTTGCCTGGCCGGCCTCGTCCACGAAGATGTAGGCAAAGTGGCCTTTGCGCATTCCAATGTTGTACGCAAAAGGCGCATTTCCGCAGGTGGAAACGATGATCTTGTACGTGTTCAGTGTTTCGAGAGGTGGAATGGTGAAGAGATTATTGCGAAGATACGTATAGGGAAGAACGTCGGCAGGGATAGTGGAATGTGGGCGGTGTACGGCATTGCACCGAAACATCTCGCTCGTGGAGAGCACGGTAGCGAGCCTCTGAGCGAGCAGATCTGCGGCGCTGTTACTTGGCGCGCAGGCCAGGATCTTGCGTTCGGGGTGCCGACGGAGCACTTGCAGGATGGCTTCGACCATCACGCTCGTCTTCCCTGTCCCGGGTCTGTTTCGATGACGCCATTAGCTGAGCTCCTCCCAACCGTCCGGGAGACTTACGGGCCGTCGATGCAGAAGGGTGGAAGCCGCGGGCCCCATCCTAGCACCGTCACTACTGCCAGAAGTTGAGGACCGTTCGTAGCGATTCTGGTGTCGAATAGTTGTAAAGCATGCTGGGTAACGTCAACAGCCACGGCTATTCTGTGATCACCGGGGTCCGGAAACAGTAGACGCCCCGCGCAAGTCGAGAGCGCGAGCAGTGCTTGGTGCTTCCGTTTCTCGGGCGTGCGGTTGTATTGGAACCGGACATTGTGAGGCTCGCCGCCAGCGAACTTGCAGTGGAAGCTGACCCGAATGTCATGTCGACGGACTTCATGCACATAGCCTTGATGAGTGCGTCCCGTGGCGCTCTGCGCAAGGATCGTGTCGCCTTGCGGAGGTCAGAGTCAGAAACCAACTGTTGCGCGCGTGGAGATAGAGGCTCACCGACGACAACACTCGGTCGCTTTTCGGCCAATCCGGGCACGGTCAGTCTGACGGTATCGATCAATATCGCGCATTCGGGTGTTCAAGCTCTAGTATGAACGGACGTGTGCAATTTTCCTTCCTTGGTGAACCGTGCATCGGGGATATCGTACATGTGTAGGTCCTCCCTGTGATCCAGAAATGTGAACGTGGTACGGGCAAAGCGAGATCCGCGCTCACACTAGACGAATCTCTTCGATCCAGAGAAGTGCCCGGAAATGCGAGCAGTGGGAGTTCGTGTTGAACTTACCTTGCATAAAAAGAGTCTTCACCTGGTGCAAGATCTCCTTGTGGTCCGTGCTTGTGAGGATAGCGGCCAGTCGTGATGGTATTTGTGACGGAGGAAGTTTGCGTATGTAGGTGATAACATTGAGCGCCGGGGGACGCTCGCCTTCCAACACAGGACCTCCGCCCCGCCAAGCGACGCGTCGGTTCCTCACGAACGGCGCTGTGGGCTTGAGTAGTGTATGGGCGGTGGCTTTGCCGATGATAGCGCGCAGTTGGCGCATGACAGTAAACGTTCGTCCACTCGCTACGTGTTGGAACACGACCTCGAGGCGGCCGTCGTGCTTGCCACGCTGAGCGGCTTGCACAGAAACATCGATGGTGGTTTGCGCTTCGACGTCGAGTGGAACGCCCACTTGCGTCGCAACGGCCGTGAAACTGAACCGAATTGACCCCGTCGGAACCCGGAAGCGCGGAAGAGCAGAGCAGAGAAACGCACCTCGACGGCCGGTTTGTCGCGCCTTTAAACGTCTCGACCCGAGATATGACCAGCCCTCTTGCGCTCACCGACACGCGCAGCTGCACGACAGGGGGCTGCTGTCCAGCGGCGAAGTCGACAACGCCGAAATCTATGCCCTCCTCTCCATGCGATACGAAGACGCCCTGGCGATCCCTCTCCGCTTGTTCGAATTGGGCTTGATAAACCGTGTTCTGCGTGATGCGCTTGTGCGCGGCGCTCCGGAGGTGCGGGGTCCAGTCGGACTGAAGGATAGCGCGCTTGCATGCTAGACAGACGTTTGCATTGGCGAGGGACGCGTCGAGTGGATAGACCTCTGGAGACCTCCCTGCTGCCTGTGCTCGCGCTCGGTGGTCGGGGCTGGTGACGTGCTCTACCCATGTGGCGTTGCCGGTGAGGCGGGTGTTGCAGACGGGACAACGTACCGCAACGACCTGCCCAGCCTGGGACCTCGCTCCGTGCCGCTTGCCTGCAAGGTGCTGTGCGAAGATGTCGTGGACGCAAGTTATGTTGCAGAAGTCACAGAACTTGACGTTGTGCTGCAGTGGGCAGTTTTGTCTGGTGCATCCGCCGGCGAAGAGGTGCTGCGGGCAGATATGTGCGATCGCGGCCATGGTAGACGTGGACCGGTGAAGGAGGGGATGTGCTTCTCTGCCCACGGGCGGGATTGTGCCCACGGAGAAGCGAGCGAGCTTGCGTCCATGGCCGGAGGACGCGTTGTGCTGCGGTAACTCGCCATCCGACCCTCGGCGCCGTGAGAGTCGCTCGTGGCCGCAGCGACCTGACCTGCAACAACAATTGGGCCCGAGTCAGCATTCGGTATGCGAATGATGGGAAGAGCAACATCCCACCAAAGAGCCGGGATGCCCTCAACGGAGTGCTATCGGGGACGTCGGACGTACGTAGCGGGAACCGCTCCGAACTGATGCCAGCGCGCGCGTGAACGCGGAGATTGAATTGAGTTTCCATGTCTTTCCGAATGACATGACACTCCGCTCGAATATTAATTGTCAAGGCCCGCCGCAAACTCCGCCCAGCCTTTGCCTTCGTCCCACCAACTCCACGGGCCACCACCACCGCTTCGATCGTCTCACGTATCCTTCCATCCCGGCGCTTCTACGACGTAGGGCTCAGATCACAGTCTCATGAGTCGAGATCGCTCACTCACCTGGAGCCTGAGCGGCCACAAAGTCGTCGGCTGTAGCCGCGCGGAACAACAGCATACAGCTCTCGCCGAATGCTCAGAATCTTGCCCCCATGTGGAGTGAACAACTCGATTGTGAACATTCCGGTGTATTCGATGCGCTTGGAGTTAGGCTCGGTTCGGAATTGGACGACCACTTCGGTGGGTTCCCCGCGCACAAGGACCCTCGGCAGCCCTTGGTCGACGGTCATGAAACTGCGCCGAGAGTCAGCTGCGCAACGACGGCATGATGATAGTAGCGACTCACGGACAAGAAACCTTCCCACTCAACTCGGTGAACGCACCTTCTGCATGAGCAGCCCATCGAACTTCGGAGTCAGGCTCGTGACCACCCGCAGCACGCCGCTAGTCGCGTCCTCAGGAACAACGCTTCCGAACTTGACGCCCTCCCTGTGCGAGACGATGACGGCCTGTCGAGGGCGTTCTTTCCTTCCATTCGGCCTTGAAGGCGGCGATCGCCTCGAGGTCCTTGTGGAACTTCGTCTTCGAGTGGCCCTGCTTAGGCTCGGAAGAGGGAGGGATGAACTTCTTGCAGACGAGGCAGAAGAACTCGTCGTGGGCTGCAGGGTTGCAAGGACGTTCATGGCCGTGGGGACGTTCGGCGAGATGCGCGTCCCATTCCTTCGCGCTCGGGACGCTGACTTGACACTGCGTACAGTAGAGCTCGACGACGAGCTTGACCTGCCGAAGCCTGTCCTGATGGTCTTGGCATCTGACGTGAGATTTCTTCGCCTGCGGGTTGGTGCAGAGTACTCCACAGAATTCGCAGAGGAAATAGATGCAATGGGACAGTTTGCAAGACCCGCGCGGTAGGGGGCAGCGGCGGTTGAACACTTGGGAGGGGCAATACTTCTGTAGTTTGAGAGTCATGGCTGCGGGAGGGAAAGGGTGCGGACCAGTTGAGATAGGCGTGGAAAGCTATATATCATCCCAGCGCTGGTGCTACGGTAAATGCCTCGTACTAGGCCGTCAGGATCTCAGAAGTCACCTTGGTTGTTTTGGGTGGGCTGGACGATCAAGCGCTCACGGAAAAGACCACCGTTGTCTGAGAGAAGGTGTGCATTCACCACTTAACGAAGCAGCATGGAACCTCATTTTGACGCATGCAACTCCAGGTCCTGACTGAGTAATGATGCACGTATCGCTTCCGACGTCCTCTTACATTCCGATATAGCACTTGGTATACAAAGTCCACTCGCACACACGCATCTCACCAGTCCGCAGCGTCGCCCCCGTCATTCTCGTGCCACTCCATGGCACGATCAACATTCGCCTCCGCCTCTTCGTCCACCATCTCTTCCTCCTCGTCCTCCGGCCCGAGCAGCGCGACCGCCGCGCTCATCTCCGCCGCGACCGCCTCCCTGAGCTCGTCCGCGTAGTCGGCCTCGTCCTGCACGGGCGCGTTCACGTCCCACGTCGGCGCGTCCCCGCGCCAGCCGCCGCCCGCGTGGATGTAGTTCATGAAGGACCGCCACAGCGGGTCGATGGAGAGGATGGGCGCGTCGCCCACGACGATGAGCAGCGCCTTCGCGCGCGTGACGGCCACTGCGGGGGCGGAGGTGCGTGAGCTCGCAGCGCGTGTACGGAGATGGTACGAGAGGGTGCAGGATAGGAGAGGAGAGGACGCACCGTTGAAGCGCCGCGGGTTCGCGAGGAACCCAAGCGAAAATTTGGCGTCGTACGTCAGCAAGTCTGTGCTGCTGCGCACCGTCGAAAGCAGAATGACCCGACGCTCCTGCAACGCATGAAGGAGTGCGACTTGTGAGTGTCTCAGACCGGCAACAGCACCTGTGGCCACGCACCTGGCCCTGGAACTCCTCAACGGAGCCGACCTTGACGTCCGCGAGGTTCGCCTTCTGGAGGAGCCGCCGGATTTTGCGCACTTGCGCATGGTACGGGGCGATGACCCCGATCTCCAGTGCCGCTGCACGCGTGATCAGCTGGCTGGACAGACGCGCGAAGCCTTCTGAACCCTGGATGACTCACTGACGGGGAAGCGTCGATCTGCGATCAGCTTGGTGATGTACGACTTGACCTGCAGCGCCTCGTCGACGTTGAAAAACGAGGGCGAAGATGCTTCGCGCTCGTTCGTGCCCGATATCGCGTGGAAACAACGGGGAACTGCGGCGCCGCGAGCTGCGGCGACCGCAGGAGTGAGTTGATCACCTCCGGCGCGCCGCACACCTGGAGCTCGCCGTCGTAGAACCGTTCGTTCGGGAACTGCAGGATCGCATTGTGCGAGCGGTAGTTCTGCGTGAGCTTGATGTACCTGCAGAGAGCGCACGTGGTGAGATGAGAATAACAATCAAATGAGCGCAATCGCACTCACGCAGTACCGCGCCCACCATCGTCGCTGTACAGAGGACGAGCGAGAAGCCGCTCGAGGAAACTCTTGTCTAGGCCGAATTCGCGCGCCATACTTGAACGGATTACGGGCCTAGCTGCTTGGGTCCCCGGACAGGATGACACTAGTTGTTGGATGAGCGAGAGGCTTGATGGCAGTCATGACCTCAGGCTCCGCGGCCTGCCCTGCTTCGTCAATGAAGACATGAGTGAAGTGTCCCTCGGGGACGCCAGCATTGTATGCAAAGGAGGCGTGGCTGCAGGTAGTGATGACGACCTTGAATTGTATGATTTGCGATATTGCGGGAGGCCGTAGGCTCCGTCGCTCTGTCGTAGGGTGTATGGCAAGAGCTCTGGGGGCACTGTACTCGGGTCGCGGAAAGCGGCGTTGCAGCGAAACATCTCTTCTGTGGTAGCGTGATAAGACGTTGGGCGAGAATGTCGGCGGCGCTGTTACTGGGAGCGCAGGCGAGAACGCGGGCCTCGGGTTTCGCTGCAGAATCTGGTAAATTGCTTCGACTATAGTCACCGTCTTCCCGGTGCCGGGTCTACAAGCGCATGTCGTCAGACTCAATCGAAAAAAGGATTGTGAATAGATACGTGCGGTCCATAGATGATGAATGGTGCGTGTCCGGGCCGGAGGCTGACTATTGACTTCACGGCCTGCAGTTGCTCCGCATTCGTTCCAATAGAGCTGTTGAACGGCATGATCGGGGTGTCGTTGGGCCCAACCGGTGCTTGCAGTGGCTCATGCCCCGGCTCGGGAACAAAACGCGTTCCAGATGCGGAACCGTCGCGCGAAGCGCCTGGTGTTGTCGGCGAAGGGGAGTCCGATTCAGCTGAAATCGACATGGAAGCGTTTTCCGAGCGGCTGAAACGACTCGTGGAAGTTGACGTAAATCTGCTCAGCTCTGATACCATGTACGAGTCCTTTGAAGGACTCATTTCCGCCCGTTGATTGCACCATGATGTTATCGCCTATCACCGAAATGGTAAATAAAGAGAGGTATAGGAGAGTAGAGAAAGGGCCAACCAACTACGACACTGGGTCGTTTTTCAGACAGGCCATGCACATGCAAACTAAGCAGTGTGTCAGTGAATACGGTAGGTGAGTGGTGAAACTGACGACGTACGCATATAGTCGGCCTTCCTTCACGTTGAAGTCAACGTCCACCATATCATACATTCGGAGATCATTGCTAGAAGACACAATATCAGCCGATCACAACTTCACAAAGATATGACTAGAACATGTTACATTGTACGGTCCTCCTCGATCCACAACAGTGTCTGGAAGAAAAAGACATAGTTGTCCATCGAAAGGTCTTCATTGAAGCATTTCTCGGCCAGCTGCGCAGTTGCATCCTCGCGCGTGCCGTCCTTGAGAACGTCCACTAACTGCGACGGGATTGGGAAGTGCGGGAGCTCCCGCGCCCACTTGGTGCGCGGACGATTGGGGGCCTCCCCGGACCTGACCTCGAGGTCGTTGACCCACTTCCCTCGCCGCCGCCGTTCGTACGGTGCGACAGGCCGGAGGAGGGCGCGCTCGTCCGCCTCCCCGACGACAACGAGCAGCCGGCGGGCGATCACGAAAGGTTGGCCGCGAGTCCCCTGGAACGTGAACTCGAGGCGCGCTTCGTACCGCCCTAGTTGCCCGTGGTTGAAGTGGACCTTGAACTTCAGTGGACGCGCCGGCGTCACGGCGACGGAGGATTCGTCGTCCGCGATCACTTTGAACCTACGGCTCCGGGGTCAGCGTCGCGCGAGGAGGCGTATCTTGAGGTGGATATAGGGGACACACATAGCGGCATGGTTGGGAATGCGGGACTTCACCTCAGTCCCGACGAGGGAGATCTCCTTGTACACCTCCGTGGAGACGTCGACGGAGGCGTCGACCCCGGCAGTCGCCTGGTCCAAGGGGACGAGCCCGAAGTCAATCCCGGACGCGTCGGCGTGGGAGACGACGATGCCTTGCTTGTCTTGTTCAGCTTGTTCGTAGGCCGCGCGGAGGGCAGCGAGTCGCAGATGTTTTCGATGGCCGTCGGACCCGAGGTGCTCCCGCCACGAGTCGCTGTGCACGACCCGTGAGCAGACCACGCACCGTTTGAGAGAAGCGGGGAGTGTTTCCAGTTGGGATGTTTGCTCGACGTTTGCCTGGTGGCGGGGTCCCCTCTCATGGACCGCCCACCTGGACTCGGGGGAGCATACTGCGACGCATACTTCGCACAAGCGGGCGTCGTGTTCCAGCTCGCAGGAGCTGTCTTGGCAGCCTGGCCCGTAGAGGACGTTTGGACAGAAGTCTTTTTGTAGGGTGGCCATGGTGCTAGAGGTATGTCTAGAGGGACGAAGGAGGAAGAGGATGCCGATAGTGGCGACTCACACCATCCGACCGACAGAAGCTTTAAACCCGCGCCCAGATGGAAAGCTCGTTACCGCAGCACCTGCAGCCACTGGACGCCCTCATCCCACTGCCCAGGCCCCTCAGCATCATGTTTAATTGGACGGCTTAGACGCCATTAAGTTGGAAGACCGAGCGTTGCGGTAGAGACAGCCAAGAGAACGACTGCGTAGTAGCATTGAACGGTAGAGGTGTGATGATAACACGCAGTAGGAGAGCTGGATGTCTAGCCTTGCTGCGTCCGGCCCGTAACGCCCGGATCATGTAAACGCTCGCTACTGCCGACATTGCATTATGATGTGTGACAATCCCTCAATCTACTCTCGGTCTCAGGCGCGCTGGATATAAGGGAGGTTTGCCCACGCCTCGTAGCTGGCGGCCTGGAAATACCCAGAGCAGGTCAGATCCGGCGCACAACGCCCCAACGAGCGCACTCACCTCGTCATATGTCTTCTTGACACTCGGCCACTCTTTCAAGTCCTCCGTGTACTTCCGAATCCTCGCAAACTTCGGTTCCGCTAGCGCGTCCAAGACCTTCTTCCCATCCCCGACCGCATACTTTCCGATCTCGTTCTTCAACGCCATCTCGCTCCGCAGCAGGAACGGCGCCATCGCGACGTCCGCGAGCGAGAACTCCCCGACCGCGAAGCCCGTGGGAGAAAGGCGCGCCTGCAGCTCCTCGAAGAAGGCGAGGTACGCCTCGATGGTGACGGCGCCGAACAGGAAGCCGCGGAAGTGCTCCATCCCCTTCCCGTCCCACAACGTGATGAAGAGCCGCATGTCGGCCTTCTTCAGCGGGTCGGCGGGCACCAGTGTCGTGCCGGGGTGGAGGTCTGCGATGAACTCGGCGATCACGAGCGACTCGGGGATCTTGCGCGACTCAGGAGAGGGCGAGGCGGGGTCGGTCGCGGGCCCGCCGTAGCTAATAGACGGGATCTGCTCGGGCGCCGAGTAGAGTCAATGGTCCGCACGGGGTTGAGCCGATGGAATCTGTTACCTTCCCTGTCGGGTTCACTTTCTCAGTGTACCATGCCGGCTTGTCGCCAGCCGGGAGAATATACATCGTGTACTTCGCCCCGACTTCAGCGAGGGTTATGGCTACCCGATGATTGTACGGAGATTCCTGTCGAGCGGTGTCAGAATTAGCACAAGCTGAGTGTTAAGCTGATATCGGGCGTACGTTGCGACCATAAAGAGTGATCTGTTCGGGCATCTTGTAGAGAGAATGGTCCTGGCGGAGTAGGTGCCAATGATGTTTGTGCGATGTGCTGGTGAGGTATCCTGAGGCAGAAATGAGCTCTTCCGCCCGCTATATACCCGCCTTGTGGACGCTGATACAAGAAGGATGCGTACCGCTCTCATAATCGTCCCGGACGGATTGGCTAACCTGTATACCGATACCGGGGGTATATCCGACATCCTCGGTCTTAGCCGAAGATTCTACGCCACTGGTGTGGACTGCTGGTAGAGCAAACGAGGTATTCCCCGATACCGTCGAGGCTTGAGGCGGATCGATCTGCAAAGTAACTTGGTCAGCTTGTATATGCCGACGATGGGGATGAAAAAAGCTACCGGGCACCACGCTGGCGGTGCAATCGACGTCGGACGAATACGATGATCTGAACACCCCGTCTCACTAGCACTTCCCAACAAGCCTCGTCTCTGTGGGATGGCGTAGGTCACAATTCAGTCCGGAAGGGCGCAGGGTTCAGACGGGGCGATACTCGAGCCCTTTCTCCGCTGCAAGCATCCAGCACTTACTAGTACGCACGACATGGTGCTCTCAACAGTACCGCCAGAAGTTAATGCGACATATCTGGCGCATGAGGTAACAATACTGGTCATTGAAGGGTACGATCAGCAACTTGTCCATGTCACACAACGGGGGCAGCAGAGTCCGCACAAACTCGATGGTACTGAGCATCGAACCGCTTGGCAATAATCTAAAAAACAAGATCACTGTCAGAGACAGCCAACAAAACGATCACGGTTCATACCAACATACGTTAAGAATATGTCATCCCATGCATTAACGTACATACAAATTCGTCTACTGCCCATACCTGTTCCCCTTCTCTGATAAAAATACAGCTACCTACATGCGTTTATGTGTATACAAAACTTCTATACGCGCAGCGATCGCGTCAAGAGCCCTACAGGGCTCTTGGCTCACGACAAGCATGTGCGCCCCTCCACTCGCAGCCCGCCCCCGCTCACATGCGCGGCGCACGCTCCCCGATTCCGAACGTGTCGTCGAACGGCGAGCGCGGACTCGTCGGCGACCAGTCGAGCCTGTACGCGCTCGGGGGTTCCGCGGCATCTGCGCCGTCGCGCCCCCACGCGCCCCTGCGGGCTCGTCCCACACGATCGGCGACTTCGCGATCGAAGACTGCCTCTCGTGCCCCGGGCGCGCGGGCGCGGGCCGCCGGTGTTCCTCGAGGCGGCGCCAGGCGCGCAGGTTCGCGCCGCGGCGGCGGCGGTTCCAGGCGCGCGCGAGGAAGAGGAGGACGAGCGCGAGGACGAGCCCGGCGGCAACCGTGCCACCGGCGATCGCGCCGGCGTGGCGGGACGCAGAAGAGGAGGAGGAAGTGGAAACGTCACCGGCGGGGCGGGGCTCGGAGGAGGGTGTGGACGCGGTGACGGCGGGGATCGTAGTTCCAGATGAGACGGTGTGGGTGCAGGAAGAGACGGTGCCGGGGGAGACGGTGAAAAAGGGCGAGCGTGCGTAAAAGAAATCGTTGATGAAGAAGTAGTAACGCCCCGCGGTGACATTCGCGGACGTCCATGTCCAGCGGCCGTCGGCTACATTGACCCGAGTCGCGAGGGTGGTGCCAACGTTAGTGGGAATATCGCTCGAGGCGTTCGTGGGCGAGAGGTGGATGCTGACGAGGAGGTCGGGGCCAGTGTAGTTCCAGCTGATGGTGTCCGGATTGCAGGCGTCGATGGAGGGGATGGAGAGCCACTTGAAGGAGGGGAAACCGGACGTCATGGTCGATGCTTCGACACTGTCAGTGCACCGGTTGGGTGGTGGTTATGAAGGACGCCCAAATGGGATATGAAGGATAGG
Organism: Epithele typhae; assembly: GCF_022376455.1. Taxonomy (NCBI): domain Eukaryota; kingdom Fungi; phylum Basidiomycota; class Agaricomycetes; order Polyporales; family Epitheliaceae; genus Epithele; species Epithele typhae. The sequence continues at coordinate 360,207 of NW_025954218.1, read as the reverse complement.
TGATCGATTGCGGCTCTTCATATATGCAGAGAGTATGAGCAGGGGTGGAGAGGAAGGAGTGGGGAATGACGACTAACCTCCGTGGCCAGGACCCTCGAAATGGTGACTGTCGAAGATGCGACGGTGGGGACGGGGGTCGAGAGGGAGGTCGAAGCAGTGGGGGCGAGCAGAGGAGGGCCGCGCGCGGGGATGTGAATGGTCGGCGTGTTAAATACGGGGCGAGGGAGCTTCGTTAGGGACTCCACCCCACGACTGTCAGGTGGCTCCCGGCCAAGCTCCTGATTATCTCCCACCCGTTGGCGGCTTCCTGCGTGAAGACGAGGCCTGAAGCTTGTCGAAGCCTGGTTATCTCCACGCGCTATCTCCCGACTGCAATCTCCAAGAGCGCCACTGCTCTGATCTTGAGTGCAGGGCGCATTGGCATCAGCACGGCCGGGGTATGTCAGGGGACTAAGTAGAGAAAGAAGATCAGTCGCGCGACCTTATTCCGAGATGGCGAGTGTGGCAGAGCGGAAAGAGCAGGTCGCCAGATACAAGCGCCAACTCTGCCCTCGTCTTCAGCCGCCAACGCTTCAGCAACTCCTCCGTCGCGGCCATGCCGCTCGTGAGCGCGTCCATCGACGCGTTCCTCATTCTCGCCATCGCCGTCCTCATCCCCGCCCTCGTCCTCTTCCGCCACCATGCCTCGCATCGGGCCTTCAGCTTCCGTGATGCGCTCGCCCTCTTCGTCCTCCTCCACTCCCTCTTCGTCCTCTACGTCCTCGTCGTCCGCTGGCCGCCAAACGTCTTTCAACGACTGAAGATCCCACTAAATGCGCACTCGGACCACATTCGCGCCCTCCTCCTCCACCGCGCGGGACTCGCTCGGGACGCGGCTCTGCCGCAACCTCTCGAGTCGCTCCTCACGCGTCTCGAGTCCTTCGACATGCGCACGCTCTACGTCCGGTACGTTCCTCACACCTCACCTCATCTCGCGCATATATGAACCTCTTTCGCGCACCGCCGCAGCTTCGGGCAGACAGTCCTCCAGGACTGCGAGTACTGCAATCTCTTCAACGAGTTCGCACTCTACGCCGCGCCTCAACTTGCACTCGGATACGGCGTTGAGGGCGCCGTGGTAGGCCTGGTCACCGCCGTCAGGAGCGGTCGCGAGCAGTGGCGGCCGTATGGGGTTGCTGCGCTCGTCGGCGCCGCGCTCGCGGAGGCATTCTGGCTCGCCACCGCGCCAATAGACATCCCGCGCGACGGATTGGGCGTGTTCATGGTGAGTGCTTCCACCCACTTTTCCCTTTGCGGCACGGAATTTCTTCGTCGCCGTAATGTGCTCGTATAGTGCGCTTCCGATACTTGAAGTGGTGAGTTGCACCTGGGGCACATTGGCAGGAGTATGACGGTTCCTGTGCCTGCTCATGCCCAGAGGTACCTCTTGATGCACCACGCAGTGCTACTGTCACTATACCATTCTCAATGTGGTACACCCCATGCACGGACGCAGGTTCAGAAGCAAAGCTCGTAGTGCATAGCGTAGGCCATTGTTTTCGCTCATGCACAACGAGCATATTGAAATGGGTGTAGGGCAGGGCATGTCAGTTTGTACATGGCTCAGGACGTTCATTAATATGAGCCGATATGAGCTATGAACTTATGCCCTGTGAAATGTTTGTCTGTACACCTCAAGTGCCAAGCGCGAGTTTGCCTGCCCTCGCAAACCTTTTCCAGCACCTCCCTTGGCTTTCTCTCGTGTCAAGGTCGTTAATTAACCAAATACTCTTGCACAGTGGCACGACAACCTCCGCCTCTTGCGGCTTCTCTTGTTCCTCCTACTGCCTCCGCTCATCCTCATCCTCCCCTTTCCCTTTCCCTCCGCCGCCACCCTCCAGAGCCAAGCCCTCGCACCCGCCACTGTCGACGCTCTTGCCGCCGCACAAAACACCCTCGCGGACACCAAAACGCGGCTGAACGCCCTGCGTTTCCTCAACGCCGCCGCGGCCCGCGAGCCCGCGCTCCGTGCCGCCTCCGCGGCGTTTTGGGACCGCCAGCGGGAGGAGGGCGCGATCGCGCGGGCGGATCCGTACGTGCGTCAGGCCGCGCGGGACCTCGGGCGCGGGTTCGCGACGGAAGGCGATGCGGACGCGCGCGAGGTCGGGGGCGCGAACGGCCCGATGAGGGTGCGGGTGAGGGCGTTCGCGCGGACGGTGATGGAGCTTGTCGCCCCTCCGCAGGCGGCGAAGGCTGCCGGAAATGCACAGTGAGTGGTGTGTTGTGTTCGACGATGGTGTTCTATGGACTATCGTGCGTTTGTCATACCCTAGAACCGTGTAAGTCGGTGACTCCGTACCTTCGAAGTACAAGCATCGTCTCGTTCATGATAGTGTATCATTATAATTTCGCGCTGCTCGTCCTTGGACTCATTCCGGCTGTAGTACCTCTGTTGGAGCAAGCGCTCCCTAAGGATGGATATAAGTATGGAGCGAGACCGGATCAGCGTCAGACTTTGTATATAACAGTGCATCATTTCTCGTCCGCCAACGTCGCCCATCAACCCTGTCTTGACCACTACTGACCACGTCGAGTTGACCTACCGGCACAGGCTCGTCATGGTACTGATTACAATTTTCATGCATCACCATCTCCAAGCTTCCAATATCATCAGGGTTAACATCGCACTGGACGCCGACGTCTCTACCATCGTCGACGCATTCCTGGCAAAGAGTCCAGGTGTTGAAAGAGAGTCGACGTTGCTGAGGAAGGTATGCAGCCTCCACATCTCTCGCTGCATTATGTAGGCTCATCCAGGCCACCAGCTCCACCAGCCGCACTCCGTCGGATACCAGGGGGCTGATGCTTTGGATGAGCGGATCGCTTTGCAAGGCTTAAATAACGTATGCGAGCCCCTCAACGGGCGACGCACCATCCGGTCATTCGTGGAGAGAGTGCAGGAATATGAAACCTTCTTCATCGTCATCGTTCTTCCGCCGCAAAGTGAGTGGCTTGGTCGATCTCAGATGCCTTGCGGGCTAACGGGCGGCACATCTCGCCAAAGGACCAACCATTGTCGACTCACTCTCCTGGGCGAGAGAACTGCACTATCGGCTTCGTATGTGCCATGAGAACCCATTCGAGCCAGATACGCATGTGCCGCGCGTCCGTCGTGAGATTATCGACATCTTCAATCGACGCGGCGACTGCGACCTCGACACCTTGTTCGTGCGCGTCGAGTACGACCGCGCCTGGACGTCAATCGAGAAAAGTAAAAGGCACTTTGTGATTTTCGGCCAACCGGGGATAGGCACGTCTTTCGAACTCACATCCCGACGTGCCGCTTACCGTTTCCACAGGGAAGACGATGTTCCTGATATTTTGTCTCCTCAAGGCGCTGCGCACCAGGACGACCGTCGCTTTCTCCATCGCCCCAGACGAGGTCATCCTTTTTAAGGCGGGCAGCGTCGAACGTTATTCCAGGTTGTGCGACGTTCCGACTGACGCCCTCGCGCTCTTGGATGCGCGCATGGGTCCTGACCGCTACGTCGGAGGTATTCGATCGCGCGCCGTGATCGCCACCTCTGAACGGGACACACTGAAGAAATTTCAGAAATACATGAACCCGCTAGGCTGGATCATGCCAGTGTGGACGGTTGAAGAACTGGGTTGGTTTGGGTGAGTGGCTTAAAGTGATCCCATAACCGGACGCTCACCCTTCCTAGTCCTGGCCGGGAAGGGCATTGGTCCGTGGTCCAGCTCGCCAATGTACTGGGTCCTTGTCCCCGCGTCTGCCTGGAGCCCGTTCGGAAACTATCGGGCAACATTCTACGAGATATCGGAGAACGCTTCCCCAAGCTGACGGTCCCGGAGGACATGATATACGGCCTGGAATGGTTCTTGGAAGAGGGGCGCTGTCCCTTCTCACTTCGCATAGATGGGTTCGACTCTTTCTTTTTCTACAGAATCAGCCGTGACCATCGGAACCCGGTAGAGGGCTTTTGGAACACTCTCACCCTCTGCATCCCCACGCTCCCACTACACCTAGCAGCCGCCCGCACGTTTGACGCAGCTCAGCTTCGGTGGCGGCAAAACCTGGCAGCAACCGCGCGCGCCAGGCTCTCGGGCCTTGACCCCTTCTCAAATCGCTTCTATGAGACCCAGCCGCTCCGCTGCCGCATCCTCCCTCAACGGACGATCCTCAAGCTCAAGTCGCTGCGGCCGGTCTACCTCGACCACCTCGTCTACCGAACGGTGGCCGACGCAGTCGCGGCGGGCCCACGCGGCAAGCTCGTCGTCCCCTCCGTCGTGGACGCCGCGCCCTACCTCGCCATCGCGGTCTCGCGCGCCAACGGCCGCACCCACATCGTTTTCCTCAGCGAGGCGGACGCGGGAGGCACCGTTGCGCTGGACGGTGCGGACCTCAGCGCGGCCCTTCCCCATCTTTTCCGCAAACGGCTGCCGCGGAATGCGCGCTTCTCGTTTGTCTACCTCGTCCGGCGGCGGAAGGACGGCAATGCGCTCGCGCGGCGCCGTATCGCCGCGGGCCCCATCTCGGTGTCGTACAAGAGGCGCGTCTTCGGCGTCGACGTGGGCTACGCGGTCGTACCGAGCTCGGTGAGTTTCCTTCGGCCTCGAGTTTGAATGGGACCCTCCGTGCTGACTTCCTGTTAGTGATGTCCCCCGAGGATTCGGCTCTCGATCGCATGACTGCGGTATCTATGCTTTGTGATTTCGCGTCCCAGCGGACCTGCTCTTTATTCAGCGCTCGCACTCTCCGCCGAGAGAGGTCGGGGGCGCGAACGGCCCGATGAGGGTGCAGGTCAGGGCGTTCGCGCGGACGGTGGTGGAACTTGTCGCCCCTCCGCAGGCGGCGAAGGCTGCCGGAAATGCAGTGAGTGGTGTGTTCGATGATGGTGTTCTATGGACTATTGTGCTCTTGTCATACCCTAGAGCCGTGTACGCTGGTGGATGTGTCATAGTTGTAATCGCCAGGACGTCGCGCGGAGTTTCGCGAGCCTTCCATATTGTGGTAGCGTACAAGCAGAACTTCAAATGGAAGTGCATAATCGCTCCTGACTAGTCTGCTACATGTGGTATACTATAGCTACTTAGAATTGGGTGGGTATTGGAACATGCTGGCCTGAGACTCTGTCAGCACGGAACACAGGGAAGGTCAATTCCGAGACACACACACCAGGGACATGCTCACTCGCCCAGCCGATGGCAGAATCCATGAGTACCGTCTCGTTGACGCACGGCACAGGGACACCAGGAACTTGCTCGAATGGGACATTTTGGTTTCTCCGAATGAAATTGTGCAGATCTCTCGCCCAGGCGACTCGCGAGTCGACGATGGTTGGTGCTTTGGCGAGATGTGCCGCCCGTTAGCCCGCAAGGCACCTGAGATCGACCAAGCCACTCACTTTGCAGCGGAAGAACAATGACCATAAAGGAGCTCTCATATTCCTGCAATTTATCCACGAATGACCGGATGGTGCGTCGCCGGTTGAAGGTCTCGCATACGTTGTCCAAGCCTTGCGAAGCGATCCGCTCATCGATAGCATCAGCCCCCTGGAATCCGACGGAGTACGGCTGGCGGAGCTGGTGGCCTCGATGAGCCCACATAATGCAGCGAGAGATGTGGGGGCTGCATACCTTCCTCAGCGACGTCGACTCCCCTTCAACACCTGGACTCTCTGCCCGGAATGCGTCGACGATGGTGGTGACGTTGGCGTCCAGTGCAACACTAAACGTGACGGTTGTGACGACGGTGCTGTGAGGATGGAGTACGAAGATGGGCACGCGCTTTGTGACAGCAATCAGCAAAGGGTGGATTGAGAGAAGATCAAGAGGACTGCATACCGTGTTTGTCGGTAAGCTATTGTTTGACTTCGGCAATGTTTGACCGTGGTGGTTCGGAAACTTGGACTCCGGTTTGCACTGCGAGCTTGGCGGCGACGAGGCTTGATGGCCTTCGGCATTGCTTGAGTGTGGTGGTTGCAAGCATTGAAAGGGATGGCAGAAAAGCATGAACCAAGTCCGTGAATGCTGAAGCTGAAGGAAGTACATCTTTTCTTGGATTATGGGATCCAAGCGGGTGAGGTTGACAAGTGGAAGACGAGTTGGTCTGCCTCTAGCGCCGAGCGGCATTCACAGTGTGAACGGGTTTCTTCCACACTCAGGTTAGGTTCAGTGGTCGGACTCCTATCTAGGAGTCACGTTGTTGGTCGAGGGGGGAATAGTGCAGCGTCGACGGTGTCGGCAGTGCCGTAGGCCTGGAGGAGGTCGACATCGATGTGGGGGGAACGGCAACATAGATGGAGGAGGAAGGACGCAGTGGAGAGCTCGGAAACTTTCGCGATTGGCCCAACGCCCGCCGGTGCTGATTGTGTCGGACTTGTAAATAGAAGAGAGAGGAGGGAGTGAGGGGAGATTTGATGAGCTCGTGAAGGGGCCGTCAGTACCATGTCGGGGGCAGTATTCGGGCGCGTTGTTGGACAGCCTGCGGTCCCGGTTGGTGGACTCTGAGTGCTGGTGCGGGCGGGAAATTATTTGACGACGGCGAGTTGAAAACGCCGGCGCGAGCTCGAGGCTGGAAGACCCGCGGCACTAGGTGAGGGTATTATGTGCGGTTGAGATAGGCAAGCTCGAGGCGGTCGCGCGAGTGGAACACACTCAGAGTCTGCCCCGTCCTTCAGGCGCGCGCTTCCGCCACTGATTACACGCGTTTCCTCCCGCCGTGACTCTCCTCCTTGCACTCCCACCTGTTCGCTCTCGCTGCTCTCGTCTCCTCAGGTGGTCGCTCTCTTTTGCTCTCTCCCGCTCATTCCACTCTCTTCGCTCCTTTCTTACACCCCGCATCGGCACGCTTCCCTTCCCGCCGTTGGCCCGCGGACTTGGAGTTGCGGGCCACACGCGCCCTCCGTCCGACGCCCGACGCTCGGAGCACCTACCCACTGCCGGCAAGCCTTCACGCGCGCCCGTTGTGGAATTTGAGGGAATGGTGAGTTCATCTGCCGCTTGATGTGCGTTTTGCGACCCGTCCGCGATGCTGCACGCTTGCGCAGCATCTTGGGTGACCGCATAATTGTAACGATCGAAGAATGGAAATTTTCAGGCCAGGCCAAGCCTCCGACGCCGTTCACGCAGTGTGTTGCGGTCGCGTGAGAGCGCGGGAGCGAGGGCGAGGTCAAGCGGGGCGCGGACAAGGGCAGGCGCACGCGCGCGGGAGAGGAGTTGATTAGGCGGGTACGGATGACGTAGACGGGTAGTGTAGAGGCGCAAGTGTCCCCGTTGGCTCGCAGAGCGGGAGAGTAAGGAAGGGCGGGGTGAACCGTGACGAGGGAGCCTGAGGCAATCGCGTGCGGAGGCGGGGATGCGGAGGCGGGGATATAAACTGTGCACACTACATAATCAGTGGCGATGATCGTATGCCAAGACGTCCTTTAAAGCTTTACGGGTGCGCGCCGACGCTCGTAAACGGATACTTAGGCGGAGCAGGCCATAACACAGCGCTTGGCTCAAGGGTGATTTGTCAGCCAGTCATTCAGATTCCGCTCGTGACGCCTTAGATCTCAGACTCCTTACGTCCTTTGGAGTAGAAACATTGTTTCATTCATGCTACATGATGGGTGACTTTGTCGTTATGACTTCGTGCTGCTCGTCCTTGGACTCATTCCGGGCTGGTAGTACCTCTGGTAACAGTGGACTTAAACCAAGCGCTCCTATAAGTATGGAGCGACGGAGCGGCGTCGGGCTTTGTATATAACAGTGCATCATTTCTCGTCCAGGTCCAGCGTCTGCCCATCAACCCTGTCTGACCACGTCGACTTGACCTACAGTCTCGTCATGGTACTGATTACAATTTTCACGCACCACTATCTCCAAGCTTCCAACATCATCAGGGTCAACATCGCACTGGACGCCGACGTCTCCACCATCGTCGACGCATTCCTGGTAAAGAGTCCAGGGGTTGAGAGAGAGTCGACGTTGCTGAAGAAGGTATGCAGCCTCCACATCTCTCACTGCATTATGTGGGCTCATACAGGCCACCAGCTCCGCCAGCCCTACTCCGTCGGATACCAGGGGGCTGGTGCTCTCGATGAGCGGATCGCTTCGCAAGGCTTAGACAGCGTATGCGAGACCTTCAACCGGCGACGCACCATCCGGTCATTCGTGGAGAGAGTGCAGGAATATGAAACCTTCTTCATCGTCATCGTTCTTCCGCCGCAAAGTGAGTGGCTTGGTCGATCTCAGATGCTTTGCGGGCTAACGGGCGGCACATCTCGCCAAAGGACCAACCATCGTCGACTCACTCTCCTGGGCGAGAGAACTGCACTATCGGCTCCGTATGTGCCACGAGAACCCATTCGAGCCAGATACGCACGTGCCGCGCGTTCGCCGTGAGATTATCGACATCTTCAATCGACGCGGCGACTGCGACCTCGACACCTTGTTCGTGCGCGTCGAGTACGACCGCGCCTGGACGTCAATCGAGAAAAGTAAAAGGCACTTTGTGATTTTCGGCCAATCGGGGATAGGCACGTCTTTCGAACTCACATCCCGACGTGCCGCTTACCGTTTCCACAGGGAAGACGATGTTCCTGATATTTTGTCTCCTCAAGGCGCTGCGCACCAGGACGACCGTCGCGTTCTCCATCGCCCCAGACGAGGTCATCCTTTTTAAGGCGGGCAGCGTCGAACTTTGTTCCCATTTTCTCGACGTTCCGACCGACGCCCTCGCGCTCTTGGATGCCCGCATGGGTCCTATCCACCACGTCGGAGCCATTCAATCTCGGGCCGTGATCGCTACCTCCGAATGGGCCACACTGAAGAAATTTCAGAAATACATGGACACGCTGGGCTGGATCATGCCAGTGTGGACGTCGAAAGAACTGGGTTGGTTTGGGTGAGTGGCCTAAAGTGATCTCATAACCGCACGCTCACCTTTCCTAGTCCTGGCAAGAAAGGATACTGGTCTGTGGTCGAGCTCGCCAGTGTACTGGGCCCTTGTCCTCGCGTCTGCTTGGAGCCCATTCGGAAAGTATCGGGCAACATTCTACTAGATATCGGAGATCACTTCCCCAAGCTGACGGTCCCGGTGGACATGAGGGTTGGCCTGGACGCGTTCTTGGACGAGAAGTCCTGTCCCTTGTGCCCAATGGACGGGTTCCACTCTTTCTTCTTCTATAGAATCAGCCGTGGCTGTCAGAACCCAGTCGAGAGCTTCGGCAACCCTTTCGTCCTCTACATCCCCACGCCCACACTCCACCTAGCAGCCGCCCACGCGTTTGACGCGGCTCAGTTTCGGCGGCGGCAAAACGTGGCAGAAACCGCCAAACTCTCGGGCCTCGACCCCTTCTCAAATCGCTTCTACGAGACCCAACCGCTCCGCTGCCGCATGCTCCCTCAACGGACGATCCTCAAGCTCAAGTCGCTGCGGCCGGTCTACCTCAACCACCTCGTCTACCGAACGGTGGCCGACGCAGTCGCGGCGGGCCCACGCGGCAAGCTCGTCGTCCCCTCCGTCGCGGACGCCGCGCCCTACCTCGCCATCGCGGTCTCGCGCGCCAACGGCCGCACCCACATCGTCTTCCTCAGCGAGGCGACGGCCGCGGGCGCGGGAGGCGCCGTTGCGCTGGACGGGGCGGAACTCAGTGCGGCCCTTCCCCAGCTGTTCCGCAAACGGCTGCCGCGGAATGCGCGCTTCTCGTTCGTCTTCCTCGTCCGGCGACGAAAGGACGGCAATGCGCTCGCGCGGCGCCGTATCGCCGCGGGCCCCATCTCGGTGTCGTACAAGAGGCGCGTCTTCGGCGTCGACGTGGGCTACGCGGTCGTACCGAGCTCGGTGAGTTTCCTTCGGCCTCGAGTTTGAATGGGACCTTCCGTGCTGACTTCCTGTTAGTGATGCCCCCGAGGATTCGGCTCCCGATCGCGTAATTGCGGTACCTACGCTTTGTGATTTCGCGTCCCAGCGGACCTGCTCTTGATTCAGCGCTCGCACACCACCCGCCGAGACCGACTCCCAAGTCCTCTATCCTAAGTATCTCACGTAGCCACATCCCGCCTCCATTCTTTACGGAGTCGCCGTAATGTACGTCATATCCGCAGTGCAGCAATAGCACATCATGTAGCATACCGCCGCCCTACGATCCAGCACTCATTTGCTTCCCCGACGCGTTAATAACATCTTAATCCACGGCAGCTGCACTCGGTGACTCGGGGACCGAAGTGATTGTACCACGCGGGTACCAACCGGCGTTGTCTCACGCGAAAGCCAATGCGAAGGCAAAATGTGTGATGTGCATATCAGGGTGATGAGTATGTGGGTGTAAAGAGCGATATGGTACTTTAATGGGGGCGTGTAGACGCGAAGGCGATGACGGCCACGATGACGGGGACGGCGGATTTTGGTGGAATGGTGGAAGAAAGGGTGGGATACATATACAACAGGGGGATGAAATGCGACCGTCGGAGATGGAACGGGCGGAAGGAAACCGGAGGTGGATGCGGTATGAATGGCTAGGTACGGAATTCCGACCGACAGAAGCTTTGAACCTGGGTCCTGCGGCACCTAGACGGAAAGCCCGTTACCGCAGCACCTGCAGCCCGAACACCTCATTCCTGGCCCTTCAATATCATGTTGGTTGGATGGCTTGGAGTCATTATGTAAGTTGGAATACTGAGTGTTGCGGTAGACGAAGCCAAGAAGACGAATGGGTGGTAGCATTGAACAGTAGAGGTGTGAGCCTAACATGCAGTTATGCAGATTGAGCTGAATGTCGAATGCTAACGAACGTCTGGCCGTAACGCCCGTAGATAAACGCTTTCCCTGATACTAGATCCATATTAATCCCTCAACCTACTCTCGGTCTCAGGCGCGCTGCTGGAAATACACATACCAGGTCGATCCGGCGCACAACATCCCAACGAGCGTACTCACCTCGTCGTACGCGTCTTGACACTTGGCCACCTTTCAAGTCTCCGCATACCCTTGATCTTCATACTCCACGACACGTTAAAACTATCCGGATCCGCAGCCTGCTGACTGCCGCACCTGGGAACTCGGGTAGCGAAGCGAACGTACCTTGCGGGGATTAACCGCCGTCTCACGCGAAGGTTCATGCAGAGGCAAAACGTGTGGTGTGCATATGAGGGGCGACGAGTACGCAAGGGCGTTACTGTAGGCGTAAAGAGTCCGTACGGTACTTCAATGGGGGCGTTCGTGCGAAGGACGACGTCGACGTCGATAGTGGCAATGATGACGATGATGACAAGGGATGACGGAGTTCAGGGGGATGGGGGGACGGGGCGAAGGGTGAGATACGTATACAACAGGGGGACAAAATGCGACCAGCGGAGGGAAAGCGGAGGAAGGTGCGGTGTGAATGGCTGGGGATGGTGGGGAGACCGGGACGGGATCTGCGCCCGGGACGAAAGGCGGAGGTAGGAGTGATGAGAACGAGGGCGGCGGCGACAGGGAGGGGGTGGGAGGAAGGGTGCTGGGAGAAGAGTCCATGGGGGATACCTTTTAGATATAGATAAAGCACGAACGACGCACACACCAGGCACCCCGACACCCATCCCAGGCCCCGCTAACCAATCCCAGCGCCCTCATCCCCATCTATCCAACAGACCCAACATCCATCCGTGCTTCCAACGATCCGAGAACAGACGTGCGTGCGAGAGAGAAGAGACAGCGAGACGAGCGAAGATGATCGTGCACAGGGACACTGGAACAAAGGGAAGCCCTCGTCAGCATACTCTCATCGCACGGACGCAAAGCACTCACCGTCGACAGCGGTACAACACTGGAGGCAAATAAAGACGCTAGCCCAGACGGACCTAGTACCGCTGGGGTGGCGGCAAGTCGGGCATGATGACGTGCATCTGCTTGTCGCCGAAACTCGACTTGTGGTTCAACTCCGGCAAATCCACCTGCAGTTCCTCCCTCGACCGCTGGCGGGCGGTGGCCGAGGAAGACGCAAGGGTGCTGGCGGAGCTCCCTCCGCGCACCATCGGAACTGCGTGGCCGTGCGAGGACGAGGACGCGGACGCCGGCTGCGGCAGAGGAGGAGCTGAGGCGTCGAGCGCAGGCACCGGCTTGCGCGCCGCGCCACGCCGCGTGTTCGATCGGGACACGCCGCCCGTCTCCGGGGGCGAGGCGGGGGACGCGGGGGACGTAGGGGTCCTTGGTGAGTCCGTAGAGCGACGCGCGCGGTACGCGTACTCCGCAGTGGGCGAGTCGACAGAGCGGCGGGGAACGGGCGTCGGGCTGAAGTGGCGGGTGTCGGTGGAGGACTGGCGCGAGTTGGAGCCGCCGTCGAGGCGCGAGAGGGCCATCGCGCGGTGGTTCTGCGCGCCTGCCCCGGTGTAGGAGGGCGCGCGGTTGCGGCCATACGAGCCCGAGGTGGCGATGGGCTCCGGGAGCGCGACGGCACCGGAGTTGGACGAGCGCCGCCTGCCGACGTACGCGAGTGGGGGCACGGTCTCGACGTACTCGCCGCCGCGCGATGCGCGGCGTGACTCGAGCTTTTTGCCGTCCTCGATGTCGGTGAGGGTCTCCTCGGACGTCCCCCGCACGCCTGCGGGGAGCCGGCCGAGGCCCGTCGCGGGGGCGAGCATCGCGGCGGTAGATTCGGTCTTGCCGTGGTGCTTGTGTGCGACTGCGTCCATACCGGACTCACGGGAGGAGAGCCCAGCCCATTTTCCGAGCTTGCCGCCACCCACAGCGTCGTCTGCGCCACCACCGCCCGGACCGCCTCCGCGGCGCGAGCGGGTCGGACTTCGGCGCCAGAGACCGAAGTAGATGTAGGCGGCGACGAGGGCGAGGATGATCACGACGCCGCCGACGACTCCGCCAACAATCGCCCCGATGTGGTTGGTACTCGAGGAGGAGGAGGCAGCCGCGGCCGCCGTGGGGGAGTTGGTGGGAGACGAAGTGGACGAGGATGACGAGGATGACGAGGAGGTGGACGAGGATGTGCCGGACGACGCCACGGTAAGACATGAAGTATCCGCACCTGTCTCGATCAAAAATGGAGACGAGGTGCCGGTGAATGAGGTGGCCTGGGCAGAGAGAACGTAGAGGCCTGGCGTGAAGTTCGCGCTGGGCCACGTCCAGTTGAGGGCGGATGCCTGGATGTTGGAGCCAATGACCGTCTGGGCGACATCCCTCCTCCTACCGGAATTCCCCAAGCCGGTGCGTGGGGTGATGCTTGACTGGATCGACATGGTGAACGTGATGTCGACGCCCGTGAAGTCCCACTGGATGGTGTCCTGCGTGCAGGTATCTACAGGGCTTGGGACCACGGTGAACTGGAAGGGGTTGAGGGATGTCATCGTGCTCGACGGGGCGGAGCTTGAGGAGGTCGCTGTGGTGGTGCCGGGGTCCGTCGGCGACTGTGTGGTCGTCGAGTCGGAGGTGGTCGAGCTGTCCTGGGTAGAGAAGGAGATAGGGAGGGAGGGCGTGGGGGCGTCGGTGAAGGAGTTGAGGGAGGAGAAGCGGGTGCCGGGAAGATTGACCTGCCGCCGCACGACCGCGTCTAGATGAACCATAGTAGGCGTCAGGGGTCAGCTCGCCGTCATGAAATTCAAGCGGGACGGATGCGGGGGTAGGGGACGAGCGCGCTGGGCGAACGGAGAGCAAGGGGACAGCCGAGACTCACCAGAGGCGGAGGCGTACGCTGCGAGCCTGATAAGGAGGGCGAGGGGCGACGCCGTCCACGTCCGGCAACCGTCGTCCGCGGTGCTCGAAGGAGAGTTCGGCGGAGGTCAAGAGACGGGGGGCCGCGTGGGCGGGCGGACGAGAGGTCCTGCTGAGTGCTCGGCGGCAGTTCCCCACATCAGCGTCCGCTTCAACTGCCGCCCGCCCGCTTCCCCCCTCGTCATCATCCCGCGCGTGCCGTCTGCCCACCCCTGTGGCCAACGCTCTCCATTCCTCGTTCCTAGTCCAGAGCCTGCTGATGAGGCGCATGTTATGAGCTGTGGTATGTGATTATACAATGTGTTATCGTAGGTCTACATCGTGCGAATCGGTCTGCGAGCGTGTGGGACGACAAGATTTGCATGAGAGCTGGTCAGAGCAGGGAAAATGCAGCGATGCGAGAAGCCTCCCTCGGCCTGTCACGGGTGCCGGAACTCTGGCCTTCTACCAGCCCTCGTATCGCCCCCGCAGCGACAGAATCGCCCACTTCGAACGCCGTTTGGGCGGTTTGCGGTTGTTTCTCGATAGTCCGACCTTGCGTATCTTGGAGAGTCTGCAAGAGTATGGGCGTCAGCGGTAGGCACCATCCCTCAGTAGGCATTGTGCGTGCATACCTCCGCATCGCCATCGTAGCACCGCCGAGCGAGCCCATAACGCGACCGCTGCCATGGCATAAAATGCATATGGGTGGGCTTCAAAGTGGCTTATCAGCTGCGGACGTCAATTTCGTTAATATTCGTGCGAGGGATCTGCAAACGCCGCAAGCAGCATTGACACCTACGTTCATCCCGAACAGACCTGCCACGAACGTGCCGATGCCAATACCCATAGTGATGATAGATATCTTAAGGTCCAGGGCGAGGAGAGAATTACGATTGGAGTCCAGGATGAGCTCGACAATCTCTTGCGTAGACTGTACGTTGGTCTGATCCGCGCATGTTAGTATCACATCAACGGCGAAGCAACCATGCACAATAGATCTCCCCAACGACCGTCGCAACGCGTCTGACGAGCAGGCGCACATTGACTGACATCACTTCCAGGTGGTCATCCACGTCCGAGGGAAATTTCGCTCAACCTGACTCTAAAGTCACGACGCCCACAGGTGACCGTGACGCTTCCGTGAAGATCCCGAGCGCCCAGCATAAAAGCCGGCAATGCAACAACACCAGAAGCCGTGTCCGAGCAGGTGGTATTGCCCACAATGACGACATGGGCCCATGCAAAACCCACGCCGATAGTATTGCTCACCTGGATGGTCTCTGCCTCGTTGACGATCTCCTCCACCTGCTTCGAGAATGACTCCAGTAAGACCTCTAGCTCCTCATGATCATTGTGTGGCCGCGGAGTGCCGGTCTGCTTGTCACTGAGGTACATAGCGGCGAGATCCTCGTCTGAGCGAACCTGATCAGCGTCGGAGCCGCGTGGGGTGGCCATGAGAGCTCACCTTGCTCCAAGACTTCCTCTAGTGCCGATTCAACCTGAGCAAAGGGAGACATGAGCGTGCGCCGTGCGACGAACGTGCTACAACGGACATACCAACTTTGCACGATTCTGGAAGCTCGAGAGGCGCCTCGAGTAATGGAGAAGGCGCTTGAAGCGGTCGTGGTCTATGTCATCTTCGAGTTCCGCGAGAAGCCCGCCCACGAGATTGCGAATGAAAACCATCTCGGCCTCCAGCGCGCTTAGAACCGACAGGAGTATAGATTCCAGTGCACTAAAAGCAGGGTCAGCAATTATCATCACACCTGAGAGGGTTTGTCATGGAAATTGGCAGAATGAACCACATAGCCGGTATCTCGACAAGCGCCCGTGGGCTCGAATTCGCGAGTTCGTCAGGCAGCAGCAAAACGCAACATATGCGCTAGGCAATCATCGCAAATTTGAGACGCATACGTGCGCGTCTTTGTCCATACCAAAGTGCATGCAACGATGATCGGGGGCTTGAGCCCGCCACTCCGGACTTTTGGGGAGGACTTGGCTCACGCGTGTAGAGAGGAGTGGAGAGCGAGGTGGCGAGGAACACTCACCGGAATTCATAAGGCAGGCCCGGGGTCTTCGCCCTCAGATTGTGCTAAACAAAGGCGGAATGTTGAGAAGGGTATGCATGTTCGAGGTAGATATATGCTCTCACCTCAAGGTGGTAGAGGAACACCGAGTGCAAGCGAGAGTCTGCAGAGCCATAGCTGTCAAAGAGGACCACGGTGTCGGCCTTGACGAGGGCACGGACATGCAGGATATTAACCTGCCGCGGGGGAGATGAGGCGGTTGGACCGGGAACTAGCGCAACGAGCAGGCAAGTGTCCACGTACAAGGATGGCTTCTTTTCGCACCAAGATCGTAGGCACGAGGTTCGGTATCCTCGAATCAATCTTGCGGAGATCACGAGGCTGCCCGCTGACGGGTCAGCGACGTGCGGACGTGGGGGCATGATTCAGACTTACGTTCAGCCGATGCTCCGTACACAGGTCCGCCTTTTTGAACTGTCCCAATACGGTCTTGACGTTTCCTTGAGACGTAAAAGCGCGACGGGGAGCAGACGCAGTCGGTGAGACTGCCGAGAGAGAGGGGGGGAGCACGCGCAGCTGACCTTCTGCATCCAATATTGTACCTTCGGGCCTGCCAGGGTTAACGAACGTGGGGGAGGAAGAGTGAGGAGGGCTCACATCGTAACATGAGGTCCGCTGGCTGCCTACCCTTCATGGCCTTCTCCCACAGGGCAGCTTGGACGCCTCTTCGTGGCTGTCGATGACATCTTCTTCTGGGTCATGGTATCGGAGGTGGGCGAAACGTTCCCGCCAGTTGCTCGAGTAGGACCGAGCGGACGGAAGACAGCATGAAGACCCGAGTAGTGAAGGGCGTGCATTGTCGATTCGGATAGCCGGGAAAAAGGTGCGTGGGCTTGAATGGAGACTGATCGAGGAGCACGTTCTGCGGGGAAGACGGAGCCAAGGGCAGGTGGAAGGGAGTGTGAGGTGCGCTCTGGGGCCGCGCGGGGGAGCGGGCATGCTACATGGCAGTGTGCCAGAGAGCGAGAGAGCGCATGCATGCGCCGTGGACAGAGGCGAGAGAGGTGGAGGGGGCCCGTGCTGGGGACGAGGAGGACGCGCTGTCTGAGAGGAAGACCCGGTCGCGTACGCGTTGCGGAGACGCCCATCTGGACCCATGACCACACAGGGCCGCTGATGTAAGCGCTCACGCTCCGGACCGGAGCTCCGCAAGTCGGAAATTGGACAGCGCTCGCTCACCGGCTTGGCCTCTGCTTCCCACCACATTCAATAGCGGACGACTCTCCTCCGCTCCAGGTCTACGCTCTGCCTCGGCGTTACCGTCTCTATTCTCCGACCAGCCTATCTCTCTCCGTCTGCGCCCCCTATTCTGCGATTATTGCTCGACGTGCCACCCCCACCTCGCCCATCCCCCACCCTAGCCACAAGACGGTGTGTCTGAAGAGATTAGCCGTGCTGCCTTGATTTGCTGATGACCCCTGCCAGTTAGTCAATGTTCCTCCCGGTTTTAGGTCATTCTCGCTGCTCTATTCCGTCACCGCGCATCCACGGACCACGGCCGTGCTCGCCCCGAAGCCATGTGACACAAGCCTAGCCCCCACCCGCTCGTGCCCTCCGCGGGGACGCACAGGCGCACGACACGAGTCGCTTCTCTCCCTGCCACCTGCCTCCCGTCCCCGGGCCCCAGATTGGCGCATCGCCCACATCAATGCCCGTGCTGCTCTCGGCTCCCTCTTGCCCGCCACGGTCCCAGTTTCGAGCCCACGAGTGCAGCTCGTTCCTTCCCGGGTTCTACAGGCGTTCTCCTTCGGCCACCACTACATGAACTCACCTCCCGCGTCCCGCCTCGTATGGGTGTTCCCTTTGCCTTTGCCTCGTCCCCTGTCCCCCACTCCCCGGCCTCCCCGACCATGCACGAAGTCAACCGCCTGCTCCAGGCCGCCGCTGCCCTCTCCTGTTTGCTCCGCGACGCTGGCGTTCCGCACGCCTTCCATGGCAGTGTCCTGACCGCCGTGCTGTCCAGAGCACCGCTCGCTGATGTACGTCACTCGCTGTACGCCATAGTCCTCGCCCGCTCACACCTCACGTAGGAGATCTGCTGCATCGTGGAAGGTGGGACCGTCCACCCATTCCGACGCGTACGGCAGGCTCTCGCAGGGAACGAAGAGTTCTTAGTGGTCGCCTCGCCGTGGAGCAACCGGTGAGCTTCACCGCGTGTCTCTGTCTGTCGTGGCTGCACGACTCGCATTCACGAAGCTCTAGCTTGCACGTGAAATACACCCGGCTGATTCCACCCATCGACGTGAGTATTTGGCTCCGCGGCGCATAGCGACCCTGCACGCTGCTAACGCGGACATGGATTAAATCAGATCGAAATCCTCCCCGCGGGGGAAGACGGTCCGCGGAAACTGGATGCCTCTACGGCAACGACACTGGGAGGCGTGCCGTTCCTGACCGTAACAGAGTTCATCCGCGCCAAGATTAAGGCGTGGTCGATGTATGTCTTCTACGTTCCCTTCGTTCGTTCCTGCGGACGCTCAATGTTTGTCTTGCAGACGTGGGTTGGAGCGAGACGCACAAGACATCGTGTTTGCGCTATCGCGGCACTGGAACCGGGTCGATCTGAACCGCATCCCAGAGCAGGAGATGAACGAGTTTGCAAAACGCTTCCCTGCGGCGGGGACGCCATGGCAGGAGCTGAAGCGGAAATACGGCATGTGCGTCTATGGCCTCGTGCCGTCCGTTCTTCTCCTGCCCCACTGAGTCTAACTTTCCAGGCGATAGCCGTGCACAAAAGTATCCCCACGGACGGTTGTTCAGCTAATGTTGTACTTGTATATTTAGTGCGTGCTTCGCGTACGGCAGCGTCAGGCTCGCCGTGAGGCCTACCCATTGCGTCATCCATGTCGCAGCCTTTCGACCATCCCCGGTCTGGCCACACCGCGGATCCCCAGCGAAGGTGCGTAGCCACGTTCAGACTCGGCTGCGGGCCCCGGCCGCCCCCTCGCCATTCGCACCCCAATTCGCATGTGACGGGCTGAGCTGCCGACTCCGCCACGCCGCCCACACTGCGGGGCGGGCCCCAGGCGTGCTGCTGCGCCCGGTCTGGACCAATGTCCACATCGCTGGGCGCCGCCAGGAACGGCGTCGGGGCAGGCAGGCGCGCGGAACAAGCTTCCAGACTCCCGGGAGTCCGCCTGCGACCCCGCACGCGGGGCTCTACGGGCGCGCAAGATGCTATCGGTCCCTGGCGCGGACGCTGCTCGGGGGCGGGGGGCGCGGGCGCGGGCTCGTGATGACCAGCTGACGCGCGGGTCGTCGAAATCGCGGCGCTGGGAGGGATAGACGTGCCGCGAAAAGCCTATCGGTGAGAACATCGCCGGATCGCGGGGGCTCTCGTCGTCCACAGCGATCAGATAAGCCGGAGGAGGGACATCGTATCGCCCGCCGGTGCTGCCACAGGACGCCTAGAGGGCGTTCATGGATGGGGGAAAGAACGTCTGTAACGGCGGGTTTGTATGCGCGTCGGGCCGGTGAGCGAATCGGTGGAAGCGAAGGCTTTGGAGAATTCGTATTTTGCGCAGGACTGGGCTGCCTCATGTTGTGAATCACCGGTCAGACAGGGTCGCAGACCGGGGTTGTTCGTGGAGGTAACGTGCTTCCGCGGCATGACTGGCGTCTTACGAGTCACTCAGTTCGAACTTGTTCAGCCTGATATGGGCCGTATAGCTTCACGGAATCAGTTGACACCTGCGCAGTACGTCTCTTACGTCTTGCCCAGGCGTGCTAGCCCTCGTCATCCCAGCTTCTGATCTGCGTCTCCAAACATCGGCTAGTATTCTTTCTGGCGTTTGGAACCTGATCACGAGATGTCCGTTCGCTGGAGTATCCATTTAAGTAAAATTGACATTCCATTTCCGCTATCAAGGGACTGGTATCTGCCACAGCAGTGAGTGTTAGAAGTCGGCGGCTCGGACGAGGTCGGACAAGGGTAAAGGCAATCGATACCAGGCGGTTGGTCCCTATGGGCACCGGGAGGCGAGTACAGACGGACGCGGGGGAGAACGAGCATCAGGAAAAAACGACCTGTCACAGGAGTGCTCCGGAGACTCCAGAGCAGTCCGATCACGGGTAGACAAGTGCCATTTCTGTAGCCCCCATAGCTCAGCCGGCACCCCGCAGGCGCTCGAGAGACACAGCCGCCTGCTCGGCGAGCACTCCAGAGCAGCTCTGAGCATTGTCTTGAGAGTGCTCTGGAGATCTCCTGAGCGCATCCGTGCTGGGCTATTCCTAGCGCGGGTACCCGATACTCACACACATATAGCACATACTATATATTCGGCCTCGATAAATTTTATTGGGGGACAGCCCAGTGTATAACTCGTACATATGAATAGTGTAGTTGCGGCCAGGCCAGGGTCGTCTCAGTCTCAGCCGTGCGTGGTCATGGTCAGCACCCACTCATCGCACCACAGAGAGAAGACAAGAGAAGAGAAGAGAGAAGCGGGAGGAGAAACGCACGCACTTTATCGACGCCGTCCTCACCAGGCGTCGGGAGCCCGCTCCTTGCCTCCTGCAGCTTCCGCCAGCGCGCCTCCGCCGGGCCTGCGCGACTTTCTTTGTCTCGCGTGCGGCGACAGACGCGATCAGGCTGCTGTCGAGCCAGCTCATGAGCCGCTTCCGGACCACCTCGTCGACCTTGGTCGTCAGCATGCGCGCGGTCGCGTCGGAATATCACCAGGCCAGGCGGAAGTGACGCATCAACGAGCCGTCCGCACGAGTCGAAGATGTGGCTGGGGGAGAAGGAGATAATCTCGTCGCAGAGGTGGGTGAGCACTTTGAGCTCGGACGCGAAGAAGGTTGTGCCCGGGCGCACCGAGGACCAGTCCTGGTGGGGGTTATGATCCCAGATTTCCAATTGAGTCGCACACGATGCGCGGGAGCGAGACGGACTCGCCGAAGAGGACGAAGGAGAACATGCCGCTGAGGATCGGGCAGAGGTCCTTGATCGAGCCATTGGTACTGAGCGGGAGGCTCAGCACACACGCGTGAGGGAGGCAAAGTAGTGGGGGCACGTACGAGCGGGATAACGAGGTCGTTCATCTTGATGTAGTCGAAGCGGATCTCGACGGCACCGCCGACCTCTTCCTCCTTCGCGGCGACGAGCGCGCGCGTACGTTCCACGCAGTCCGCTTTCGGTTTTCCAACATCACAGGCGGCTTCGGCCGCGCACAGAGCGGCCCACAGTGCGGGCGCGACGTCCTCTCGTTCGCGCGGGGTAGGATACGCGTCCAGTTGACAGTGGGGACTACACTGAGCTGCCGTCCTTCTTTGGTAGCCTGTTCATGGAATGTTCCATCAGGCAAGGGATGTGAGGCAGATTTGGGCTTACTATACTTCTGGACGGCGAACCTTGGGAGGAAACAAAGAGAGGTGGGGGTGGAAACAGCGAGAAGGGATTGAAGACGAACGCGAGAGCTGCGCAGCGCGCCGTTGGCGGTTGCGGCTCAGAGGTCTGTGCGTGGGAACAACCTTCCACCGATGGTTCTGGTGGATACGACCATCTCACGCCGTCAAACTCGCCATTGGCGTTTCCTAAGTCCTCAGTTACCGGCTTCCTTAATCTGCCATTCCCACAGCTGGAACCAACAGGCCTTCCCTTCACCTTGGACACCCGCATTCATAGTGAACAGTTCGATGTTTACACACAGCCCACGCCGATTGCGGGGAATCATATGAGCGTGAGTGGGTTTCGCGCACAACTCGCGCGTTATTGCTTGTGTGGGAGGACGATATCGAGGACTCTCGTGCCACCACTGCAGCAACATAGAGCTCGAGCGGACCTGGCTGTGGCTCTCGAGGTGTCATGAGCAGCCGCTGCTACTCTGGAGACCTACAGAGCACACGGCGATACTCGAGGGACCTCGACATCATTAGTCATTACGCGAGGGTGCTCGAGCGCCCTCTCGGTCATCACTGGCAGCAAGTGAGCGATCCCGAGTCCGGGCCGGGGCTCTCGTACCAAACGTTTTTTCCTGATGAGGTGGTGGTGAAGGGCAAACGCGTGAGGCGAGTGCGGGACGAGGGACGATGGCTATCTACATGATGACTAAGCACAAGTAAGGTACGACCGAGCTTGCCATACACGTGAGCAGATTCCAACAGTGAGCTCTTCATGCACACGACAAGAAATGCCGAATATTCGGTGCCCGAATAGGACCTAGAACATGGTACTGTCACGGTACCTGTCACGATCACGATCTTTGTCTGGTCCGCGCCGGACCGGACAAAGAACTGGAATCCTGGTTGGAGCACAGTCTGTGTCCGCCCAGAGTGACGAAAGGAGTCGTGCTCTGCCCCCGAACGCGCAAAGAACATGGTGAGCCCACTTAAGCTGTCTGAGTCGTGGATCCAGTCTGATATGCGCGCCACTGAGAAGCCTGGTCTGTGGCAGACCAGGCCATGGGCAGGATTCATGGCCTCAGCCTCGTCGGCCACAGACCGGGCTCCGCATTCGCCCACAGCACTTTTTTACGTGTTCCTGTGTGGTTTCCCCACAGGGTGTGTGATGGTAATGAAAATATGTTTCTTAGTACACTACTACATGGTGACAAGAGCGGGGCAGGCAGTGGAAGCGAAGGATGGGTGGCGAGGCAAACCAGTGAGGCAGCGGGGACACGGTCACGTCGCATCCCTGCAGCCGCACGAGTCGAACGAGCGCGCAAAGTGCGGGTGGGACGTGCTCGCGCGAACGAGTCGAACGCGCGCGCGAGCGGAGGAGGGCGAAGCGAAGCGGAGGGGACAACTTGACGGTTGACTGGCAGCGGGACGCCGTGCTGAGCCCGCGCGAGTCAGACAAGCGTGCAGAGCACGTCCATTAGGAGGCGCTCGCGCGCGCGCAAGCACAACGCGCACGAGAGCAGGGGAGGGGGAGGAGGAGGAGGACAAGGAAGAGGTAGGGGGCCGAAAGTCTCGGAACTGAACATGAAACTGGGTATGTGGCCGACGAGGCTCAGGAGGCCATGAATCCTGCCCATGGCCTGGTCTGCCACAGACCAGGCTTCTCAGTGGCGCGCATATCAGACTGGATCCACGACTCAGACAGCTTAAGTGGGCTCACCATGTTCTTTGCGCGTTCGGGGGCAGAGCACGACTCCTTTCGTCACTCTGGGCGGACACAGACTGTGCTCCAACCAGGATTCCAGTTCTTTGTCCGGTCCGGCGCGGACCAGACAAAGATCGTGATCGTGACAGGTACCGTGACAGTACCATGTTCTAGGTCCTATTCGGGCACCGAATATTCGGCATTTCTTGTCGTGGCAGCTGCTTCAGCGGATACGCGGTGTTACGGTCGCTTTGCGCGCCTGGATTATCGCGGGCACGGACCGCCTCCGGACCGCTTCGATTAGATTATCACGCCCTAGCCAAGGGCAGCAGCAGCTCGGAGCAGCCACTGCTAGCGTGTGCATCGTCGCGGTCTTTGTATCTACCTCGTGGTACCCTACGGTGGTTTATCTACGTATAGAGGCTGGGGAACCACCCCAGCTTCGAGTTGATGCGTTCACCACCACCTCGAGTCGTGCGCGACGCCCACCTCGACGCCCAGTCCAGAAGCCCGGAAGCCGTATCAGGGCCGTTGATGATGATGATGATGATGATGATGTATTCATGCCAGAACTGTAAGTATCTTCGTAACGCTAAGTACGAGCTTTCTCAGAGACGGCTGGTATCCCGCATTCGGCGAACTACAACGGGGCCACGGCCAAGGCTAGTGTGTGGCGGGGTACATCAGCAAAGTAGGTGCGGAAACGATAGCGTATGATCGTGCACTGGGGCATTTGTAGCGTACGATAGTTAGTGCTAGCGAAGACGATAGAAGGTAGATTAGTATCCAAAGAATGCAGTAACCCGTATTGTACGGCCTTCTACTTCTTCCGCTATCAACTGATGATCGATTCTCGCGGGCAGGGCTATCAAGTCTGAGTGCGCGCGCGACCGTATATCGGTCATCTGCAGCGCATGAGATGATAGTATCACACTATAAGAGGTCAGAGTTAGCGGAGGAGATGACAGATAACTGCAGAACACTGTCGCCTTCCGTCGCACACAGGGGCGTACATATAATCACACAGGTAGTATGATCCAATCGCACGATAATCCATTCGGGTTAAATACGAAACAGCCGGTGTTCTACACAACGGACACATGAGCAGAATAAAGAACTTACATGGTCGGCGATGTGGCCGAGCTTGAAGCCTCTCTCCCAGCACGTCTCCCCGAATTGAGGGAGGGTTCCCTGCCATCGTGAGTACTATCGGAGTGGTCAGTAATGTAGAAAATTCGTATCGAGAGATCGCTTACCTGATAGAGGAGTCAATGTGGAGAGCGCGGAAAGGTCGGTTGAGCGTGGCAAGATAGACAGGTCGGGCATGGAGGGGCGCCATGGGCGCGAAAGGGTGAATTGGTTGGGCGCGGGGAGGTGGTCGCCTTGAGCGTGGATGGTCGCGTCGGGGAAGGGGGAGGGAGGCGGAAGAAGTCAGCGGGTGCGGCCACAGGGAACGCGGAGGAAGAGAGACGCACGCAGGAGAACTGGAATGCCTTCACGAGCCGGATCCCCTCGACGGAGCGGCCCACGGGGAGGTTGTTGATCGTAATTTGCTTGTCCAGCTCAACCGAACGCACAATCAGCCGCGATTCCCGGACGTGTGCCGCTCCACCAAGGACGTACCTGAGGGCACCCTACAGGGTCGACTCTGATGAGAAGCCCACAGAGGGCGATCCCCTCGTCCTCGATGAGGACGCCGTACTCGTGGGACATGGACATGTGGGCCGACTCGAGACCGCCTTGCTTGCGCGGGGCAATCACCCAGATCGGTCGAGGCCGCTATGGACTTGGTGGAATGAGCGGCTGCAGAACAGATATCGGTAGAGGAGGAAGAGGAACACAAACCAGTGAGCCGCTGCTCCTGCCGAACGGGCGGCTGCTCGGGGCGGACGCGTCGCGCGCGTTCAGCAACGCCTACCGGAAGCGGTCGCGCGCAGATCTAGCAGCAGGAGGTCAGGATAAGCGGGCTCGACCATGCGGGTCACCGTAATATCCTGCTCGCCTGCCGCGCTCGGACGTTCTGAAGACATACCTGTACACCATGCTCCCACGGAGCCGGTGGCTGCCGCACCTCCACATCGCCTTGAATCCCCGGTGGCAAGTGAATGGTGTTGGGTCGCTGGCTTGCATGGGAGCGCGCGGCGCCACATTGAAACTGTCGGCAAGGCTGAGGAATCAGGCCTCACAAGTGACCGACCCGTGGCCATGGGCGACGTACTCAAGCGTATCTTTGTACCCGCAGTCTTGAGGGTGTGGGCTTTCGCCGGTGTGGGTGAGGTGTTCAAAGCCATGTGTCGACACAAGTGTGTACGTGAGCGAGATGCTGAGAGCGGGGAATGAGGAAGAACTCACCGTGTCTTGATACATCGCGCGCGAGTGTGAGTGGCACATCGTGCTTGGGGGATGATGGTGGTCGCGGATAAAGCCCAGTAGGCGCGCAACCCAGCACACGCGCCCGTGTCTGGAAACAATAGGGAGGCCAAAGCAGGACGCCACTGCGGCGCCTCCGTGACTATCAGCAGGAAATCCTACGTCTCAGGGTCATTCTCCACGCTGACGAGAACCGTGTACTTGACCTACCCGGCGGCCGCTCTTCGGAGGTGCACTGGGCCCTGCTGCCCGAGCGTCTTGATCATCATCGCCTCACCCGCAATCAACTCATGGTGCCATCTGCAAACAATGCGCCAGATCTGACGCTTCCCAGCCAGCTCTCGAGAGTGAGATCGCTTTCAACGTCAATCTTC
Source organism: Epithele typhae (assembly GCF_022376455.1). Lineage (NCBI taxonomy): Eukaryota > Fungi > Basidiomycota > Agaricomycetes > Polyporales > Epitheliaceae > Epithele > Epithele typhae. Next base: position 334,662 of record NW_025954218.1, on the reverse strand, counting down.
CATCGCCTAACGTAAACGGCCTTATCTCAAGACCTCTTCCCAGTCGCATTGGTAGAGCTTCAAGCTGCAGAGGTCATAGCTTGTCGAATCATTGGATATCGAGGAGGATGGGGCCCGGGAGCAGAACATTACTTATTGGGAGTTCACTGGCAGCTGGGCCGAACTAGGCTCGGCGTCGCTTGACGGGCAAGGTCGTGCACGACTTGCACCCGACCACTGCCGGCAGCGCCCCAAGTTCCAACATGTTTGCAGGACTGTATTTGCGCTAGGAAGCCAGAGTTGGTGGAGTGGCTGCGCGGTGACTCGGTGAGGCCGTATACTTATATCCTCGAGGCTCACGGGCACCGCGTTCTCTGCCGCGCGCACCATTCGCGCGCTCACGAACCAACCGTATAGCTCAATGCAGACTTCTCATGCACCCCGCGCGCGCCATGGATCACCCTTGGAGGAGCGCATGATCATCTACTATCATCAACATATCATCGACTACAGCTTTTTGTCTAAACTACTAGTGCCTGTAGTAGATCCATCATATCCTGTATGCGGCCACGGAATGTGATCAAATGTCATATCAAAGCCGAATGAATATCAGCTGCTACCGTTCTACTGCCATCATTTGTCGCGCGGACAATAGACGACCTGTCCCGATATGGCAGTGTCGCGTGCTATCGGGCGCTACCGTGAAAAACACCTTTTGCTGATGTAAGTATCATATATCAGGGCCGTAACGGTCATAATGATGCGGCAGCTTGTATCTAACGTTATGAGAGACTCGTTCTTCCAATGTCTCCTTATCGCCGTATCTACTAGCCATACTTGTACAAGGTTCTTTACAGGAGAGTCAGCACTCAATGTATATGATCATCTCACTGCCTAGCGGAACCACGTGGGAACAAAGTTCGACGATCTATCACGCCTACCCTTCAGAGCAGAAGTCACAGTGACTTAATAGCACGTGATATGTCACGCAGGACGCGTACCCCTTCGGTGTCGCGTCCTATGGCCTGCTCGTCGTCCTCGACTGTACACCGCTCCTGTTCCTTCCGCCACCCTCCGTTTCCACTTCAGCTCATGCCTGTTGCCGTTGCTACACCTAAGCCCTCGGGCGGGCTCAAATCGTACTACCAGGCGAAGATTGAAGCCGCGGAGCTCGAAATCAACCAGAAGACCCAGAACCTCCGCCGTCTAGAGGCACAGCGCAATGCACTCAACGCGCGAGGTGAGAGGCAATGTTTCTTGCCCGCGTGCATACTCTGAGTTGAACTCCCCAATAGTGCGGTTACTACGCGAGGAGTTGCAGTTACTCCATGAGCCCGGAAGCTATGTCGGGGAGGTCGTCAAGGTCATGGGCAAGAATAAGGTGCTGGTGAAAGTGCAACCCGAGGGGAAGTACAGTACGTCGCGCTCTTCTTATGCTCTCTATGGGTGCTCATGCACGTCGTGAAGTCGTCGACTTTGACTCGGAGATCGACGTTGCCTCTCTTACCCCTTCACTCCGCATCGCCCTCCGTTCCGACTCTTACACAATACACAAAATCCTGCCCAACAAAGTAGACCCGCTCGTTTCGCTCATGATGGTTGAGAAGGTTCCGGACAGCACGTACGAGATGGTTGGTGGTCTCGACAAGCAAATCAAGGAGATTAAGGAGGTCATCGAGCTGCCCGTCAAGCACCCCGAACTCTTCGAGTCCCTCGGTATCGCCCAGCCCAAGGGTGTCCTCCTCTACGGCCCGCCGGAACCGGCAAGACCCTCCTCGCGCGCGCGGTTGCGCACCACACCGACTGCAAGTTCATCCGCGTCTCTGGCTCCGAGCTCGTGCAGAAGTACATAGGCGAGGGCTCGCGCATGGTGCGCGAGCTGTTCGTCATGGCGCGCGAGCACGCGCCGTCGATCATCTTCATGGACGAGATTGACTCCATCGGCTCCTCGCGCGGGGAGAGCGGGTCCGGCGGCGGGGACTCGGAGGTGCAGCGGACGATGCTCGAGCTCCTCAACCAGCTCGACGGCTTCGAGCCGACGAAGAACATCAAGGTCATCATGGCCACCAACCGGATAGACATCCTCGACTCGGCGCTGCTCCGCCCAGGTCGCATTGACCGCAAGATCGAGTTCCCGCCGCCCGGGCCTGAGGCTCGTGTCGCCATTCTCCGCATCCACTCACGCAAGGTACGTGACCCTGCTTGTTCTCCCCCACCCTCCCCTTTCACAGCGCCACTTCCTCCCACAGATGTCGCTCCAGCGTGGCATCAACCTTCGCGCGCTTGCAGAAAAGATGGGTCAATGCTCGGGTGCCGAGGTGCGCGGTATCTGCACAGAGGCGGGCATGTACGCGCTCCGTGAGCGGAGGCAACATGTGACGCAGGAGGACTTTGAGTTTGCGGTGGCCAAGGTTTGTCGTTATTTGCTTCTGTGTTACGAGACGCGTCTGCTGACACGGCAGAAAACAGGTATTGAAGAAGAACCAGGAAGGAAACACCTCGGTCAACAAGCTGTTCTCGTGATTCACGTACGCAACATACCGGACCCCACTGTGTATAGCATTGTTCTATTATCATCCCGTAATCCTGTTGCTCGGGGTGATCCTGCTGTTCCAGCTTTAGCCACTGATGGTCATGTCAGACCAATGAGGCACTCTTGGTGTTTATATCTTACCTTTCGGCGCTTCCGGTCCAGGTGGCAGTTTGGTCCCCGCGTCTCACTGAATAGCCACCGGACGTTGAGTATCGAGAACCGGTGACCCACTTGTCCCAGGAGCCCCAAGTTCAGCCTTTTCTGTGCCGCTGACGCGATTGTCCTCCATGGCAGTGCCTCACGATCATTTAGACGTGCAATATTTCCAGATCAGGGACTCATCCTATGTTATGACGTCATGAAAGGTCAATTCTGTGTTGCGGTTAGTGTCCTGTTCTCTCGCGCCTGGCGCGATGCAACATGCTCGGTGCTTACAGTATCGCAAAGTTCTCGCTCATGAAAACGGCGATGCTCAGTGGTAGTGTCGGCCCGATATTTGCCCCTATCATGGAGGTAGGTCGTCCCACCGTCTTGCGCGACCTGGAGTTGCTCCCGCTGCATATCGCATCTGCACACCGCGGCCAGTGCCTTTGCGCAATAAAGCAGCCGCGATGACGAGTACGGGAGTTTGATCTCCGTGCAGGCAGGGGCTGCAAACGCGGCTCGGAGTGGGAACTGTTCCCGCAGTTCTGCCGTATGCGGCTGCCGCTCTGAATTTGAAGAATGTACAGTCGGGTGAGCTACTTGGTCGTCCAGCTCTAGTTGTAGTGTTGTTGGGGGGCTGCAAGCCTCATACCTGCGCAAATGAAACTGACGAAATCTCAACAGATGAGCACTCACGGATTGTCGATGTCTACGCCTGCGCACCGATTCGAAGACGGGCTGACGTCAGATGGTAAGTATACGGATTCGATGTACATCCGCATCCGCTCAGGGGTTGTCGAAGCCGGCTGCGCTTGCGCCTCCGCGCTTCGGATGACCTCGTCGTCCGAGCTCCATTCTTAATCCCGGCCTACCTTGCGGCCCATATAAACAACTCGATTTCGACGCGACACTTCACCGGACTGCCCCACCTTCGCTCATTCAACCACTTCGTCTTCACACCAATTCGCGCCACCTTATTCAAGCCTCCAAGTCAACTAATGTCAGCCGATATAACTACTCTACTCCCCACGATCCCTGTCGTGAGTCAAGCTCTCTGTCTCGTGCCACCCTCCCTCACTGAATGTACTTTAGCTCGTGACGGCAACCTGTGCTGCACATGTCTCTTTCTGCGTCTGGTATTTCAGCCGACGCCCATCACCTAAGGCCCCGCTCATCGAAGCTCCTGCCCACTCGTATTCCTGCACCCAACCCAAGCAAGACGTCCCACCACAGCCGATACCATTGAATGCCGACCTTGGGGAGGGATCCACCGCCTCCTCGATATCTTCAAGTGGACCGTGGACCCCATCGTTATCCCGTCCTTCGTCATGGCATCTTCCAGCCCTCGTCCCTCTCGACTCCTTCTCCGCGGAGAACATCAAGTCAGTCTCCGACATCATTTCGACGCCTATTATCAGCGTCGCCCGCATGGCGGTCCCCGCCTCCATGCTCAGCATGGCCGGCATCCCTCCTGAAGAAGACGAGTCCAACATACCCGACACCACGACGTTCAGTGAATCCACGATCTCCAGCGACTACACGACGTCCAGCGACTTCACGTCCTCCGCCTCCACCCTCGTCCTCAACACCCCGACGCCCGCCTCCGTCCCACACATCTCCATCACCGCCCCCACGCCCAACCTCAACAGCCCCGGCTCTCCCCACCCAAGAGTCCGTCACCCCGGCCCCCACAAGCGCACGCACCGTCGCTCCACGACCGCCACCCCCGGACTCGGCCTCTCCTGCGCACCCGCCCCAGCCCCAGCCTCCCCGCGCGTGTCGCCCTCGCACGCGCACCTCCCGACGCTCAAGTCGATGCGCTCGCGCATGACCCTGCGGTCCCCAGACGCGGCGGCGCCCCGCCGCCTCGCGCGCCCCGCGCGCCCGGAGAACTCGATGGCGGCCGAGGTGCTCGTGACACGGTACGAGAACCCGTTCAAGCACCGGAAGCGCGCGCACACCGCCGCGCCGCCGCGGGAGGTCGTCGGGAAGGTGGAGGTGGAGGTGGAGGTCGCGGAGGTGGAGGTAGAGGTGGTGGAGGTGGAGTGTGTGGACGTGCCGTCGCTCACCCGGGAGGGCGGTCTTGCTGCCGTCGGCGCGACCAAGACGAAGCGCGGTGCGGTTATGACGCGTTGCCGGACCGTTGTGGCGGCGCTGATGCATCGTGAGCTTCGGGAGGTGGAAGAGGCGAGCGAGGAGGAGGGGACGAAAGTGCAAGTGAAGACTTCTCACGTGTTGGGTCGTTTGTCGAGGCGGCACAAGACGGAGGAACCGGAGGCGGCGAACGTGAAGGGGTCGATAGTCTTCAATCGTCGACTCACGACTGGTCGGAGGTGACGATAGATGCGTATGTATTCATAGAAGTTAAACTGTGTGTATGAATGCGAAGCAGTCTTACGAGGGTTACGACACCACCGCTTGATGCTCTGTGTGGCTGACGGATGCCTTCGCTCGAAGTCAATCAACGTTGTCGTAGTAGTTCTAATTTATGCCGTGAGTCGGGTTCGAACGCGCGACTTTCGCCAGCGCTTTTATGAGCGCTGTTAAGGGTGAAGCGCGTGGGACTTGGCACGGTTCTTGATTAAAACTTCGTCAGTCTCAGACTTCGTTCACTGCGTCCAGAATTTCGCCTTAGCCACAGCTGAAGCTTCAGCGCTTCAGCACCCGACTTCACCATAACCGCAGGTCGAGTTGCCTTCTCAGGAACAACATCCCACCGGTCCGCGGTCCAAAACGAACCAAACGGAACTCGTCGAGTTCGTGTAGAAGAATGTCTTTCTAGCGCCGAAAAGCTCACTGGGGTCCGTGTGCCCTGGGCACGCTGGCAGCTACCGCAGCACACGGGAGGCCAGGCTTCTTGCGCGTCTCATCTCGAGTGCTCTAGCCTACTATGACTTGGACGGTCGAAGGCACTCTCGACTGCATAGTACCCTCCTCTCGCTAGTGTTCCCTAAGCAGACCCTCCTCATACCTCCTGCTCCCCGTCCCTATCATGCCGCCAACGTCAAAGTCCATCAGAAAACAGTGTCCAGAACACTTGTTTACTGGGCAATGCTCAAACATCGCTTCATGCGCCTACAAGAAACACTCTTACCTATGCCGTCCGTGCGGAAGCATCATCGAGATCGGCTCAAACCCTTCATTCGAAACGCACAACATGGTGGCGAACCACATCAAACGCATTGCTCTGAACGAAAACTACGACACTTGGTTCTGTCCGTCCTGCTCTGATAACATTCCGTTGGATGAGCAGCACTGGAGAGATCATATCTCCAAACCCGCCCATCCTCAGGTCATCCCTCAAGTTCTCATCCCTCACATATCCGAACGTGTTAATTACTGTTTTCCCTGTACAAGAATCATTCGCGACTCCTCTTGGAAATCCCATAGCAGCGGTCAAGGGCACTTGAAAATGCAAATCGTTGCTCTCTATAAGACTCAGTACGAGCAGAAGCTCAGCTTGGCCAACGTTGTAGAAGTGTCACACCAAGAAGGAGTCAACTTCGGACTCATTGACACCTCTGTTGCTCATCACGGCACCCAGGTCCTCGTCAAGCTCACCACGCTGACTCATGGACTGGCTTTGAGCAGTTTGCGCGTTACCAGAGGCGTCGGGCAGCAAGATTCTCCTCAGTGAGTTATCTCTCCACGTCTGTATGTCCTGGCGTTGAGTTCCCTTACCGGACAGCTTTCATGTCCCATTCATCGTCTCCCTCGGGAGCACACTAGGGATCAATCAGTCCATTGAAATCCCGGTGACTCTCAAAACCAGTCAACGCGGCAAGTTGATCGGTGTTCTTGTCCTCGTCGTCAAGAACACATCGAACGGCAGCATAGTGAATGTCCCTGCGAGGAAGTTGACCGCAGTCGTCGGAAGCGCCGCGGACCATGACCTACTGAAGGCATCGACGACGTACGTCAAACCTAAGCGTGCACGTTGGCGCAAGGAGCTGGAGACTCTGGAAGGCGAGCGTCCGCCCGCTCTCGATTCCGCCCCATGGGTCCGGTCTCTCCCGCAAGCGCCGATTCCCAAGGAACTCTACGATATCTTCGCCAAAGGAGCAACCCGGGCGGCCTTGGAGCAGCTTCGGAACGAGTACTTTCATGGCGAGTTGTCGATCAATTCACATTCCATCTGGTTCTCTCGGTTGCTTTGGGCAGAAGAAGCGCGCACCATGTGAGTGAACTAGTATGCTCCATGTTTCCGTTAGTGTCTGAACAGCGCTTTAGCGAAGACTTGCGCTTCTACGATATGCACGCCGTCACGTTAGAGAAGGAGGAGGAAGGTCGTTTGTACACGTATGTAGCCGTTTCTTGCGCATGCTGCACGTATATTGAAGCACGTCTTCAGGCTGGCAGTCCCGGGTCTCTCGGAGAAACGGCCCAGCGTTGTCTTCGGTGCGTTCGTCACCAACTCCTCGTGCGCTGAGTGGGGGCCGCTGACAAATCCGTTATGGGCACAGGTGATACTGTATTGGCACAGAGGAACGACCGGTCCAATGGTCGGACATACAAAGGCTTCGTCCACGGAATCCAGCTCGACCACATCCGTGTTTCCTTCCATTCTTCATTCGACGACACTGCACGCTATAATATCAGATTTGAGTTCAATCGCATCACTATATGCCGACAACATCAAGCACTCACAGCACCATCGGTCTCGAGCGAACGGCTTCTATTCCCACTTCTGGGTGACCAAGGCGTCCCGAACACGATGACGGATGAACAACTCCAAAGCCCTATTGCGACGTTCAATCCCCTCATTTCGACGAATGTTGCTCAGCTTCAAGCAATCAAGTCGATCGTACGCCTCAAGCCCGGCTCGGCGCCGTTCATCATCTTCGGACCGTGAGTGTGTCATTGTGGCTTGGGAAGCGATCTGAATTATCGTTGCTGTATAGCCCTGGGACAGGGAAGACCATCACGATGGTCGAAGCCATCCGCCAGGTCCTGGACCGAGACCCTCATGCGAAAGTTCTCGCTTGTGCCCCTAGCAATAGCGCCGCGGATCTCCTGGCCCAGCGGCTCTCCATTGCGTTCTCCCCCACTGATATGTTCCGATGTAACGCCATCTCCCGCATGCGAGTCACCCTCTCGGCAGAGCTCATGCAGTATTCCCTTTTTCGAGGACACCGCTTCGCCTTGCCTTCCCTCGAACAGCTCAACTCGTACAAATTGATTATCTCGACGTGCGGAAATGCCTCATTCCCATATAACGTCGGTATAGACACTGGTCATTTCACCCACATCTTCATCGATGAGGCTGGCCAAGCCTCAGAGCCCGAGGTACTGCAGGCTATCAAGGCAATTTCTGGGAATGATACCCAGGTCGTTCTTTCCGGCGACCCAAAGCAACTCGGTCCAGTTGTTCGGTCAAGCATCGCGCGTCACTTCGGGCTCGGCAAAAGTTACCTCGAGAGGCTGATGGAACAGCCCGTGTACAACAGCGACACGGCCCCGACTCGCGCGTGAGTGTTTAAGCACACATGCTAGACCCGAGTCCCTTCGAGCTGACCGCCTCGCTTCTTACTAGCTTTGTCAAGCTCGTGAAGAACTTCCGCTCGCACGACGCCATCTTGCATTATCCCAACCAGCAGTTCTACGAGGGCGACCTGGAAGTCTGCGGAGACCCAGCCGCGATCAACGCGTTCATCGGGTCGCCGCAGTTGGTGAACCCGGCCTTTCCCGTCGTCTTCCAGCATCTTCCCGGAGAGAACCAGCGCGAAGACACCTCGCCGTCTTACTTCAATATCCTCGAGGCGACGGAGGTGATGGAACGCATCAAGTCCCTTCTCGCAGACGCTGCGCATCCTGTTCGTGAGTGTAGTCTCTCTTCACTGCTTATACCATTCATGTCGCTCATGCTGCGCTGCTCTCAGGACCCGAGGACATCGCGGTGATAACGCCGTATCACGCCCAAGGTCGCAAGATCCGCCTCCTCCTGAAACAATCGACCATCGAGGGGGTTACGGTGTGCAGCGTCGAGCAGATCCAAGGGCAGGTGCGAACCCGTCTCCCCACGATGTCAGTGTTCAAGCTGACGATCTGTCGAACCGGTCCAGGAGCGACCCGTGATCATCGTCTCCACCGTGCGCAGCAGCCGAGACCTGCTCTCGTACGACGCCAAGTTCACATTAGGTTTCGTGGCGAACCCGCGTCGCTTCAACGGTGAGCTCTTGGTACTCTACCTGCACGCAGTTCTGACCAGGTCCTCTCGCGCCTTTCCGCCTTCTAGTCGCCGTCACCCGGGCCAAGGGTCTCTTGATCGTCATCGGAGACTCGAACGTCCTCTCGATCGATCCAATCTGGCGCGGCTTCCTGAACTACGTCCATCGGCGCGGCGGGTGGAGCGGCGACGCGCCGGAGTGGGACACGGCCGCGCCGGTGGACATGAACGCCGACTACGCGGCGGAGATGCGGGAGGCTGCCGCAAACGACATGGACGCTCTGTTGGCTCGACTTGAGGATGGACCGGACTTGGAGGCTGAAGCCAACGTCGAACGGCCATTCGAGGAGGAGGATTGAGCTGGGTAGAGTATATTCTGTTGATGCTTTTTGTGTTTTGCTCACCTCGCATGGCAGGATACGTGAAACAAGCAGGGAAATGCGACGAACCGGAGGCGGCAAACGTGAAGGGATAGCCTTGAATGGTCGTCTCGCGACTGCCAGCAGGAGGTGACGATGGATGCGTATGCATTCAGAAGCTAAACTGTGCGTATGAATGCGAAACAGTCTTACGAGGGTTACGACAACACAGCCTGATGTTCTGCATGGCTGACGAACGAGGGAGTCTCTGGTGCGCCCTTGCCAGGCTCATGCCTTTGCGCGAAGTCAATCGAAGTTGTCGTAGTAGTTCTGATTCATGTCGTTAGCCGGGTTTGAACGTTTAAATGCCTGACTTCCACCAGCCAGATAGAGAGATAGGAGCGAAGCGGTCGTTGCTAATAGTATTGTTTCGCATTGGTAGAAGTTGCACATATCTTGTACTCCGCGTCCCGATGACAAAATTCCTTCCTGTTTCCCATGGTTAATTTTCTGACATGAAGAAGCAACAAAACGAGACAGTAACCACATCGCGATTTCGCCGCGCGTCCACCATAGATGATCGAGCATGATCATGTGACCTGCTCTGCGACAGCGAAGTAGTGGCGCCTATCGTCAGACGGTCTTCACCAGCCACCATGTCATCACGCCGCTTCGCCCAGTCCCTCCTTCGCAGCAGACCGCTCGTGCAAACCCGTCCCCCACTCTTATCACACGGACGGAGCCTGCACTCGCATGTTCTTCGCGCGCGGCCCACAGTAGCGCGCCGAACATCCCCCGCGGTCGTGGTGGCGAAGCGTACGCGACCCTTTCAACCCCCGTCCTGACACGCAACTCAAGTCCTCCCGGGCACGTACAGGATGGGCGACGTCGACGACCGCGACCTCCTCCGCCGTGAACCCGGCCGAGTCCGAGGCGATGCAGTGTCTGGAGGAGGGCACGCAGAAGCTCGAGGAGGGCGACGTGCAAGCGGCGAAGGTGCGCACCCAGCCTCCGCCCTCCGCCTCGACGGCGTACTCACACCCCGCACGCGCCCACATAGGAGCTGTACCGGCGCAGCGTGGACATCAAGAAGACGCCTAGTGGGCTATTCAACCTCGGCGTGACCCACTACCACCTCAGTACGTCCCCACCGTCCCGAGCGAGGCCGCCGCGCGCGCTGACGCAGACGCGTCCTCTCCGCCAGAGGAGTTTGACGACGCCATCTCGGTGTGGAAGGAGTCCATCGCGCTCCAGCCGTCGAGCCCGGACGCGCACACCAGTACGTCCCTCCCCTCTCTCCTCCGCCCGTGCGCGCGCGACCCGTCTCACGCCCGCACCCGCGTCCACGCCAGACATCGCCAGCGCATACATCGTCTCGCCCGTGAGCCGGCCCGACCTCGCCCTGCACCACCTCCGGTACGTCCCCCCTTTCTGCCCCTCTCCACTCCCTCCTCCTCCCGTTCCGCCCCGCTTCCCCCACTCCTGCTCTCGAACCACGAGCCGACCCGCGCCCTGCACCCCACAGCGTCGCGTCGAGCCTCGCGCCCGGGGACGGCGAGATCGCGTTCAACCTCGCGGCGGTGCTCGAGGCGTGCGGCCTCCTCGAGGAGTCGCTCGAGTGCTACAACAAGAGCAAGGAGTCCGGCGTCGAGCGCGCGGCGATGCACGCGCGGAACGTGAGCGCGAAGATCCTCGGGAAGAAGATGAAGGAGCTGGCCGAGGCGGAGGGCAAGGGCGACCGCCGGTGTAGAGGCTGCGCACCGCGCTCCAAAAGCGCCCGACGCAGACGACATTGCATAGAGCTTCGGCGCATGTACTTTACCCTCACCTGCTAATTTACCGCAAGCCCTCGCACGCCGACCCCGAGGCGTTGAAAGAAGTCGTGTGTCCTCGTGAAGGCGAGCGTAAAGGAAAGACGTACAAATACACATACATAAAAAGCAAAAGCACAGCGTCCCTCCTCGAGCAAGAACGAACGGACGAACGCGAAGCGACGATAGCTACTGTAAGTACTCCCTCGGCAACGGCGGCACGTCCGGGATCACAGTCCGCATCGGCTTCACCATCTCCCCAAACCCGCCCCCGCCCCCGCCCCCGCCCCGCCCGCTCAAGTAGCTCGTCTGACTCTGCCGCGTGCTCCGCGACCCGCCCGTGTTCTCGCTCGCGCGCCGGTCCCCCCACGGGCTCCCCGGCGGCCCGCCCCCAGAGCCCCCGGTCGGGATCGCGCTCGCCCACTCGGACCACGCCGAGTCGCGGACGCGGTACATCTGGCTCGTCGCCGACGACGGCACGGGCGAGTCGAGCGCGCGCGCGCCGCCCCACGCGATGCTCGCCTCTGAGAACCGCCGCGCGAACTCGGCGACGCTCGCCCCGTCGAGGTCCGTGCCCGGCGAGCCCGGGTACACGCTCGGGTTCGGGCTCCGCGGCTCGCGCAGGCCGGGAGCGGGGGCAGGGGCGGGGGCGAGGTCGAGAGCGCGCGCGCGGCGACGAACGAGGCCGGGATCCCGTACGCGTGCGGGGGGAGGGGCAGTGGGGGCCGCGTCGGCGTCGGCTCGACTTCGTCCGCGGGGTCGAGCGCGGGGACGGGCTTGCGGACGATGGAGGACGCGGTGCTGGCGCGCTTGGAGGCGCGCGCGGACGCGCGGCCGTTGGTGGTGGCCGTCGTCGTTGTGCACGTCGAGGTCGAGCGCGTCGACGCCGCGGACGGCGAGCGTTCTGGCGCCCGTGGGGGACGCGGCGGGACGACGGTGTCGAGCCGTGCGAGGGCAAGCGCGCGGTGGGCGTGGACGTCGAAGTCGCCGCGGTCGGGCGCGTGTCCGTGAGAGCTTCCGCTCGGGAGAGACGTCCGTGCGCGCGCGGAGGGGGAGTGGTGGAGGAGCGGCATATCGCCCAGCGCAGTCGATGCGGTGATCGCGGACATGCGCGAGTGCCGCACGGGGCGCGGGACGACGAGCGTGGGGAGCGCGGGCGGCGGCAGCGTCAGCGCGCGCGCGAGGCTGGTGCCCGGTGTCGGGTCGATCTCCGCGGTGAGGTCGAGCTTGGGCACCGGAGGCAGGTCCCGTTTCGAAGCCGAGGCGGGGACGGGGGAAATAATGGTGTTCAAGAGGTCGACGCTGCCGGCGGAGGGCTTGCGTCGGTTCGGCTCGAGGCGGGGGACGCCGCGAACGGAGGGCGGGCGGCGGTTTGGCGCCAGCGGGGGCAGCGGGAGAGCGACGCCGCCTGCGCGTGGGGGCGAGCCGTACGATACCGTTTGCGGGGGCGCGTCCGGAATACTTGGAGTCGTGCGCGACGAGGCGTTGAAATCGCCTTCAGATGGTGGAGAGCTGTCACGGCTGCCCACTGTGCCATATTTCTCTGGGCCGAACGACGATACGCGCGAGGTGCCGGTGCTGAGGGAGTGCTGGCCATGGGTGGGGAGAAAGTCATCGTGTGTCTTGCTGGCCCTCGTTGACAGCGGCAGTATGCGGGAGACTGCCGCAGGGAGGCGTTTGGGAAGAAGATGCGGCCAACGATACCATACGATGATGGCTGAGAGAACGATGATGAGACTGGCCAGAACGCCGACGACGGCACCGGCGACTGTCGCGTTGGAAGTGCCCATCGTGAAGGGAGCGTACAAGAAACGGGGACTGCGAGCGGAGCGGGACGGTAAGTATATGCACCTCAGACGACGAAGATATTTGGGGTGACGCACTGGAGTGGGGCTCGGCGTTACACAACACTGTGTATACGAAACACTGCGGACGGCGCTCAGTCACCGAAGAAGGGCAGAGTGGTGAAATCCGGATAGTGTGGATGGTGGGAGTACCTGGCGTGCCTCTCCTCATATGCCGTTCGTCAAGTCGATCCTCGCAGTGTTCCTTCCGCCCAGAGGCAAGTAAAGGATAAAAGGAAGCGGAAGATGGTCGGAAATTCCTCGAGGGGGGCGCCAGGATACAAACAATAAGAAACGGCGGGGCGCACAGGCGCGAGAGGAAGTGGACGCCGCAGATGAGGCCGCGGGAAGGAGACCGGGGCGGGAAGGAGAGAGGGCGAAGGAGAACGCGGCTTGCGAGCTCTGCACTGTCCACGTAATGTATGCGATGGAGCCCGAGATACTGGGAAACGGAGGGCGGAGAGTGGGCTGATGCGTATGTACCGCGGCGCGGTGCGCCCGGGGAGGTGTGATGGGCCGTGCGACGTGGGGACAGTGGGGAGTTGGGACAACCGCGGAGGTGGGGCCCGTCGAGAGGCCGTGGCTTGGGACGGCTTGGGCGGGTACGTGTGTGCGCTGAGAGCGGTCGTCAATATATGCGTCCATCCATGGCCCGACACGGTGAATGTGGCCACGGCGAGCTTCGATCCATCGTTCGCCCTGGTAGGAAGGCTGGCGACGAACAATGCCAGCGGTGACTACGCACATGGGATTCGGCGGGATCAGGGCGGTGGTGATCATGATAGCGAGCCGTCATCTGTCCGAGAAACTCCAAGCGCCGTACTGGATCTCTGTGCATGGTGACATGAAGCTGACATGGTCTCTCTTTGAGACGCACGACGCTTCGTCTGCGGGGTTCCAAGTGGACAGTGTGCTGGGGATGCGCACCGGAGCGACAAACGAGCAGCGTCTGGCTGGCTTCGAGGTCGCCATGGGCGCAATGAGGTGGGAAGGAAATGGAAGGAGCACAAGAAGGCGCTGCTCGTCCACCCAGCCTTTCCTCCGCGGGCGGGGCCACGGTCCGGATCACCGCTGCGGGCCGCGGTAGGTCACGGCGATTACACGCCTGCGAGATTCCGCGAGCTGAAAACCAATACGGATGGCACAATGTAAACACTCGACTGCCGCATAGGGTCGACTACAATGACATCTAGGATGAGCACGGTGGCGGTCCACATCCATCACGCCCGCACGGCGAGCATATAATCATCTCGCTTCCCGGCTCATCCTCGTTGTTCGTTCAACTGCCTTGAACTACCATCGTCACCCACCGGCGGACCTCAGCATGGCAAAGATTTCCAGTACAACGCCGGCCTCTCTTCTCCAGCCGCCTCCACCAGCACCGTCAACTCTCTCACCGAGCCCACGCCCGCGAGCAGCCCAACCTGCCGCCCGATCTCGTCACACCCACACGCCAGCCTCTCGTCCATCGTTCGCCCCCCTCGGCAGGTAGTCGATAGGGCCCGACCGTGTCCCAGCGCACCAGCCGGAGCACGACCTCTTCCACACGGAGCGGCGCGAGCATCGCGGCAAGCTGTGTCTGTCAGGTCGCGATATCGGAATCGGAAGACGATCCAGATTCGTCGAGCACGCAAGCAGCGGGATGACGACAGCAACAGCAAGGATCCAACGGCCAAGTGTCAGGCCAGCGATGCGATCCATCATCAGCCCAGCGTCAGCACTAGAAGGCGATCCATTGCACTCACCATCAGCCCTTCTGCGTCGAGCTCGCACCCCGCGTCGCACCGCACCGCGAGCTCGAGTGCGCGCAGCCTCGCCGTGCCCACGCCCGCGCTCACCACCTCCGGGAGCGCCGCGAAGACGTCCGCGCGCGCGAACACCACGAGCGCCAGCCTCTCCGGCCGCGCGTCCGCGAGCGCCGGCCCGAGCATCCACAGCGTGTCCGCCGAGAGCGCGTCGACGGCGACCGCGCGCACCGCGCGCCGCAACCCGAGCATGTACAGATCCGCGACAGTCCCCGCGACGACGCGCGCGAGGCCGTCCCACCCCCCGCGTCCGTGCCCGTCTTCCTGTATGCGCGCGTTTGCGGCGCGGCACCACTCCATCGCCGCCACGCGCGCCGGCGGCGTGGCGGCGTGCCAGTGCTCAGGTGCCGGCGTCGCCTTCGTCGCGCTCAGCGCGAACTCGGTGACCGCGGGGAACGCGCGCATGGCCGGACCCAGCACGAACGCGCCGCGGAGCGTGCCGCAGTACGTGTCCGCGAGCGCCAGGCGGTGGACCCTGGGGAACTCGATGGCTGCACCCAGCTGAGTGTCCGCCGGGTCGGCGCAGTGGACAACGGCCAGGTCGACGTCCTCGAGCGTCTCCCTGAAGGGTGCAAGCAGCAGCGCTGCTGGAGGGTCCGGGGCATGGGTCCGAACTTGGCGCGGAGGCGGCGGAGGGGGCGCGCGTGCGGACGATCGCCGCCCAGAGCGGCTCGGAGACGAAGGGCGCGTGGAGGTCTTCGAGGTGCGAGAGAGTTGGTGGCGTGCTGGACGGGGACACACGGGGGACTGCGGTGGCGCAGGAGTCGGATGGGGGCAGAGATGGTTTTGGGACGCAGCTGATGGCGATGGCGGCGCCCCAGTCGAGTTCGAGGCGACGGATGTTGAGCGTATGTCGGAAGATGTCTTCGAGGAGCTCTTCCACAGAGGCGGGTTGCCCGCACCCCTCCACACGTGCCGGAGCATGAAAGGGCGGGCGCGCGAGCGAGCACCTGACGACGACGTGCGTCACCATGGGTGCGCGGGAATCGGGCCTGTTCAGGCGGAGCGCTGCATGGAATGCGGCGAGGGAGTGGGCGCGGAGGATAATGGGTCCCGCCGCGAAAAGCGGACGGAGGCAGAATGTGTGGAGTGCGCGGCAGGTCCTGCTGAGCGTCGCCACTGCACGGCGTGGGAGGAGGGCTAGGATGTCAAGGAGCACGTCGATGTTGAGGAAGGCGAGGGTGCCCGGCAGGCTGATGCTTGGTGACGGCTCTGCGGACATCTCAGATGTGTAGAGGTCGAACGTCGGGTTACTTCTGTGGTCGCAGTAAATCAGTCAGTCAGTGTCCCATCCGTCGTTCACAAGAGAAAACGCACGAAAGGTTCGGATGGTGAGTGTCGGCGAAGAAGGAGGCCACGAGCAATGTTTAAAAGAATCCGGATGGCGCCCAGATGGCTCTCCCCTATAGGTTTGCGACCGATTGCCGTACGTGTAGAATCTAGGTTCTGTTGATTTTCCGATATTGCCGTGCCTCAAGGTTGTGCTGATGCTGGGAATAAATGTCCAATTGGCATCGGCGTCTTCCACTGAGGCCAAAATGCTTACGACATCCTCGTATAATTGAAGGTGATGGAGTTTTAATGGTGGACTTGAAACTCCAAAGCGAGCTGCACACCTCTGAGTCACTATCACCATCTGTTTCATATACGAATTCTCGAGCGTCCGGGTTTGATAGAATTGGTGGTGATGCGGAGTTCCCGATCTTGTCGGTTGAAGAAGACGCCTAGGATGTTTTCTGGAGACCGGATTGTGTGTATGTGATGAACATGAGTTCTGAACGTATCCAACGCTCTGTTCCCGTTGACATACATACTCATTCTGCGTTCGACTCCCGCTAGCCCTGGATTCTCGCAGCTGATCAATGATGTGATCGTCGGACACATTTGGGATATGGAATCAATGAATCATCTGTCACTCCACAAGCAACAGAACTTGCCTATGTAATCCACCGCGTTTGAAGGAGGAGCATAAAATTATGAGCCCGGGTTGAACGCGACGTAGTCGAGTGCGCACAGTGGGAATGGCGAAGGATGTATCATGTTTGGATCAAGAGGTGTCCAACTGGAAGTGGCGGTGTTTGGACGTTTTTTTTTTTTTTGTATCCTCGTTTATTGCCCTCGAGGGCGGAGCCCTATGGTAGGCATAACATACAGTAAGTTCGTACGTAGTGTTTCGCGTAGCAATGGATAGCGTCGTCGTTGCATATGCACCCTCGGGAGCGATCCCGAGGGCACAGTGGATCGAGAAGTGCCGGCGGGCTTCAGCCGGCGTGCCTGTGAGCCTTATAGGGCTCGGGGTGTGTGTTTGAGTGGGGGATCGAGAGAAAGGAAAACCGGAGCAAGTATAGTATGGGTACAGTAGCGCTATAGTAATGAGAGGGTGGGGCGGGGTGGGTGGGGGTGTTTGGACGTGCTTGGGCGCACTCCGAATCTTTGGCGCTTGTACATTTCAGACGTCTCTGAGACTCCGACTCTCGCGTGCCATGCGGACGTGAAGACGACAAGGAACTACATTTGCGGACCAATCCAGCCAAGCTCCTTTGAGTAAGTTCTATGCTGGGAAACTGTATGTTTCAAACATGATTTTCCTTCACTTCGATTTACTGTGTTTGCGTCAAGGCCTTCCGCTCGCACCACATGTCGCCCGCCTCGTTTACCTCAGTGTTCACATCAGCAACACCAAGGCTAGCCTCCGTCCGCTCACGGGGAATTTCAGCATGGAAGGGCTCAAAATGATCGAGGCCGGGATCGAACCGACGACCACCTGTGCGCACTTATGTAAGACAGGAGTGATAACCACTACACCACTCGACCATAATCGGTCGTCGCCCTTGCGTTTTACAGCTCGAGGAGTTGGAATCATGAGCTTGGTTCCAGGACGCAGTTCACTCTGGGTCAGTGCGCTGTCGTTTCCCAGCCCAGGACGAGATACAAACTGAAGACGCGGCAGCGCGTCGAGGAGGGCACGGCCTCAGTGGGCGGTCCCAATGATTTGGGAGCCCCGGCAGTCCTTGATACGGGGTCTGCGCTATCCTCGAATTGCGACCCTTCCGATTCGTCTTCGTCCTCGAATGGTGCCCACAAGCCAAGATGCTCAAGCGGCAGCGCTGCAAGCGCTCTCGCAGCTTAGTCGTTCTGGGAATCCATCAGCGCACTGCCCTTTCACGGCCTAGAGACCAGCCACGCTCGCTCACCCGCGCACCGTCCTCCCACCCCTCCCTGCTCTACGAGGCGCTCCAGCCGTAGCAAGAGCGACCGCATGCCCTGTGACATCCGCGCGACGCCCTCTCACAGCCGCGCGCCACTCGGGAAGGGCCGCTCCACGGGGGCGGACGGCGGGGGTGAAGCGGTCCCCGAACTGAAAGCGTGGGTGGGGAAGTTAGGCCCAGAGCGGCGAGGTTCGTGCAGTGCACCATGGGTGCGTCTGCGGAGGGTAGTTAGGACTCGGCGACGTAGAGGTAGCCGACAGACGGAAGTGGGTGTGAACATGGGACAGGTCTTCATCCGGGTAGGGAGAGTCTAGGCTTTTAATCTTGATTTATAAAGGGCGTAGAGGTGCGGCAGGGGTGCGAAGATGCGGTAGAGGAGAGTGAAGGTTGGCGGCCGTAGAAAATTGAGACGGCCTCGAGGTTGCAGGGAAGGCGGAGTTTCAGTGTGGAACGAAAAGCAGAGTCGTCGAGGACTCAGGAGAACGAGGTTGAGAACTCTGAGAGAATGCAGTGAGGACATCGTAGGCCATTCGCTTCGAAGTATCCTTGTAGACTGTGCACCAGCAAAATGCGATGGTTTGTTGGTGCTGGTAGTATGTCGCAGAATAAATTTGCTTTGGAAGGACAGTATTCAGAACAGCTTGAACGCCGTCTGTGAAGTGAGCGCGCAGACTCTCTGCGGCGTGTCGATGAGAGAAAGTTTCGAGGGATATCGCCCTAGGGCCTAGGTCAGCCAGTATGGGTGGTCGGCGTAAAAGCGATATCAATACAACCAGCGAAGCTGAGCTGCTGCTTATTGCAGTTGAGAACCGTGACGGCCACAGTGGAGTATGTCATGACTCAAAGAGAGCAGGTCTGAGCGTGCTCGAAAATCAAGGCAAATATATCAATAGTCAAAACATCATGACTGTAGACAGGACTTACGGTCATTTCACACGCAAGCTCGGGATCGAGAGTAGAGCCGCGTTAACGTTGGCATGAGAACAGCCTGGAGGCGAGCCTTCGGCGGCAGTCCATACAATGGGACCCCGGAGGCAGCTCTAGTGACAGAGGTCTTGGGCGACCAGTCGCAGCGCCAAATACCTTTCTCAACGAGATCACAAAGTAAGCAACAACCACCTCAGCAGACGAAAGACCTCAAAGTTACGTGTATCTGATACTCCCAAGTTAACGTCTCGTTGAAGGCTTCTTGCATAATTGGCACTTGCAAGCACGGCCTCGATGAACCCCTTTTCTTGCCATCGACGCACTGTTTTCCCCATCCGAGGCACGCCACGCGTCCGTTTCTATATACAAGGATAGACGGCGCGGGCCACCCGGTCTTCCCTCGCCCACGGAATGACGACATCATGCCCCTCGCCGTTCAAACGTTCAAGATTTCCTCCTCCACCACCTTCTCCAGTCGATCCGTGCTCACCTCCGCCAACAATCGCCCCTAACATCCTCGCGACGTCATGGTGTTCTATATAGGCCACCCGCGCGCGCACCACGCCTCCGAGGTCAAGCATATCTCCATGTACCACGACATGCACTACGCCGGCCACCGGGACCTCTTCGAGATCTGCGGCCACGTATTCGAGTGGGATGACCACTGCGTCCCGCCCGAACTCTGCGAGAAGTGAGTCTCGCGATTATCTCGTTCTTCGGCGATCTGAACGCGACGTGTAGGTGGCGATTCGAAGGCGACGCTGCGTGCGACGCTGCGGTGCGCCAGGTGTTCACGCACCCGGGAGAGACCGTGGGCAAAGATCTACTACAGGTCATGCGAGACTATGCAGAGGTAAACTCTGGCGGTCCTCGGTCGTCGCCGGTGCATGCATTCCTGTATGAGATCTCGCAGGCTCCTCCAGTCGGCCTCGTTGCGTCCGAAGACGAAATCGAGACCGCTCAAGAGCTGTTCTTGGACGACTCTGTGCAGATCATGCAAGCGTTGTTGCACTACAGTCTCGCAGGCGGCCTGGCCAGGTAACAGAGTTCATTTACGATTCCTTTCACTTCGCTGACGTAGTCTCCACAGTCCCCGAATTGTTAGAACACTGGAAGCTGTATCTTACGTCCTCCCTCACGAAAAAAAGAGTTGCGCACGACCTCCGACGACGCTTGAAGAGTATGCCGCACAGATACCGAAGTCATCCTCGGACCGAACGTTCAACAGGCTCGTGGAAACGATGCAGTTCGTCCTTGACGTCATGGCATGCACGGCGAACCCAGAGCCTCCTGCACACAGGCTCGCCTATCTCCTACCCGGCGGGCAAGGGTGGGCATCGATAGTCCGCGTGCGGATCCTTCACTCCGTTGCACGCTGGCGTGTGCAGATGCGCTGGGAGCGCGAAGGGCGCACAGTCGCTCTGCAAGACGCGATCCCGATCAGCCAGCAGGAGACGGCAGCGACGTGCGCACCCCGCTCTCATGTACGCGGTCGCTGGCCAGCCTAACACACCGTTTTGCGGACTTTCGAGCTTTTCCACCGTCCCGATGTGGTGTCTCCGACGCCTCCACGTCCCGCCCACCCCCGCGCGCGAACGCGCCTACCTCGCGCTCTGGCGGCACGTTGGCTTCTACATGGGCGTGTCCCCCTCCATCCTCCTCCGTCACTTCGCGACTGTGCCCGCTGCGGAGAAGTTCGCCGTCACCGTCGCGCTCAACCTCTTCCTCGAGGAGCTCCCGGCTGAGCCCACCGCCCCACCGCAAGTGCCCGACGCCCCGCGGGCCGACGCTCCCGATCCTCGTCGCGGTCTCGAACCGGCCCCCGCTGCACACGACGCTCGCGTTCAACGTCGCGCTCACCGCGCACCTCCTGGGGGCAGCGCTCGCCGCGCGCCTCCGTCTGCCCCCTGCGACGCTCGCGACGCGCGTGCGGATGCACGTTGCGCTGGCGGTGCAGCGCGTCCCGCACGTGTTCGCGACGGTGTGGCCGCGCGGGGGTGGATCGAGAAGCGGCGCGCGGTGATGCGCGAGGGGATGGCGCGGAGCGTGCGGTACAACTTGGGCATGCGCCGCACGGCGTTTCGGCCGCGGACTGAAGGCGAAGGAGAGCTCGCGCCGGGGGTGGAGGAGTTGGAGAGCGTGGAGAGGGAGCCGGAGCGGGGGCGGGTGCTCCTGAGGATGTGGAAGGAGATGCTGGCAGAGATGATTGCCGTGTGCGCGGTCGCGGGGCTGGCGGGACTGGGGGTGTTGTACTTCTGCTGGTGTGTTTGGCTGGGTTGTCGGTAGAGTCGATGTATGGGCATGCGTCAATTGTCGCAAGAGCGCTCGAGGGGCGCTCATCTAGCTTCCATCTCTCTCTCAGTTCTCAGACCCCCCACCCCCGAGCCCTCCTCCTCCTAAGTTACTTCGACGCTGTTCGACCAAAAATCCCTCGGCCGACAAACCCGATAGTGTCATACGCATATATGCAGCAACAAAAGGCCTCGCCGAACCCACACGAACCCACATGCATGCCGACGACGAAGAACCCAGTGCGCGTGGGTTGACACGCAACCACAAGCTCATACGATCAAGAGCTCAAGAGGGCTGACGGTACGCGCATTACCACACGCCTGTCGCGCACACCCTCGCGGTCATGCTGCCCCCGGTACGGGCCCGGGTTCTGGGGGACACCAAGGTCGCAGTGGTGGGATATCCCGCCATAAACCTCGTGGCTTCGGAGTCGGAAGAGAGTCGTTTGGAGGTAAGCTGTACGCTGCCTGTGGTGCGCGGATCCTCATTGCGCGACGCTCTGTCTAGGTCCTCGAGGGCGCGTATTCGTTACAATGCAGGCACTGGGACACTGCGGACATCTATGGGGATAGTGAGGAGTTCATCGGAAGTGGCAAGTCCTCATCGCCCTTATCAGTTTCGCGCGATGAGATGCTCATGTATCGTATAGGCTGGAGAAGACGGGCAAACGGGAAGACATATTCCTGGCCACCAAGTTCGGCATCGTCCTGGATTCCGGCGGGATGACATGGTCCGTGAACGGGACGCCCGAATACGCTGAGCAGCAACTGCAGCGGTCGCTAGAGAGGCTTAGTGTGGAGTACGTTGATCTATGGTACCTGCATCGGTGGGTACGGGCTTGTGCATACTATCACCGGCGTAAACTGAATGGCTGTCTGCGCTCTACAGAACCGATGAACTTGTCCCCATTGAGGTGAGGATATATGCATATGCGAGGGTTCAATCGTTCATCGACGGGCCGACGATATGCATCCAGGTCACCGTCAAGGCCATGGCGAAACAAGTCGCGTCAGTACCCCCACGCTCGACCCATACCCTCCTCCTGACCCCCTCTTCTCCCAGAGCCGGGAAAGTCAAGCACTTGGGCCTCTGCGAGGTCACCGCGCTCACCCTGCGCCGCGCGCACGCCGTGCACCCGATCACCGCGGTCCAGATCCAATTCTCCCCGCTCGCGCTCGACATCGAGCACACCGGCCTGCTCGCCACCGCGCGCGAGCTCGGGGTCGCCATCGTCGCCTACAACGCGCACTCGCGCCTCGGTCGCGGGCTGCTCTCTTGCAACGTCGTGCGTGTCCCTTTTGCATCCCTCCCTCCGTCCTCTTCTGCGTTCGCCGACCACATCCCCGCCTTCTTCGTCGTGCGTCTCTCTTTGTACGCACAGCGCCCCCTACCCCCACTCCTCCCGTCCATCCCTCTTGTTCTCCCTCGATAGCAAGCTGACGCCACCACCAAGGGCTCACAGAAGTCCCTCGAGGACCTCGACGCCCACGACGGCCGGCGGCTCGACCCGCGCTTCTCCGCGGAGCACTTCCCCGCCGTGCTCGCCGCGCTCGACGGCGTGCGCGCGATCGCGGACGCGCACGGCGCGACCCCGTCGCAGGTCGCGATCGCGTGGGTGCTCGCGCAGGGCGAGGACGTCCTCGTGCTCCCGGGTGCGACCACGCCCAAGGTCAGTCTTCCCTCGCGGTGTCGCGGCGGTAGGGGGTGAGACGGCGGCTGACGTGGTGTTCGACGCGCAGAAGATCAAAGACAACATGCGGGCGGCGAGGATCGAGCTCACGCCGGAGGAAGTTGACGAGATCCGGGAGCTCGCGAAGACCGCGAACGCGCCCAGAAAACAGCAGCCATACGGACCGCTCGAACCAGTGCCCGAGACGCCTCTGCTAGACGAGAGCGGGGACTGTGTAGTAACCTGACAGCCAGATGTGTTTTGCGGTGGTGCTGTCGACATATCATGTTTTGTACCTTACTTTTCTCTGCGCATAATCAGTAGTGACCTTGTAATCTTCACCGGGCTGTCGGTTCGGCAGCGCAGCCAAGAGGAAGGAAGAGGTGGAAAGGCATCTTGATCTAGTAGTATAGACAGACATCGAAGTAACACGAACCAGCTATCGATACCAGATTCAGTCCGTCCGTCGCAACATTTACAGCTTCGTTCCCCTCCGCGTGCGTTCGTTGAGACGCCCCGTCTCTTTTGTCGTATTCGTCAACATCGTCATAAATATCTCTTGTGCCGTGCCGTATCCAACGCTCACGCTCATAGACGGACGATGAGCTGCTTGATACCCGACATCCACAAGCCGATGTCGTCGGTGAGCGAGCCGCGCGTGAGCAGGTCGATGTGGATCCCCATCGATGCGTCCCGATCGTGCGCGTCCATAGCTGCAGGTAATACAACATTGGTACTTGTACATGCTGTGACGTGGAAACGGCGAACGTACCCCTCGAGAGAACAATGAGCTGCTCGCAAACCGGCTTCGACAGCGTTTCACAGTTGAGCGCGTCGAAGAGAGGGTTGATGCGCCGCTCGAGGTCGTCCACCAGCCTGCGCTGCTGGGGCTATTATAACGCGGTCAGCAACAACCTCAGCATATCGCACATGATTCGAGACTCACGGGCGTCACCTGCTTCAGCTGCTCGAGCTGCCCAGAGATCACCTGGAACACCGGCCGGAGGTCGTCCGGTATGTGACTCCGGTCACCAGGCGCTGCAACGCAAACGAACTTATCAGCACCAACGTCTCTACAGGCTGCATAGCAAGCCACTCACGATACTTCGGGGCCGGTGGCCCTGGCTTCGCGCGCGGGGGAGCAGGAGCCCCTCCAGGCGTGCCTCCGCGAGGCGGACCTCCCGCGGGAGGCGGACCACCCATAGGCGGCGCACCAGGACCTTGCGGGGGCGCGAACTGCTGCTGCTGCTGCTGCTGCCCTGGTGGGGGCCCATATGGACCAGGCTGCTGCTGCTGCTGCTGCTGCTGTCCCAGTGGGGAGCCGTAATGACCTGACTGCGGCTGCTGCCCGGCGGGGGCGCATATGGGCCTGGGGCCTGGGGCCCGCTCGGGGGGGCGTACGCCATGTGCCCGTGTGGCGGCGGCGGCGGCGGGGTCTGCCCGGGGGGGCCCATCCCGACGTATAGGGGGCCCGTGGGAGGGCGCATCATATTCGGGCCGGGAGGCCCTTGCGGAGGGGGGCCGGGAGCAATGCGCTGAGGGGGCACGCCCATCTGCGGAGGGTTCACGGAAGGAGGACGGGCCTGGGGAGGGAAGGTGGCACCAGGGGGCGGGGGACCGCGTTGACCCTGCGGAGGCGGACGCTGCTGGACGCTACCGGGGCGCGGGGGCGGAGCCATCTGTCCGGGGGGAGGAGACTGGCTATATGGCATCGACACCGGCGATGGGGCATTCGGGAAGGGGGAGGTGATCGCGGACTTCTTGGGCGGGCCGCCGTTCGCGGGGGTGCGACGTGCAGACATCGCTGGGGCGTCGTTCCAACCACCAGCGTCGCGCTTCGGTGGGCCGGAAGGAGGCGGCGCGAGAGGAGGGACAGAGGGAGTAGAGCCGCGCGCAGGTGGAGGAGGTGGCGGGACGGTGACCTGAGGCTGACCAGGACCACGCTGGTACGGGTTGTACGCGGGCTGAGCGGGCTGGTGATGCTGCTGGTACGACGCTTGGGGCTGGTAAGACTGCTGCGGGACACCATACGGGTTTGTGCTCTGGGACATCATCGATTGTGTCACTACGGGTTGGCTGGGCGGCACGTATGGCTCATACATGGAGGTCGTCGACGGTGCCTGGCCGATGGACTGAGCCTGTTGAGCGGGCGCGTACGGGCCGTACGCATACGCGTGCTCGTGGAAGCGACGGGCGCGGTCTTTGCTGGAACAGAGGGAACAGCCCCGAGAGAGGCGGTCCGAACCGGCGCTTGGTTAGCGCCCTTGAGAAGGCGATCCCGGCCAAGGGTGAAGTCGTATGGGGAGCCAGGGGCACCGTTGTAGCGGCTGGGCACCAGGTCAAGGAACGCGACCGACTCAGCGACGAGACCTTGTGACGCGAGCAGGTCCGCATACTCGAAGTAACGGTCGTACAAGCCGGAGAGCTTGTAAGTCCGCGTCGGGACCTCGACCTTGAGGGTGAGATCGTCGTCGGAGTAGTTGATCGCTTTCCGGAAGACAGTGACCTTCTCGATGAACGTCTGCAGCGCAAGTGCATGTGCAGTGTAAAGGGAACCGTCGAGACTGGCGTCAGAAACGAGGTGCTTCTCCTCCTCAGCAAGCTCCTCGATCCAGATGTTGACGAGGCGCTCCAGGCGACCGGCGGCAAGGTAGGTGAGAGTTGCATGACGGCGGAGCTCAGTACCCTTCACAGCGGCGTCAGGGGCACCCGAAGACTTGACAACGTTGGACTGGAATTCGAGACGCTGGCCGAGCTGCTCCGCGAGACTGGAGAATCCTCTTGGGCGGCGAAGGTGCAAACGACGACAAAGATCTCCTGCCACTCCAGGAGGTCCGCGTTCTGGACGATGTCGTCAAGGTCATTGGTGACGATCGACTGGAAGAGGCGAAGGTAGGGGAATGTAGTGGTGCGACGCTCGAAATACGCCTTCTGGGTGCGCGCCAGAAGCTCAGGGCCGCCCTTGACTGCAAGTAGGATGGCGTCGGCGAACCGGTCGGCGGAAAGACAGAGAGAGACCGCAGACTCAAAGTCGCCCAGAACGAGCGCTTTCGTAACCAGGCGGTCGGTATCCGACTCGTCATTAGGGTAGATGCGGAATGTCATGTCCTTGAGCATCTCCGACGCGGCGGAGGATGGGCGTGAACCAATCGTAGCGGCAACGGAGGAGTCAAGAGGGTAGTTGTGGTGGGGGATCTGCATGCTGTCGTCCTCCGCGTTGCGAGCTGTACCGATGCTTCCGAAGAAATCGGCCGCAGCGTCACCTTGAGGAGTACCGATGAGGTTGTCGTCGTCAAAGATGCTCGGAACGGTCGTGGTCGACTCGCCATCTGCATGGCGCGTCGCGTTCGTCATGTCCGACGCAGCACCCGCGCTCATCTCGGAGGGGGTCTGTTCCGCACCCAACGCGCTTTCACCTTCTTCCTCAGCCTCCTCTTCCTCCTCCGGTGTGGCCTCCCGTTCCGGCTCAACAAACGACACCACGGGCTCGTGCACCTTCATCTCACCATCAGCATCCTCCTTTTCCAGAGCGAGATTAGCCCGGTCCGCCGCGGCCTTCTTGAGGTTGGAAACCGCCTCAGCGACACGGGCAGCGATCTCCTCCTTCGAGAAGCCAAGTAGGGTGATGAGCTCGTCCCGAGAGTTGGCATTGAACAAGCTGAGTAGTGCCTTCCAGGTTGCAGAGCTCTCGTCGGTCGTCGTTTTCTCCTGCGCGAGGGTCTGCAGACCGTCTGCGTCGACCGAGGACTGTAGCTTCTGGGCGCGCTCGACAATCGTGGTCTCGGTGGCGACCTTGCGGATGTGCACAACGCTGCTCTGATTCTTGCCTTGGGTCGAGGGGAGGTTGGAAATCGTGGTGAGTTTGCCGCCGAAACCGAAAGAGCTTGCAACAGGGCGGCGCAGCCACCTCGGGGGGTGTTTGAGGGAAAGAGTGGCCTGGTTCGCGCGAGAGAAGCCAGGGGCATTGAAGATGTCATTGGCATCCACCTCTGGAGCCACCGCGGGGAGCTCGTTCGCTTCGTTGGTCGTCTGGACGGAGTGGATGCCAACGGTGCCATCGAAAAATGCGGCGGCAAAAAGGTCTGGGTTGCGCGGGCACCAATCGACCTGGAAAGCCCAGTTGTCGGCGGAAGGAAGCTCCCCGATGATCTCGGACGTCTGAGGGTTCCAGCAGAGGGCGCGGTTGTCCTTGCCGCAAGAAAGGAGGAGATCCGAATCCTGCTTGCACCACGAAAGCGATAGGACGCCCTTCTCGTGGCCGGTGAGGATCTTTTCTGGTGCGCGGGCATTGCGCAGATCCCAGACCATGATGACGGGGGAAGCGTCGTCCTCCGACGAAGTGACGAGACGCGTAGGCTGGGGGCGGGATTGGCGATAGCGAGTGCAGGAGGAAAAGTGAACGTACGATGTCGGGGTGCCATGCAACATCGCTCATGCCTCTCCGTCCGCCCACCGCGATCCCAGGCGCACCGAAGCCCTGCATCCCACCCATCGTCCCGGCTCCTCCGCCGTAGGCCAAAGCCGCAACTTCGCGCTTGCCACGGAGATCCCAGACGACCGTGTAGCCGGAGTTGCTGGCCGCAGCGAGCGCATACTGAACATGGTGATTCCATGCGAGTGCGGTGATCTCGTCGAGCTTGGTGGAACGCGTACCCGGGGTGTAGGGCTTGCTCGGATCCTTGAGATCCCAGACGTAGATTTCGCCGTCGATGGAGCCGGACGAAACAACGTTAGGCGTGGTGGGGTTAAAGTCAAGACCGCGCACTGGGCCGGTGTGAGTCTTGTTGCGGAAGATGGGGGTGCTACAAGTTCGCGTGCTTAGATCTACGAGACCCGCAAACGAGATTAAAGGACAGGCAAAACACTCACTCGACCCCCGCGACTATTTGGTCCGGGTCCCAAATGTCCAGCTCGCCGTTCTCCATGCCCGCGACGACGACTCCGCCCGGACGTTCGCCATTAACATAGCCCCACGCGAGGCGATTGAATCTGGTCGGATATAGTCAGCTTTCCACCGCATATAATCAACTGCCCAGCACGACCGCAGGTAACTCGTGCGCACCGTGATGTTGTCGTAACAGAGCCTTTGGGACCGGATTGCCCCTCGCCTCCGAGGTCGTACTGATTGCGGTCGAGGAAATCCGGGGCCCATATTTCGAGCTGGCCGTTGTTGCTGAAGGACTCGTCGAGTGCGCCCGCGACAGTGCCGGTCGCCAGCAACGGCAGCGCAGGCGTGGGCGACCAGGCAAAGGTCGATGTGCGGTGGATTTCCTTGAGTTTCATGAGAGGGGAGAGGGGAAGTTGAGAAGGCAGGATACTGATTTCTCCGAGTCCCATCCACGACGCGATGGCACCGACGTGTCATCACGTGCCACATCAGCCCCATCAACATATCATGGCGCTTTCCAGACTTTGCAAGTACCGCCATGACCAATCTCGTCGACATGTCTGGCTGCATCCAGACACACACATATATGTGTCGTGGAACTTGTGCTACATCAGATCTCTCTGTTTCCACTAGAGGTCGACGACTGCCGCCCAGCGACCCGCGGAACATCCTTGAAACGAACGTCCAGTATTGAGTGAGCCCTCATTAGATCTTGCAATAAAATAGTGGCTGCGTGAAACAATCGCCTCGACTCTCAAGTCCGCGGAACTTATCGAAACTGCACTGACACATAAACTACTCAGTCGTCAGCTTACAGCTGAACCACTGTATTTTAATGAAACATCGGCATATACTCTCTCAGAGTCATTTGAGTGGGTCACTCACAGCAATGATATCAGCGCATCAATACTTTTAAGCGAGCGTGCGACGTTCAAGCAGCTTCAAGTCCTGGCCGAACCGGTCTTGAACATGGTCACCTCCGCGCAAGTCTTTGATCGAAACATACATCTGCCTGCATCCAAGACATGGTCGTCTAACACGTATCGAGAATGCATCGCAAGTGGTTATCGAGGTGCGCGTTCCATGTGAACAAGGCGGGTCTGCGATTAAAGTTGCTTTTGCTACAGGTTGCGGCGCTGTAGGGATATGATTGTAATACTTGGTGGCAGGAACTCCATAATGACTGTCATCTGCAAAGTTCACAAGAAGCAGAAGAAGAGGAGAGAACTCTAGATACAATTTCGACGCATGAGAAGACATCCGACGATATCCTATGTGTAGTCTCTTCGCAAGCTACTTCTAAGGCTCATGAATTCCCTAGCTTCGGAAGTAGCTACACTACGTTTTCTGATGTGATTAATCCCACAATAATGGAGCCATCAGCATCATTAAGAACGAGTTAAGTATATTGTCGGCGACAGAGCGCAACCAAGTCTGGTTCCTCCTTGCCGTACTCACACAAATATTCATTCCATTTGAGAGGTCTTCAGACAGCCCTGCACATCCACGAAACCCGTCGCGAAACTCGAAGGACACCGAAAGCACTAGCTCCGGCGACGATTGTTAAAAGCAGTCCATCGCATCTAGCTGCGCTGCATGAAAGGGTTATTCGCGCCCGCGAGGAAGACGCCCCACGAAGCGCCAACGTAAATTCACGAACACGTCCATACGGATCAGGCCGAAGTACGCCAGAGCACACTCACCTCCGCCCACGTGTTGCTGACAGTCGGATGTACCTTGAGGCCCTCGACTCTATACTGTGCCATCTGCGCAAACTTGGGCTCCTTCATCGTGTCGACTTCTTTCCGTCCCTCAGCGAGTACTTGCCGATCTCGCGCTCGAAGAGGACCACGCTGCGCAGGATGAACGGCGCTACGGTGACGTCCGCGAGCGAGAACGTTACTGCCCGACCGCGAACCCAGGGGGGCGAGGCGGAGGAACGCGTCTACGGAGCCGGAGCCGGTGAGGAAGGACCAAAACGCGAGGAAGCCCTGCTACTCCCAGATCGCGATGAAGAGGCGCATGGCGACGCGCTGCAGGGGGTCGGAGGGGACGAGGCGCGCGTTGGGGTAGATGTCTGAGATGAACTTGCAGATCACGAGAGACTCGTGAATCTTGTGAGACTCTGGAGACGGGTCTGCCGGGTCCGTGTCGGGACAGCCGTAGGTGATGCAAAGGATCTGAGTGAGGCATGATGACGAGTAGAGAGGAGAAATGGTGAACAGATTGGGTGCCCTCTCAGTGCTCGGAAAACCAGTTGGGTTTATGGTGTGCATTGATGTCGTACTCCTTGTGTTCAGCATCAGCTTCCTTGAGGGCGATAAAGACGCGATGGCTGAAGACGGAGAACTGAACAAGGGATCAGTACCAGTGAAAGGCCGGTCGGGTCGCGGCATAATTTGTGACCATAAAGGGTGGTCTGTTCGGGCGTGTTGAGTACAATGAAGGTCTGTCACGACTCGTCAAAGTTGAAGAGGCGGAGAGGCTGAGGTAAAGGAGTAGCCCAGTGCGCTCCCTTTATGCATGCATTCGGCGACTTCGGCACAGTGAATCCGACAGAGCCAGATGAGCTGGGGTCTCAAGATCTCAAGTTCGAGGCCAGCCCAAGCGAGGTTGCTTGAGGTTTGGAGCTCTCGCTGGCTTTCGTGAGGTTGCAAGATGCAAGTACAAGTCGAGCGCCAGTGACGGTGCCAAGGTCTAGATAAAAATTATCGCTAGTATCCTATCAGTATAAGTACTATGCTCGTACTGACCAGCTGTGGTTCGCATGTACAACTTTGGACATGGCGATTTCAGGCGTTGTTCCCACAGAATCTGGCGCCAATTGGACTTCGATCACAGACCAACATCACGAGCAGCTCTATCGGCATCCAACAGGGCGTGGGTCACAAGCAAGCAGATTCATGCCATCGTTGAGCCTCTGGACGATAATTATATAATAGGACGAGAGCAGTAAACTTGGTGTATCGACAAACAGG
The DNA here is from genome assembly GCF_022376455.1 of Epithele typhae. Classification (NCBI taxonomy): domain Eukaryota; kingdom Fungi; phylum Basidiomycota; class Agaricomycetes; order Polyporales; family Epitheliaceae; genus Epithele; species Epithele typhae. The sequence goes on along the minus strand of NW_025954218.1, from coordinate 304,058 downwards.
GAACGCAAGCGAAAGCGCACGATAACGTAGATGACCACGGCCAACCGACCGCCTCTGCTTCCATCTCGACTGTAACCTTCATAGCACTTCGAGCCTCCCCCGTTCAAGGAGTTCTTCGGATGGCCAACCTCGGCCTTACGCCATTTCCCTCCTCATCCCCCGTCCACGCCTTCCCCGTCCGCGTTTCCTGAAGCCACCACGCCCATATGGTCCACCCATTCCATCATCGCCCTCCGCCCCGTCACCGTCCATGCCCCTTCCCTCGTCACTCTCCCCCATCCGGTCACGAAGGGTCCGGGGACCCGCATCCTCCTCCGTGCTCTCAGTGATCGTGAGCCGCTCGAGGAGCGACCCCCCGCGCTTGACCGGTGGGCGCCCGTTCGCGTGGTGCCCCATGTGTGGCGGCGAACTGCGCGACGGAGGCGGGGGCATGTCGATCGGGCGGGGCGGCAGGTTCGCGTTCATGTGCGAATACGGCCGCGAGTGCGACGCCTGGTGGGCCATCGGGGCGGGTTGTGGTCGCGCATCCGAAGGGTGGCAGGAGAGATAGGTGCGCGAGGCGGATCTTCGTTGCGTACTGGCGACCGGTGAGGGCGATCTTCGTACGCCCGTGGGGAAGGGGCGATCGACGCGGGGTCATTGCCGAGGTTGCGCATGCGGTCGGGGTGCATTTTGGGAGGCGCGCGCTCGGGTACGGGCATGTTGTTGGGACACCGTCCACTCGAGTCTGGGAGGGAGGCCCGTCAGGAAGCCTAGCTCCGCCCCATTTACGAGACTCAGGGGGCCGAAGCGGGTGTCCCGATCCCCAAACCTATTTGGGTGGGCGTTACCGTTGCTGCATTGGATTAGTATATCATTTACCGTTTCAGATGACGAGAACTCACTCCCAAGAGCTTGATGCGCGAAGGCCTCGCTCGCGTTCGTTAATCGACGAACTTTCCTCGCGGACAACTTCCCGGGGTGGAGGGTCCGGCGTAGACAGCACAAGATCTTGTCACGAGGCGGACCAAATCGCGTCTAATGACCGTCAGTCTGTGCGCATATCACAGGGCATCGTAACACACCTTGTGCGGAGCGCCAGAAGAGCGACCCTCGTTGGCCACAGGTGGTGGCCCGCGACCACGCTGCGAAGGCGCGTCAGGATGAGAATACTGCGATAAGAAGGGAACTCATACAATTTCGTGGGACGTCATTGACAAACGCCTACCAAGCCCCTCATCGTTCGGGGGCGGGGGCGGCCTGCTGACCGGCTGTTGCAACTCATCTGAAGGAGGGTAACGCGCCTTCAGACGTACTGTCAGATCTAGCCAACGAGATGATATCAGAAACACGCACCTGTCTGGTGTCATACCCATTATCACCTCTACGCTCCGGATGATAGCCGCCATCATTTCGGCGCTCTGACCCATGGCCGCGACGCGGCTCGAAATCATGATGATTGGGTCGAGGGGCATGCGAGGGGCCGTCCGGAGGCAGTTCATCTCGGGAAGCACCTTGAAGAGGGTTCGCTGCTACCGGTACATCGTTCGGTCCCGCGGAACGTCCCCAGCGACTGGGTGCAGGCCGGTATGGGCGCTCCTGCGAACAATTGATGAGGGAGGTATCCGATATGGGGTCAAAACACATACTTCTGCTGGGGAAGATATCGGACCCTGACTGCGACCAAACGACCTTTCCGGAGGGCGATCAGCAAAATCTCGAGGGCCGTCAGGACCACGTCGCGCCACAGGACTGTGACCAGAGAAGCTGGAACGGCGCGGTGGTGGCTGGTTATCCCATTGACGTTCTTGAGGCTGATCGTACCGAGGGCCCCGTCCAGCGGAAGGCAGAGGCGCCTCCATTGCCGGTACATTGGAAAACCTCGTGGATCGTGGCGATTGAGGCGGCGGAAAGGGAGGCCCTCCAGTGGGGAATGTAGTGTCTTTGGTCATGGCCTTGGGAGCGCGGGGGACCACATCCGGTTGGGTCGTGGATGGCATACGGTCAGCATACATCCCACCTGTGCGTGGCGGGGCGGCCCTAGGCGGCGGAGGCATATCAACGTCCATGGGGTCTGTTTGACGAATGGGTGCATCGAAGCGACTTCGCTTGCCCACCCTGCTGTCGGCCATCTTCACGTCGTCGACAGACGGGGGTAGCGGTGGACCGCCAACGTAGGCTGCAGTAGGAGTATACACAGAACTCTCCGTCGTACGCGCTGGAGGTGGAGTGCGGGCCCTTCGAACCTGAGGATCAGAGTCCCTTCGCCAAGAATGTTGATCTCGGGGAGCGAAGTCGCGTTTGCGAGCTGTGTGAGTCGGTAAACATCCGGCAGAGACATCACCACCGCGTTCACTTACGAGGAGCATCCATTTGACGCGTGTCCGCTGTATATGCGGGAGCGTTTTGAGGAGGTACGTACGAATGGTCGCCACCACCACGAGGACCGACGTCGTCATTCAGGCGTCTCCGCTTGGCACCTTCCGGGTCGAGATTCATAGCATCACCATCTCTACCTCTCCGTGCAGGGATGCCGTTTGAATCGCGCATTGGATCACGATCGCGATAGCGACTAGAGAGCGGTGGACCATCGTCGCGTTCATAACGCGCAGGCTCCTTTTTACTTGATGACAGTTCGGAATAGGCAGGTACCGAGAGGGATCCTGGGCGCCTTGACTGTGTTGAGTCCCGCGTGTTGTAGGGCGGCGAATGAGGTCCTGCAAGAGAAGGAAAGAAGGGTTCGTAAAAGACGCGATTGAGGTGATGACAGGAATGGAGAAGGGAAATAGGGGGATGTAGGAGAGTCGGCAGATCCGTGATCGAGGGCTTCCCGTTCGTATATACAAGAGGTACTCGGCAGGCGCAGAGAAGAAGAAGGGAAGCTAAACTCCCGAGGCTTCACCAGACAGTCGGACCGCGTATGTCTTCCGCCCCGGGAGGAGTGTGGCGAAAGACGGGGGGTGGAGGATGCTAACAACGTACTAGTTGCTGGGAACTCGTCATTCGGGTGGCGGAAGTTTGAGTCTCTGGTGGAGGGACGCGGAGGTGGATCAAAGTCATCCTTGCGGCGCCGAGGTGCTTCCAAGTCCTCTTTGCGACGCGGTGCAGGTTCAAACTCTTCTTTGCGGTACAAGCGAGGCTCAATGTCGTCCTTTCGTCGGGCTCGCGGTTCGACGTCTTCTTTTCGGCGAACCGGTGGCGCGATCTCATCTCTGCCTCTAGGTGGCACCTCGAGGGTGCTTTGCTGGCGCTTGGTTGGCTCGTAATCCTCCCTTCGGATCAGCCGAGGCTCGATATCATCTTTGCGGCGAGCCGGAGGGTCGAAGTCGTCCTTGCGTCGCTCAAGCTCGTCTTTTCGGCGACGAAGAGGAGGTTCTATATCGTCCTTCCGACGAACGCGCTGCTCTTGTGAACGGGCCAAACCAGAATCGGATCCTCCTGTGGAACGGGCTTGCTGATACTCGCGAGGTGAATCCCGCCACATTGTGTGGTCTTGCGCCGAAGCGCCTGGAGAGAACTCGCGAGGAGCTCTATGTTCCCATTGGGGACTAGTTGACCGAGTCCTACGCCTGGTATTGGCACCGGATGGCGAACGGGACCGGGGTTGCTGGTAGGAGGCCGTGGAGTAGAAGGGCTCGCCGCCACGCTGTGCACGCCTATCAGTAGCGCCGGACGGAGGGGGCTCCGTTTTGTAATGACCGCGTCCAGATCTTGCAGACCATCCTTCCTCCCGAGTCTCCTCAGACCGTCGCGAGGAAGTCGTAGTGTCACCGTTCTCGCGGGTCTTCTTTGGAGAGGACAGACCGGAGGGAGGAAACACGGGCCTCTCCCACTGCTTTGCCTGGGTCTTCACGTTGTAGTAGTAGACCTCTCCTGTTTCCTTCATAAGGACAGGTTCCCAGTCAGGAGGAAGAACGTCGCCAGCTCCTAGACCTGGCGTCGCCGAGTTGGAGCCATTAGTCTTGTGCCTGTGGATCCACGCACTGGCCAGGATGCCCGGCTCAGAGGGGTTCTCGTACAAGGGCGGGACGAAGACGGGTTTGGCGGGAAGAGCATGGATGATGGGGGGAACAACAGAGGGCTTGCCTGCAGAAGTTGGGGGTCGTGGCTCCCTGGTCGGGGAACGCGAGGCGCGCGCTCGAGAGGGCGTCCGAGAGAGTGTGGCGGATTGGCGCGAGGGTTCGCGTCTTGGGGGCTGAGCGACGGCGGATGAGGGCTTGGAATGTGAAGTGGAGGGGTGTTCAACGGCGTGCGTGGCGTAAAACTCGCGCTCGTCTTCGTCGTCGCCGCCTAGGGACACGGCATCTTCTGCGTCCTCATCTGCGAACCCTGAGTGCTCGGGGGGATGCTGTCCTTCGTCATCATCGTTGCCCCAGTCAAGACGTTCGCCTTCGTCGTCGGCCATCGTGGGTGGCGGAGGGGGGAATGGAGATGGGACGAGCTGAAGAGCGGTCTAGTCGAAGACTGGGACTGAGCGCGGTGACAGGACCCTCTAAACTCCGACTGAAATAGTTGATCTCTCTCCCACGCGTAGCTGGGCGTCTACCCCCTCCTGCGGTCGTCATTACTTACACTGGTGACTGCCTTAGTACCGACCTTCCACTGCTGGGATCGCCACTGTCCTTCTCCACCTTTCTCTGCACTATCGGTGGGCTCCCCATAGCCAGCACTTGGACTTTGGTACCATTTCTGTCGGTCCACAAGCATCCTACCGCGCAAGCATGGATGTCCTCCCAGTAACTTCTCCGGCACCGGGCATGCACCACGGTATGCACCGAAATTCTCCAACATCGTTCAAGCTGCCTCCTATATTCCGAAGGATACACCGGTTTCAGCAAATGGTGCGTCACACAGCGCTGAGGCATGGCTACTGCGCGAATGACACAAGGTGGAAGTAGGACTTCGAGCAAGCCGCATGGCAGTTGACATACTTGTGTTTGGCTCCTAAGAGAGTGTGAGTGAATACCATGATCATTTCCGCGTTACCGAGCTCAACTTCATATAAGTTATCGCAATGTGTACTTCCATAAACGTATGTCGCGTTTCCAGCTGCCCGTAGCTTTGCCTGACGTTGACTTGTAGAAACGAAGAATACTTGGGCACGCGACGACCCCGCTATCCTCATTCTCATTGGAGCATGTCTATGCGGTGAGCACAGTAGACCCTTTCATGCGTATCGTGATGTTCAGACGGTCGTAGTCTCTGCAGTTGCATGGTCGGTGGTATACTCATACAGCATCCGCCAAATTATCATGCTCGCGTTTCTCATGATCCTCCGTGATTTCCTCCTCGTTGGAATTTTCAACGCCACCCTCCTCTGGTACGAGACAATTTCTCTGTGGCGTTCTTGACTTATGCGGCTGCGACGCAAGGTTCTTTTCGAATCGCGTTCTCCTTTCACCCCCTTCGCATTCAACCCCCGGAGACGCGAGAGTGGAATGGGCATACGCATTTGACGTACACACAAATGCGTTCTTCCCATTTTACCTGTCGCTGTACCTCGCCCAACTATTTCTGGTGTCGATCATCCTGAAGAACAACTGGGTTTGCTTGTTCATATCGAACACGCTCTATCTCGCCGGGTGAGTGTGTATGATATCATTAGCTGTAGCGATGAGCTTACCGTTACTCAGGTTCGCGCAGTACATCTATGGTGTGTACTTGGGGCTAAATGGTGTGTCTGAAGTCCGCTTGGCATGTTCTGTCTCTCACGGATTGGATTGTAGCTCTGCCGTTCCTCGTTCGCACGGAGCTACTACTTGCGCCGCTGCTCCCTTTACTCACCGGGTACATAGTATCTCTACTTGGGTTCAATGTCGCCCAGCACGTGTTGCCACTATACTTCGGGTCATGACACGTAGCAGCGGCCCACTGCACGTTCGTACACATCGTCCTAATATTATTGATCCAATGTGTTATAATGTGCGTTGTAGTCATGCCGATATAAGGTATTAGCCGCGCGTAACACATTGAAACTCCGCCGCATGGGCGTCGATGGCACCGCCGAAGAGGCCTCCACCGCCCTCCACTCATCCTCTTCCTCACTGCAGTCCTGCCCTCCGTCCACGGCCCTCGTTCACGACCCAGCGACGAGAAACGACCCCATGATGACTGGGACGCAATCTCAGATTCAGAAGGCCATTGGCCAGATCCAGGACAAGACAGCCATTCCAGAGATTGACTTCACCCAGCACCAACTCGAGAATGGCTTCACGATCAGTACCCAGGAGCGTGTCGTCAAAGAGGTGAGTCTTTGAGAGACTACTTCAGAGTGTAGCGAGGTGTACTGAGGACCCACCGTCGTCGATAGGTCCAGGCTCCGGCCATGAGCATCCCGACCGATGCCCAGTTCTTCTCCAAGTCCGACCCCACAAAGCCAGACGTGGCGTTCTTGAAGAACCACTTCTACCGCGAAGGACGCATATCGGAGGAGCATGCGTTGTACATCCTGGAGAAGGGCACCGAGATCCTCCGTAGTGAGCCCAACCTCCTGCATGTAGATGCTCCCGTGACCGGTGCGTCCTCCCTCTTGGACTCCATCGCCCCCTTCGCACGCTCTCTAACTTCTATTCTTCCTACCTCGACGCTGTGGCGACCATGAAATTTAGTCTGCGGCGATATCCACGGACAATATGTGCGTACCTCGTATCTTTCTCTCGGCGCCGCGCACTGATGCGCCCTTACATCGACAGTACGACTTGATGAAACTGTTTGAGATCGGCGGGAATCCGGAAACGACCCGTTATCTCTTCTTGGGAGACTACGTTGACCGGGGATATTTCAGCATCGAGGCGCGTCATATAGTTCACTTCGACTGTTTCATTTCTGACGCCGGTACAGTGTGTATTGTATCTGTGGTCGCTCAAAATCTGGTACCCGGAAACCCTCTTCCTCCTCCGTGGCAATCACGAATGCCGCCACTTGACTGACTACTTCACCTTTAAACTCGAATGTATGCGCTTCCACTTCTCCATCGAACTCGCGAACCCTCATCTCATGGCACCACAGGCAAACGCAAGTACTCCGAGCGCATTTACGACGCATGCATGAACTCTTTCTGTGCTTTACCACTCGCTGCGATCATGAACAAGCAGTTCTTCTGTATCCACGGCGGTCTGTCTCCTGAGCTCAATACCCTCGACGATATCCGTAACGTCAGTGTATTGCACTTATCATCGTCAATTGCAAGGACTAATGGTGATCTCTACGCAGATTGACCGCTTCCGGGAGCCGCCTACCCAGGGCCTCATGTGTGATATGCTCTGGTCGGACCCGGTCGAAGATTTCGGCCAAGAGAAGACGTCGGATAGTTTCGTCCATAATCATGTACGAGGATGCTCGTACTTCTTCACGTTGGTGATCCCATCTTGACACCAAGGACGTAATCGCTGAGATTTCCCTAGATACCAAGCCGCATGCCAGTTCCTGGAGAGGAACAAGCTACTCTCGATCATCCGTGCCCACGAGGCGCAGGACGCGGGGTTAGTCTATTACGAATCAGTGTTTGTCGTGACGTTGACATCTCGTCAGATATCGTATGTACCGGAAGACACGCACCACTGGCTTCCCGTCCGTCATGACCCTCTTCTCCGCTCCCAACTACCTTGATGTCTACAACAACAAGGCGGCTATCCTCAAGTATGAGAGCAACGTGCTCAACATCCGCCAGTTCAACGCGACCCCACATCCCTACTGGCTCCCCAACTTCATGGACGCATTCACGTGGAGTCTGCCGTTCGTTGGAGAGAAGAGTGCGTGTTGTACTTTTCCACCACTCTGTCCTACTCATCATGTCGTTCAGTCACCGATATGCTGTTGGCAATGCTCAACTGCTGCACGAAGGAGGAGTTGGAGGAGAGCTCATCAGACGAGGAGACTCTCATCTCCCCCACCCCGTCGGAAGATCCCGGCGAGCGTCGCAAGGTCATCAAGAACAAGATCCTTGCCGTTGGACGTATGGCACGGGTTTTCGCCCTCCTGCGGTGAGTCTTCTTTCTGTTCAAGCCCCCACAATAATGACTCATAAGTATGGACAGTGAGGAGTCTGAAAAGGTGTCCGAGCTCAAGAGCGTGTCTGGCTCCGCGAAGCTGCCGTACGGCACGCTTGCTCTTGGAGCGGAGGGCATCAAGGATGCCATTACCGGTTTCGAGGACGCGTACGTCACAATACGGACTTTTGTGACGTCACCCACTCACCGATGTCTCCCTTCAGCCGAAAGTCCGACATCGAGAACGAGCGTCTGCCGCCCGAGCTGTACGACCTCGAGACTGAGGAGGGCAAGGCGCTCATCTCGTCCCAGCCCGCGACGCCGGCCGAGGAGAGCGCAGTGCCGATCTCGCCCAACGGTGTCGTCGCGGCACTGGAGCAGGTCATCTCGAACCCGTCGCCCGTGATCTCGGACGCGGGCCCGTCCCCGGGGACGCCGCTGTCCCCTTCGTCGCCCATCTCTGGCGTGTCACCCTTCCGGCGCGGGCACGGGCGGCAGGCGAGCCTGGGGACGACGATGACCTCGCCGTCGACGCGCCGACGGAGCCTGGAGAGCACGATGAGCCTCATCCAGGAGGCGTGGGATGGCAAGGCGCCGCTACAGGACGCGGAGCTCGTCAAGCTCGCGGACTCGATCGCGGAGAGCAGCACCGGCAAGGACAAGGGCGACTCGGGGCGGTCCACGCCGAGCGCGGCCGCGGCCGCGAGCTAATCACGTGTCGTGGGCGCCGCCGCCGTCGCCGCCTGCCGTTCTGGCCTGTGTCAGGGATGGACCCCGGGAGGAGCGCGGGGCGGACGAGGGTGTCCGGTGAGAACGGGCAAGGTAGTTCCTCTGCATTGTGTATATCCTGGAGGCCGGTGTATATTTCTATTCTCCGATCAACGCGTTCCTCTCATCACTGGCCTGCTGTCATAGCACCATGACCATGAGCAGTGCCACATCAGTCAAAAAGCTCGACGGGTGTGCATTGCTGTGCGTCGCTTGCAGTGGCACGGCTGCCGGCTGGGTGTGGGCGAGTGCGTCAGGCGTTCTTCGGGATTCGTAGATGAGAGGGTTACAGCACGGACCCACGCCTAGTTCACATAGGGCTTAGCGAAGACCTTATCGACTCGGTCCGGGGGCTGCGCATCGCTGAATTGCGTGCTGTGGTGCACGTGGTTGGCATCGAAATGACGGACATACACAGACGAGGCCTAAGTACAGTGAGACTCGGCCCGGGTGCTGTTTGCTCAGGATCCTTTCCTTTGAGCGCGGAGCGTCGGCTTTGTAGAACGCACCCGAAGTGAGAGCGCTGCCACCACGGCGTAAGTAGGTAGGCTCGCTGTGGCTATTCAATGATCTTACTGCGTGAGCGCGCAGCTGCTTGGGGCGTACATATATAAGTGCTTGCATGATCAGAGCGCACCTCGCGCTCTCCTCACACTCCTGCCACATGATCACCAAACTCCCCGACACCATGTCAAACACCAAGTCCCCCTACAACGGCTACCCCGACACCCGCGACCGCGCCTCTGGCCCGTCCTACCCACACGAAACCGTCCTCTACCCGCCCACAGAACCTCCGCCATCCTACAACGACCCCCTCGCCCCCGCCGCTCGGAGCGCTCCGTCCTCCCACAGCCCCGCGCCGCTGAACCCAACGAACCCCTACGTCACAGCACCCACTCACTCCCCCTCGCCCTCCTCCTCTTCGCACGCCCCCGCGCCGAATCCAACGAACCCCAACGTCCTGCCCTCCTCCTCCCCCTCCGCCTCCTTCACCCGCTCGCGCAACCCGGCGATGCCCTGCGGGCCCTTCGAGCCCCTCACGGTCCTCTGCGCCGGCCCCGCGCTCGCCGCGGGCTTCCCCGCGCACCTCCCGCCGAGCGCGACGGTGCCGCACCCGTTCGGGACGCACGACGTCGCGGAGGCGGACTGGGCGCGCTTCCTCGCCGACCTCGCGCACGCGGGCGCGCGCGGGGGTGAGCCGGCCCTCCGCACCGCGTTTGCGCCGCCGACGCCGCCGGAGCAGGGCGCGGGAGGGGGCTTCGGGCTGGGGCGGGGGTTCGGGCGGGGACGAGGCGGGCGCGGCGGCGGCGGGCTGATTGAACGTGAGTACGCTGCTTGCGCTCGGTTGTTTCCGGTGGTGAGGGGAAGGGGCTGACACACACCCGCGCCCGCGCAGAGCTCGGGCAGCTCGCGACGCAGCTGGGGACGCCGAAGGACAGTAAGAAGGGCGCGGACTCGGTCACCGAGGTTCTCAGGGAGTGGAACAACGTACGTCCCAGGCTTCCTGCAGTGCGGCTCGCTGGGGAATCTCGTTCACGTAGCGCGCCTCTCGCAGAACTTCTTCCACCACCGCAACATCGATGCCGCAGTGGTCCTGGACGCACCGCCTCCCCCACCGCAGGCTGCGTACGCCCAAGAAGATTCCCGCAGTGGCCATGGCCGACTCGGACGGGGACGGCGCGAGAGCGCGCGAGACCGTCGGTCCGGGGGACTCATTGGGCTCATCAGCTCTGCGTTAGAGACGCCGAGCTCGGCGCCGCCCTCCGAGCGCTGGGTGTTGGTGTTGCGGTACTGGCAGCCTGGCGGGAGCTATGTGCAGCAGCAGGGATATGCAGGCGCGGGAGGATTTTCGAGGACGTAGGTGAGGGCACGGACGAGGTATTGGACACGAAGGAAGCTCTTGAAGCATGTATTGGGTATGATATACCACTAATACCGATACGCACGATATGAGAAAGTACGCGGACGTTGATCGAGAAGGCCGCTACATACAGCCAATGTACAAGCGAACCCACAGCACCTACTCCGGGACGTACGCGCGATACGTGACAACCAGCCGCCACTTGCTGTCCTTGCCCATCGCCGGGTCCCTGTTCCCATTGCGGTCCTTCGGCGGGCCTTGGGAGATCGAGACATGGATGCACCGCGGGTGGAAGAAGAACTAGCGCAACGAGCCGTCAGCGCCCTCCGCGCGAGCTCGAACGCGAACGCGACCTACGTGGTTCCAATGGTCGATGAGCTGCGACACTGGCCCCTTCTTGTTCCGCTTCACGACGCTGTCGATGCCCTTCACGATGAAGAACCCTGCCCGGCCGCGGTTACTGCAGTCAGCGCGCCGCCGCCCGCGCCACCGCCCGCACCCACTCACCAAAGATGATGCCCACGCCCGGGAGCGCGAGCGGCGCGAGGCCGGCCACGACCCGGTTCATCGGCGATAGCGACCCCGCGAGGCGGACGTCGTGCACGAACCGCCGCCAGTCCTGCTCGTTCACGTCGTGATCTACGAACGGGTGCGGCACCGGCACCGCCCCCACCGTCCCGAGCCCGGGCAGCTCCGGGGGCGCGTAGTTGAAGCCGCGGTCGAGCGTTGTGCCCTTGCCGACCAGGAGCAGCAGCGGGAACGGCCCGTACGACGGCCCGAGGGGCGGTGAGCGCGCAAAGCTTTCCGGAGGCGGGTCGAGGAGCTTTTTGGGGGCTTTCCCGGGTGCGAAGTTCTTGACGTGGCCCATGAAGCCTTTGACGTTGTCGCCGGAGAGCGGAGGGCCGGGCGTGCCGTCGGGGGACGGGGCGTACGCGGGGGAGGGGAAAGACTGGGAGCGCGCGGATGTGGGCGAGAAGGTTGGGGTAGAGGAGGACGGTCCTGGACGGCTGAAGTACGAGGGAGGAGGGAGCTCGGAGTCGGGCGTGTTTGGCTCGGGCTGGAATTGAGGCTTTTCGAACTCGTAGGGGTTCTTGAGCATCGGATCGCCATCGATCATTATGGAGGAGCCCGTTGGGTGGGAGGCGGAAAAGAAGCGGGCGGGAGGAGTCCAAGGATGATTTGTGGGAGGCTGAGGCTCGGGGAGAGGTTGCTATATAATGGCACCGGGGAGCCCTGCACAGCGAGAGCGCGTTATGAACCCATACGCGTGTTCATGCCGCACAGACCGAGGACAGTCATACGAGTACACTGGTCCGGAACACAAGCGACTGCGAACGCTGGGTGACGCTCACAAAGCGTGGGTGGGGCGACAGGGAGGTGTGCTGACGGCTCCGCAGCCCTATGGACCTCAACGAATCTGAATTCAGACTGGTTAACGCGCGCCCAACCCAGTCCCAAATTTGGCGTGCGCAGCTAGGACTCTGGGTAGCGCGTCGCCGCACCTAGGTGCCATGACCATTGGGCGACTGTTAGCGCCAAGTCATTCGCAGATGCAGAGCATATACTCACCTGCTAGCGGCTACAACCACCGAGGTGAAATGTTGGGCAATGAATCCCAGCCAATAAGTGAGCGGGGCTCCGTACCGTTTCGGCCGAAAGCCGTGGGTTGCTCAAGACGACAGCAGGCTACAGAACACAGCATCTTTGCTCGCTTCCGGATGGTGTGGAACCTCGGGGAAAGATATCAGTGTACGGCCAACACAGAGCTGGTCGTGTCAGATGGTGGAGACCACGTGGAGGGTATCAAGGGGCGCGCCGGACGTGCGCCATGTTCGTGGGCTCGCACCAGCAGAGCTGGATCGTCAACTGTCGGGGTCGTTGACTAAGGGCCGCACATGGTGTGACGACGGCAGTGGCCTGACACAGGATACGAGCAAAGTTTACGTTCATGGCTGTACATGCAGAGGTCGGCCGTGAGCCAGTGCTCGCATTCGCGCTACGCCGACGGACTCACCTGTATATATGCGCTCCATTTGATGCAGGGTCCCTCGCCCTATTGAGGTCGGACAATGGCGGCGCTTCAGACGGCGAGAGGATTCAGGATCGGGCGCCCTTGAGGATCGTCGCGTGGACGCGGCAGAAGCCTCGAACTTGCCTCGAGCTCTTCGGGATTGAGAGATGTGGTGATAACCTCGCCGCGAGGCACGCGGGACAATGGAGAACGGACGAGGACGGAGGAAAGCGGTGCGGTTGTTATGGAAAGGGAGTATGGACGACTGACGACTGAGAGACAATAAGACGCGTGTTTCGGAGGGGGCGAGGTTTGGAGGCGTGTCTGGGTGCGTCTTCGTGACCCGGAGCATGGCGCAACCTGACTGGGTTGAGCATAGTACGTGGAGAGGTGATGGCGTGCGGCGGGGAAAGTGCGGGTCTCCCGGGAAAGGGCCAGTGCGTCCGGAGAGATTACGTTGGGAGTCGCCGGACAGTCTCGCGAGGATGTCGATGGAGGAAGCACGATAAGTCCGCGAAGACGTGAGTGCGATGTGGTCGGAAGGAAGAGCAGCAATCGGGAACAAGGCACGCGTGGGCAGCGAAAAGCCGGGCCGCTCTAGCTTCGCGTGGCGTTGTGACGCAATGGGCACCTATAAATTTATAATCAAAACAATGGGGCGGTTATGGGCCGCTATGCCTTGATGTGGAATTAGCCGGCAGCCAAATAGACGTCAATACCGGCGTTCAAGTCCTGTTACCTCATCGACGCGGGCCTCCGGCGTCTATCGGCAGGCTATTGTTCCAAACAGGACGAGGACTATTGTTCAACGCAGCAGGCGACGGAGAGTGCGAAGACAATGAGGCCAGCGCACAAAAGGGTGAGTGCCCGTCCAAGGATACTAAAGCCTCCTGCCGGACAGATCCTCCCCTTGTCTTTCGCCCCGTCGCCTTTGCCTTCTCTGCTTTGAGCCAGTCTCCTCTTTGACGACCAATACAAGCCCCATTCCATTTACGAACTCTACGATGGCATCCCGTGAGTACTCATCTCTGCAGTAGCAGCTTACAGGTACTAATCGTATCTCATCATATCAGTCTTCGCCAGCAACCGGATACTCCCCAGCCTGAAGCGCCGTGGTCGCACTCCAAGCAAACCTGACGCAGCGTCGCCCTCCAAGGCGAAACCCCTGCACATCCTACCCAACGTCACGGAAGAGGACGAGAGCTCGAGTCGCATCTCTTGCTCATCAACCAACTCCCTCCCTCTCAACACGAAACAGCACGCCTCACGACATGCGAGCACTAGTGCCACCCTGGGCGCCCGTCCTGTGCACGAAGCACGGAGAACGGTCGTCTTGACCGGTGTCGAAGGTCTGACTTTCGACGACTTCTTCCCTCCATCAAGCGCTCCCCGCGCCCGCACCCCTTCCCCGCCACCGCGCCCAGAGACTCCCCCGCGCTCCGCTGCTCCATCTACAGCCTCGTCCGAGACCTCCCTCGATGATATCAACCTTCGCTTCTCTGGTCTCGGCATCTCTCTCGACTTCCCCTCGCCCCCATCTACCACTTCTACGTTTGCCTCGCTTTCAAGAAGACGCGAGGTGTCCCCAAGCCCTTCAGTCGCTAGCACCGATACCTGCACCACCACCAGCCCGAAGACTCCCTGCTCAACACCACCGACCTCGGACGACGACGAGTCGCCCATGCGCTCTCACCTCAAACGCGCGCCGACCTTCAGGTCTCAGCGCGCCTCCGTCCTGTTCATGCAGTCCATGCCTGACCTCATCGAGGCGCCTCGCAAGGCGTCGATTACATCCCTTGCCTCGAACGTCTCCGAGGAGGTCGACTGGATCGCGCAGGACATCGGCGACGTCTTCACGCTCTCCACCCCGCTCCCGCCCGCCTTCCCTTCCGAAGACTCGGACCATGCGCCCGACGCTCGCGCGCGCCCGGACTCGATGCCGCCCCCGCCCCGTGCACGCGGCCGCTCCTCAATCTTCAGCAAGCCCCCTCCCCCGCTCCCCCGCATCTCGATCGTCGACAGCAGCATGAGCCTGCACGGCCCGTCCGCGCAGCTCGACCCGACATTCCCGCTCCGCCGCCGCTCGTACCTCGTCCCCACGCGCCCGCCGCCCCCTCCGCCAACGGCGCCCAAGCTGTCCGAGATGGAGCAGGCGACAGAGGATCTGCTCGCGGAGCTGGCAAATGCTGCGCTTGGCGCGGGCTTCCTCGGCGTGGAGCACGAGTGCCCGTCCCCGCTCTCGCTTTCGGTCCCCCCGTCTCCAAGCAGCCACTTCATAGTCACCACTCCCCTGCCCATGACGCCAACGTTTGGAACGCGCCCGCCACCGCGCTCGTCAATCCCGGACGACGTCTTCTTCGGCCTCGCTGAGGTCGAGAGTCCCGTCGAAGTCGAGCACGCCGAGCTCACGGTCCCGCAGTGGCCGACCACGCCCATGAGCGCGAGCGTGTACTCGCAGACGTCCGCGCCGGCTTCGCCCCTGTCCTCGTTCGACTTCGACCTGGAGGTCGACATCGACGTCAGTGCCGTCGTCAGTCGCGAGGAGGACGCGCCCGTCCGCCGCGCCCCGTCGTCCGGCAGCGGGAGCTCGGAGCGCGCTCTGCGCTCGCGTTGGTCGACCTCCACCCTTGGCTCGCTCGCGGAGGCCTCGTCCCACTCGTGGCTGCCGCGCTTCACGCTCTCCCCCTCGAAGCGTGGCAAGGGCAAGACCGGCTCGCCCTCGCACTCCCCGTCGCCGTCGCACGCACACAAGTCCTCAACCTCGTCGACCGCATCCGCGACCTCGCCTCTGCAGCGCAAGAACGCGGTCAAGGGCAGCGCCCTCAAGCGTTCGATGGAGTCCGACCGCGGCGTCACGGTCGGCCGCCGCGACAGCCGCTCCTCGCGCATGAGCGACACCGCGAGCGAGAGCGGGGAGAGCACGGCGTCGACGGGCAGCTCCGGGCTCGTGCGCAAGCCGATCCCGATGGCGCTCCTCGCGATGTCCGCCCCCCAGAACTCGATGACTATGTGACTCTCGCTCGGGGGCGGGCACTCCGCCTCCCTCATCTCGCCTCACGACCTCTCATGACGTTTCCGCTCGCTCGCCCCCGGGTTCCTGCTGCTGTCCGTCCGAACTGTATCCATAGCCACCACTCGTTGCATCCTTCATCTTTCGTTATCCGGTATCCCGTCTCTAATTATGTAGCATTCGTCCTTCATGACCCACCCCATCTCTCTCACATTGTAGCATCCCAAGACCATCTTCGTTCTGGCGCCGTGGTTCGCCTCTCATCCTCCCTGCACATATTTATCCCCTCATCTCGTCTGGCACCTGCTTTTTTCTACCTTGTAGTCATTAATTGCGCTATGGCCGTCATTTCGCACGCCGTACATATCTCCCGGGCGCCCCCCCTTTAGACTGCCCGGGCTCGCACTCTCGTTTTTGCTACCGTAACGCGTCGACTGGGTCGAACTCTTATGTCACTCCTAGTAATGATAACGTCGTTCCGGAACCAACTATCCTGCTCAGTGTGCGACGTTGGACCTCGGCCGGTTTTGGGGCATTCTCCTGCAGCGCTTTCGAACTTGCGCGAACAAACAGCATCGACAGCTGTCCTGACTGATCGGGTCTCAGACCGTTAAGGTCATCTAGTGAGTATAGTTGGTCGGTGCACATACACACGGCCCCTGAGCTTGAGTAGAACACGGCAGTCACGAACGGTGAAAATTGGGCGAAGATGACAATAGCTTATAATAAGACGATGACTACACTACAACATACAAGAGCGTACTCTAGACAGTCCACCTGGAGAGAAGAGAGACGTCAGCTGCCAGGTTCGAACAACAACCGAAAGCGGTAGAAGGATCAGAAAAGCCGATATTTTCATTTTCCTCCCACAGGGACTCCCCCACTCCCGACCCGCCGACATCAAGACGACGAGGGCAGGCACGACTCGCGGCCGCAGAGCGGAACACGAGCGGGGATGGTGGAGTGATATGAGGGGACGTTCAACGAATGGATGAACTTGTTGTCGTCCCGGACGGAGCGACGTAGGAGATATCCACTCACCTAGAGTACCAAGTTTCTCCCAGCAATTCATGCGCCCGGCCACATGAGCACACTGTCGTATCTGAGTGAAAAAAAAACAAGTCAGCACAAGATCGTCGACGAGGAGAGACGAGGAGAATATCAGAATTGAGAGTTTTGGTATGAGGTTGTCCACCAGGAGGTTGCCCTCTCTTTCGGAAGCAGAACTGAATGAAATCATCACAGGAGGCGAAGGCGCACTCCTCAGAACGGAAGGTGAACTTACCTAGAGCATATGTGAGGGTCGGGAACGATCAGTGAAAAAAATGAGGAGAGCACGACGTCGCGTTGGCGAGCGTGGCTACGGGCGCTTCTTATGGGTCCTTGCAAACTGTACAGTTGGAAAACTCCGCTTCAAATTAGGCGGCTATTTGAAAAAGCGGAGCTCTAAAATTTCCGCGACTCGATAGCGGGACGCGTTCGCGCGTCACAGCTCTTCTCACCACGTCTCGGACTTCCTCCTTTCTTCCTCTGGCCTTGAAACCATGAAGCTGTTCAATGGACGTACCTGGTGAGCACCCACTTTTGACCAAAGGGCAATGAAGAT
The DNA here is from genome assembly GCF_022376455.1 of Epithele typhae. Taxonomy (NCBI): domain Eukaryota; kingdom Fungi; phylum Basidiomycota; class Agaricomycetes; order Polyporales; family Epitheliaceae; genus Epithele; species Epithele typhae. The sequence continues at coordinate 286,835 of NW_025954218.1, read as the reverse complement.
AGTTTTTCCATAAACATCCGAGTTGGCGAACATTTCATGTGCCGCACTCATCTAACATGCATCACCAACTGAGCCCTTTTTCTCTTTGTGTATCGTTTATCATACCTGATAACTGATTATCGCTTTTCACAGACCGTTCGATTACCTTTTCAGAGACAGACACGCGTATGGGGTGTTGGGCCTTCTCGCTACGCCACAGTCGTGGTTGTTGATGATACCACCGAGATCAGTCGGAGCCCAGCGCGCTCCGTGCAGTGTACGGAGTATCAGAGATGATGGAAGGGTGAGCTCTTTCTACACTGCCCTCTGCCTTCTTCTTCGCCGTCCGTGATGAATACATCAAAAAATTGACAAGCATATGTCCGAACCGTACATGTAGGACACTGTATGTTCTCTGAGACTTCCTCCTACCTTGCCTCTTGCCTCTGAGGTGCTCTTACTGACAACTCTTCTCCAGGTCGATGTTGGGACCTGACTTACTGTTATCCCGGTCGTGTTGTTTGTATGTAGTTATGCAATTAAAGTTATGCGTCCTTTTCCCTCGGCCCGTACGCGTCTGTACTTCTGAATTCTCGTAAGTACAACAGCATACGCAGTGAGCCACCAAAGGGTCAAGGACATGTGTCGGGGCAGCTGGACTGGTCGCTTAGTCGCTTAGGATAGACGCCCAAATCCGTGAATATGACATCCGACTCCGCACTGGTCCAACCTCCTGTTCCCCTCCCCGCGCCCCGCCCCCACCTTTACGCCGTCCTCCTCTGCCGCCACTCTCCCGTTCATGACCGCTTAGACAAGCCTGTAACGCACCACCATGACGACTCTCAACAATCCTCTCGTTTCGAAAGCGTTGGACGGCCACGCCTTCTCGCACAGCTCAGACACTTCTGAAGCATCGAACACCGTGTCATACTACGATGACTCGCGGTCATCTACCCCCGACTCCGCGTTGGAGATGACGTTCCGCAAGGGCGACCTCAACTGTACGCTCGATGAAAAGGCCGCGCTTCGCCATGGCGCGGACGAGAGGAACGAGGACCCCGTCGCTGTCGGCGTCGCCGGACGGCAGCCCGAGGAGGTGTACGAGCGCACCCTTAGCTGGTGGCGACAGGGTATTCGGCGGGCCATTCTGCGGAACGTCGAGCGGGAGTCGCCAGTGCTGGCGAGGATGCAGGTGAGTTCAGCAAGCCTGGATTCGTGCGAACACCGTCGCATGTACGCATTATTTTTCCCGTGCGGTTTGGCGTCTGTGCTACAACCGTGCTGTGTACGTCCGCCGCGGGGCGCTCATGCAGTCAAGTAGTTTGTGTTGCCGAGTTCCGTCCATCCATGCTAGAGACGATACAGAATGGTGCTGACATGATCTTTTCGCCAGGCGAAGATTCGGCACCCTTTCCTGGACGCGTACTTCGTGTACACCTCATCTCTTGGTACACACACGTTCTTCATGGTCATGCTTCCTATCTTCTACTTCTTCGGCGCACCGAAGTTTGGTCGAGGGTAAGTGCTTCTTGTGGCCGTGTCGCTCACCCTTGTGAAAATGAACAATAACAGGCTTCTTCTGATGTTGGCTGTGGGAGTCTACGTCTCGTCATTCCTCAAGGACTTGTGTTGCGCACCCCGGCCATTCGCACCCCCGGTTGCACGACTCAGTGAGTCCCTGCGAGTCTCAGGGTCCCCCGTCTGACACGCAGCTATCAGCGATTGGGAACCATCACCTGGAGTACGGCTTCCCTTCGACGCACTCCACAAACAGTGTCTCCCTCGCCCTCTTTTTCTACACCCTCCTCCAGCACGTCTACCATCCTGATGGTCCCATCTCGCAATTTGGTTACAACTGCATCATCGGCATCCTATGCTTCTACGTGTTCTCGATCGTCTTCGGGCGACTCTACACCGGCATGCATTCGTTCACGGACTGCGTTGGCGGCGTGGTGCTTGGCGCAAGCATCTGGGGATTGCACATCCTCATTGGCGAATCCGTCGACGCGTGGTCGCGTGAGCAGGGCTGGATCGGTGCGTTCGCAACCACTATTGACGTGTCTCCTCTCTGATAAACGCATGTAGTCCCCGCCCTCATCGTCCCCATGTGTCTGGTCCTCGTCCACCGGCACCCGCAACCCGTGGACGACTGCCCGTGCTTCGAAGACGCCATCGCGTTCAACTCTGTCATCATGGGCGAGTTCGTGATTCGCTGGTGGATGGACAACTACGGATACGACGCGAGCTTCTTTACGCACGCCATGCCTGGCGCGTCGTGGGCGACATACCAGGACTTTGCGACCTGGTGGGGCACCGCCGCGCTCAAGATGGTCTTTGGTGTCCTTGCGATCTTCGTCTGGCGCATTGTCGCGAAGTCGTTCTGCCTCTCCGTCCTCCCTCCGATCTTCCGTTTGTTGTCCCACCTCGTCACGCTGCCCCACCGCCGCTTCTACACACCCGCGACGGACTACACCACCGTCCCGCCAGAGAAAGGACTTCGGCCGATCCCGTCCGTCATCGACCTACCGCGGATGATGGAGGTCGAGATGGACGACGTCGCGGCGAGCGGGGCGCGGGCGAACGGCACGTACGGTGCAGTGAAGCAGCGCGCGATCGCGCGGGGCGGAAAGAGCGAGTCCGAGAAGCAACACCTGGGGCGGGCCCCTGACGCGACGGACAACCGCAAGAGCCGCCGTGAGCTCAAGCACTACGACGCCGATGGTGCGTGTTTCTCCGTGCTGCGGTGACGGCGCCGAACTGACGCGGGCACACAGTGCTCACCAAGGTGTTCGTGTACTGCGGCATCGGAATGGTGGCCACCGGGGTCGTCCCGATCCTGTTCGAGGTGCTGGGATGGGGTGTCAGGATGTCGTAAGCGCCTCCGACGAGAAGATGCGTGCGGGTGCGTCTCGAAGGAGTGCAATCAAGAACCCGGAGCACGGCGGCAGCATGGCGATCTCACTGGCTGCGCGCGGTGCGGGTGGTAGTATCTGGGCGGCAGCGCAGGCTGTCAAACGATGCGGGCGCTGATGCATTCGGGCGCAGAGACACGGAACATTTGCTGCGTGGGGGAATGTTCTCGTCCATGGGTTTGCGAAAGATGACTGGTGGTTTGCAATCTCGCGCTTCGTATATTTAAACTGACTGGAGCTTGGATCTGTATTCGTCTACTAGTGTAGCTATTTAGTCACCCTCGGGCTCGTGTATACCCTCTGTATCGTGCTGTAGCGGTGACAATAATGACCTCTTCGACAATCTGGCGGGTTTGGGTGCATGCGTCCAACGTGAAGGTATACGTGTAGGTACCTCATGTGGCGACTCTGGATCTGAAAGGTGCTGTTCGAGTGAGGAGAAACCGAGTTACCATCGCCTCTAGATGGGCGCGATGCACGGCGTGTTGCTCCGAGTTCTCCCGCGCGTGCTTGATGTTCGAGATTTGAGTATCCGTTTCCCTCGGCCGGGTGCTGCGCCAGTGCGGCGCTGAAAATCACTAACCCCAGATAACTGCTCTGTGCTTTGGAACTAGGGCGCATGCCCGAAGAAGTGGGACAGGAGCATGCTCATTGCCATGAACGTGGCCGCAGCCTTCGAACCATCGAGGACGGGCTGTCAGGGCGACTGCGCCGGTCGCGGACGGAGGAGGCGCGGATGCCGTCGCCGAGCGACGCGTACGCAAGCCTTGCACCGATCATGAGTCAGCACCAGCTCCTCGGCGCTGGGGTTAGGGCCCATTGATACTTAGGGGATACAGTTGTATGCTAAGCCTGCTTTCGGAGATTCAAAATGTCTTGTGTGCCCCCTTATCAGATAGTCTTGTTTGAGATCCCGCGCCGAGGAGAGTGCCATTCTGGACAGTTCTGCCAACCATATTACGTCAGCAAGGGCGCGCAGGCGCATGGGTTGGGTGAGAACCTTGTTCTCCTTGCTCAAAACTCCAACGCACACTCACCTTGCCCTCGTACACCATGCTTACCGACAATCCGATCCAGCAATCTCCCTACGGCTCCTACAACAACATCGAGGACTTCCTCAACCTCGACCTCTTCAACGGTCCCTCCTCCAACGGCGCAGGCTCAAGTGGCTCGTCCCCCCACTCGTCGCCATCCAACTCCTTCTCCGGCCTCCCCCCCACTCCCCCTTCGAACGAGTTTTTCTCCCTCCAAGACATCTCATACTCCCCCAGCCCCTTCTTCTCTCTCGCCCAGGATGACGACCAATCCAAGCTCGCGTCCCTCCTTCCCCCCGCCACTACTGCCGCAGGCTACGACTTCCTCGCCCAATACTCCCACCTCACCCAGATGAGCAGCCCCGACTCATCCGGCTCTGGCTCCGGCTCTGGTTCGAATTCATCGGGCGAGTCACCGGCAAGCATCGACCCCCAGCTGATGAACACTCCAGCGGCTTCGAAGGCTGCGAGCGACTTTGGCGGCGAGGAAGAGGAGGACGAGGACGATGATCTCGACCTCGACCTCGATAGTATGCACACGATCCCCGAGGACTTTGTCGTTCCCCAAATGAAGGTCGGCGGCAAGGGCAAGACGAACCGCAAGGGCACCGTGCGCGACGGTGGTATTGTCAAGCGATCAAGCGCCGAAAGGAAGGAGAACATGCTCTCCACCACGTCCGTCGATCCCGAAGACTGGCGGCCATCGCCAGAGGAGTACAAAAAGATGTCCTCCAAGGAGAAGCGGCAGTTGCGCAACAAAATCAGTGCCCGCAACTTCCGTGTCCGCCGAAAGGGTATGTTATCCTTTGTCTTGCAATTTTCTCGCGCGTGCTGACCTCGCCCGCAGAGTATATCACCACGCTTGAGGGCGATATCGCAGAACGTGACCGGCTCATCGATGCGATCCGCACCGAGCTGGGCTCCATGAAGAGCGAGAACGTCGCCATGCGCCAGGAAATTGACGCGCTCAAGAGGGCGCTTCTTGAGGGTCGTGGACGCGCGGACACGCCCGTTCTCCCGCCTCCTGGCCCATTGCCCCCCGTTTCGGCCGCTGCACGTTCCTCTGCTTCCTCGCCCGCCCCTGCCACTCCCCGCAGTCCCCTCCTCACGCCCAACACCCAGAAGGACCTTCCCACGTCGCCCCGCTTGGGCGCCCGCGGCTTCTGGGGTGGCGCACACGGCATGGGCAGCATTGGCAGCTTCACGCCCGTTCACACCACCCTCCTCCCCGAGTGGAGCAACATCCTCAGCGGCAAGCCCCCGGCCGGTCGCAAGAGCCCGTCGCTCCAGGAGAACATCAACCCCAATCTCAATGGTCCCACGGCCGCGGCGCTCGCGGCGCTCCTTGCCGCTCGCAAAGCGGAAAACGCGGAGAGCCAGGAGAAAGCGAGGGAGCAGCAGTTACCGCAGCAGCACATGTCGCTCAATGGTTTCGACGCTTTCGCGGACGTCAACCCCTTCACGCTCAAGTCGATGGATGCGTACGTTCCCGTTCGGTTGACCTGTGGATCTTAGTATTGACCAAACACGCAGTTACCGCATGCAACTCTGGGGCAAGATGGCCCAGCAATACCCCACACAGCGCCCTCAGCTTCCCGGTTCGCAGCCCTCAAGCCCGAGCGGTCTTGCCAGCGTCCTCCGCCCACACTTCTTCACCAAGGGCTCGTCCCTCGGTATTGCCCAGGACCTCTCCGGCAAGTCCCCGCTCTCCAATGTTCACGCGTACCCGACACCCCCGAACACCCCACCTCTCCGCGCGACCGCCCCCACTTCCAAGCCCGCGGACTTGCCCACACCCCAACAGGCTGTCCTCGCGACAGTTGCGTCGCAAACGCTTGCGTCGAAGCTCGGCTCTGCGTTCTGGGATGCGTTCGCCCGTCCGTCAGGCAGCGTGCTCGGGGCAAATGGCTCCGGCAAGCTCGAGTGGGACGCGGACAAGGTGCGCCGTGTCATGGAGGGTACCGCAGTTGTGCGCGTCGTCGACGTCGAGCCCACGTCGGCGCCAGCACAGCCGCCCCGCGCGGTCCCGGTGCGGTCGACAGTCAGCCAACGCGACGAGTGCGTGGCTTGCGTCACGGACCTCCTCGCGGAGAGCATGGCGACGCTCAGCATCGGCCGCAAGTAAACGGTGCACACGACTCTTGAAGGACTTCAAAGATGACGGTGGATGTAATATCTTGATCATTTTCACGCTCTCTGTCGCTCGCGCTGACGAGCGACCTCACCCTCCTTATTGTCCATGTTCCTTTCCCCACCCCTTGTCCTTTAAGTATTTTCCGTTTAATGGTTATAAAGCCAAATAGCTCGTAGTCCCCCACCCCGGAATCCGTTGCCTTCCCCTCCCCTCCCCGCTCTCACTGCCTGTATGCCCCTTCAATCTCTCGCCCGTCCTTCGACGTCGTTTTCGAACTCACCCCCACTCCCCTCCCTCGTCGTTCTGTGTCCATATTATCTTCCCTTAGTCCGCCCGCCGAAGGCCACCGCGCAGCTTGCCTGCACGCACACTAGCCTGTGCGCCCCGCGCGTTGTACATATCGTCTCGTCCCGTTTCGCCGTTGTGTCGTACGTAGGTTACGTGTTTTGTCGTGGCGAGCTCGGGGCCCCGAGCGTCGCTTGAAATGTCGAATAGTCGAACTTCTGTATGAGTAGCTGCTCTCAATACTAGACTTGTCCCTGGTTATATAACGGTCGACCTACGCGTGTGTTATTTCTCCAAGAAACCACTCTGAAGTCGCTTCCTTGGTCACATGATTGTGAATCTGGGACGCCACTCTGCCTGAACGCCAGCTGCGTTTATGGTCTTAGTCGAGCACACAGCCTCCAGATGTAGGCCCCTATCGGCGGGAAGCCGCATAATGCATTGTACATAGACACAGCTGCCGCACCTGTGTACACGTATGCGGGATACAAATAACAGCATATATATATGGTCTTAAGCTCAAGCCACGTTGTATTTCACATCGAGTCGAGCAGGGGAGGGGGAATGCCGCACTGAAGTCGCTTCCATCGGCCTGTGAGGAGGTTCACACCCGGCCCAGACATCGATATACCCAAAAAATGAGCAGCAAGAATTGAAGGAGATACATTACCGTACGTGCGGTTTCCGATCTGTGCAAGCTCTGGACCTTAGGGTAGGCGTATGTGGTGGCAGATGCTCAGAGTTCAAACGTTCAAGAACAGCCTCACATGCCTGCCACGAACCGCAAACCGCAAACCGTGTACCACTATGTACTGCACGGGGCGCGCGCAGGCTTTCGCGCAGCGTTATCGCCCCCCGCGCGCCGACGACTCCAACCTTGTTCTGGCTCTTCGCACGCGACTCGCGATGGCATGATGGCTCCTCAAAAGGAACATTCAGCGTCAGCGTTATCGGTCACTGAGTTCGGACTTGGTCGAAATCGTACTGCACCGCCGGCATCATTCACAGGCGCGAAGTCGCGGAAATGTCCCTGGTATTGCAGTCCTGGTGTTACAATGAAACGGATATTTCCTAATAGCTTAACATTTACTTCTTGGCAAGCATGGCTCCAATGCGCTTCTGGAACGCCTCCGTGACGAACGCCTGCGAGGGGGTAATGAGCATGTGGGACAACACACGGACGAGGAAGGAGCGGCACCTCGTCGAACGTCGCCTTGAAGCTCTCGCGGGCGAACAGGTCGTCGATGTACTGCGCGAACCGCGCGTACTTACCGTTCTTGTCGGTCAGCGTCGCCCACACAGTCTTGGCCTCGTCGGGCTGGAAGGTGCCGATGCTGTTGAGGAGCGAGAGGCGCGCGCGGGCGAGGAAGGGCGTGATCGCGATGTCCGCCATGCTGTACTCCCCCGTGGCGAAGCCGGTGGGGGGCAGGAGGCTCTGGACGTACTCGACGCCCTTCCAGACGTCGTCGAGCGCGCCGTTGCGCATCTGGTACGCGTACCAGTGCGGGACGAACTTGGTGGAGACGCCCTCGATGAAGAAGCGAGCCTGGGCGCGCGCAATCGGGTCCGCGGGCACGATCCCGGACGCGGGGTAGAGGTCGCCGACGAGCTCGACGAGCACGAGCGACTCCGCGATCTTGGTCGACTCGGGCGAGGGCGCGTCGGGCGCGACGTCTGGGCCGCCGTACGCGATCGCGGGGACCTGCGGGCGTGCGGAACAGCCGGTTAGCGTTATTAAGATAGGCAGCATGCCGCGGTTGCGCACCTTGCTAGCGGGGTTGACCTTGGGCGCGTACCACTCGGGCTTGTTCGAGAGATCGATTTCGAAGCGCTTGTGCGGCGCCTTGGCCTCAGCGAGGGCGATTTCGGCCTGCGCCAGGCGCGTCAACACGCGGGTCGAGATCGTGGTCAGTTGGAGTCGCGCTCACCCTGTGGGCGTACGGGCAGATCTAACACATAGGGGAGTCGTATATCAGCGCATGGGTTCGGGAGTCGCTCAGATAGTCGAGAAACCGACCTTGGCGGAGTAGAGGGTGATGGACTCAGGCATGGTTGTTGTCTGTAGACGACGGAGGGGGTAGGAGAGGGTTATATGGGGGCGGGTGATTACGCTATCCACATCGTCGGGGAGCGTGATCGAGGTGCGGTGGGAGGCAGATGGCGTCATGTGCGTGAGATGCTGGCGATCGCGTGCGATCTTGCTGACTGAGCCCTCCCCGGCCGGCCGCAATCATCCGGCTGCGGCCTTTCCATGCGCCATTTTTGCATTTGCTTCCGGCACTCTAAGGCCCACCGGTCACTACTCCGGCGTCGCTCCCCCACTTGAAACTCGGACATGGGTCATTTTCCGAGCCCTCGGAACATATCCCGAATGTCGCAAAGGAGAGTTCAGAATGTCAGACACCGTCCAACCCGAAGTCCCGTCGAGGCTTCGCCCGAGTGTGGATGTCAGAGATCCATGTGAGCATAGTCCAGTGCGCTGATGGCCACGCTTTATCGGGAATCACATGAGGCATGCAATAACATCAATGTGAAATGACGCAGCAAGGCGACACTCACGCAATCAGACTCAGGACAAGACAATTGCAATGTGAAATGAGCGCCTGGCACGCGTTCAGTAGAGTTCCAAAACGAGGACATGGGGCGTCTGTTTGCCAGCTTCAGCAGCAGCCGTCGTGTCTCTTCTTGAACGCTGGCTTTGTCCTCCTTCCATACCCATCGCAGGCTTGCAAGTCGACATGCATTCGCTGCGGCAGGAGATCCTCCCTCCAAGTGGTGTTGAGTACGCAGCATGTCTCAAATTCACCTCCTCGACGCTCTCGACCGCGTCTTCGTCTTCGCAAACCGGTCGTACTCTCTTCAACGTCGTGGTGGCGCGTGCAAGCCTCTTGCGCATATTCGAAGTTAGAGAAGAGCCCGCTCCCATATCCGCGCAAAAAGAACACGAAAAGGCACGACGCGCGAGCGTGCGCAAAGGCACCGAGGCGGTCGAGGGCGAGGTGGAGATGGATGGGTCGGGAGAGGGCTTCGTGAGCATGGGTACGGTCAAGGTGAATGCACTTCGGATACATGCTCTTGTCCCGTCGACAGTGCATGAATGCAATCTTTTGTATCCTGTTCCCTCCCCGGTGGCGAAGCTTGTCCAACAGTCCGGTCGCACGTCCAGCTCACAGAACCACGGGCTGACTTCATTCGTCTTTCTCACTCATAGTCTATCGGCCAGAATGGCGTCGCCCACCCCCAGACCGTCACTCGCTTCTATCTCGTTCGCGAGCATCGCCTTCATGGTACCGTCACGGGTCTCGAGCCTGTGCGGACTGTGCACTCCATCGAAGATAGGCTGGATAGGTTGTTGGTCTCCTTCAAGGACGCAAAGGTACGCCTCTACATCCGCGTCGCGTTGTCTACCCACTTTCGTGGTACATTGGGATGCCTTTCACTGCAAGTGTGCTTTGTTCGGACCCTCTGTCTTCGCGCTCGTCCCTCTATACTTCGAGAGTGGCATAGCCTGCCTCGTAGTCTTCCCTTCTCACCTTCACTCCTTTCAGATTGCTCTTCTGGAATGGTCGGACGCAATACATGATGTCCTGACCGTGTCTATCCACACATACGAGCGAGCCCCGCAGTTGGTGCGTGATATCATTCGGTTCTTAAGAGCGTATAGTCATTCGCGTCAACGCAGATGGCACTAGACTCTCCTCTCTTCCGTGCCGAGCTCCGCGTCGACCCTCTGTCTCGATGTGCCGCCCTTTCTCTCCCCAAGGACTCCTTGGCCATCCTCCCCTTCTACCAAAGTCAAGCTGAGCTGGACCTGATGGAGGTCGAAGCGAACCAAGCACGCGACGTGCCCTACTCTCCAAGTTTTGTCCTCGACCTCGCGAATGACGTTGACAAGCGGATCCGGAACGTCATCGACTACGCGTTCCTACCGGGTTTCCACAATCCGACGGTTGCCGTTCTCTGCCAGTATCAGCAAACATGGACCGGGTGAGTCACTACCTCTTACCTCTGGCAAAATACGATATCCTGCGGGAAGAAAGGCATGAGACAGCCTTGGGTATGCTTCATTTCGTCTGCCTGCCACTTGCCTGCCCAGAGAGAGGACGGTGATCCCCGTAGGCTCTTTTTGACGCCAATGGGTCCCCTCGAGCCAGGACAGGTGAGTGGCAGTCAGAGGAAGTGTTTTATTACCCTTAGCGGTTGCATGTCTATCTTCCCGTATGATACTGTGCATTGCCCGAGAGTACTTCTCTGTGGGGACCCGTCTCAACGATCTCTTCAGACGGCTGAAGGAGTTCAAAGACACCGTCAGCCTGCACATTTTCGCGCTCGACCTAGTCACGAACAACTACCCGGTCATTACCTCCGTCGACGGCCTCCCGTACGACTGCTTCGCCGTCACCCCCTGCGCGACCGCCACCGGAGGCGTCTTCATCCTCGCCGCCAACTCCGTCCTCTTCGTCGACCAGTCCGGCCGTCGCGTCCCGTTCGCCGTCAACGGCTGGCCCCCACGTGTCTCCGACCTCGCCATGCCTGCCCTGGGCCCCCTCGAGCAGACGCGGGACCTCCAGCTTGAGGGCGCGCGCGTCACGCTCGTCGACGACCGGACGCTCTTCCTCTTCCTGAGGGATGGCTCCGTGTATCCGGTCGAGCTTGTCCAAGACGGCCGGACGGTGACCAAGCTCACGATGGGCAACGCCCTTGCGCGGACGACCATCCCCGCCGTTGTGAAGCGTGCTGCCGAGGAAGAGTACGTGTTCGTGGGAAGCATGGTGGACCCTCGGTGCTGCTGAAGACGGCGCGCGTGCAGGAGGAGATCGTGGAGGAGGACGTGGATATGGCGGGGCCGGCGGCGGTGGTGGACGCGGAGAAGGATGATGATATGATGGATGACGACGAAGGTGCGTGGTCTACGATCTTGCTCTGGTGCGGCCGTTGCTCATTTCGGACGGAAGATCTGTATGGCCCATCGGAAACCAAGGATAATACCAACGGGGCTGGGGCCACGAATGGTGTCGTAGACTCTGTCCGAACTCGGACTGTCGTACACCTGTCGCTTTGCGACGCAATCCCTGGGCATGGTTCCATCAACGATATGGCGTTCGGGTACGCTCGTAATGGGGTGCGTCTGCTTCTCCTACGGGTATACGCGCGCATACTGATGCGGAATGTGAACCTCCAGGATCGCAGAGTTCCCGAACTCATCGCCGCTACTGGTTCGGGGCAACTTGGTGGCTTCCACCTCTTCCAAGTGAGCAGGCAACCAAGCTCGTTTCAGAAGACTCTGACAGCATTTGACAGAGAGACCTGCCTACACGCGCAAAGCGCAAGGTCCACCCGGTTGGAGGAGGGCGCGGGATATGGTCTATGGCTATCCGTCGCCCCTCCGCCTCAGTCAACGCAGACAACGACACCATCATCATCAGCACGGACGCCAACCCCTCACCGGGAGTCTCCCGCATCGTCATCCGCAATCCCTCCGCGCAGTCCGACATGAACATCAAGCACCGACTCCCCGGCCTGACCCTGGGGCGGCACCCTTCTTCCAGGGGACGGCCATCGTCCACGTCATGTGGGTGTCGGCGAACCAGATCCGCGTCCTCGAGTCCGACGGCACGGAACGACAGATGATAAAAGACGCGGACGGGAATGTGCCGCGGCCGCGGGTGCGGTCGTGCAGCATTTCCGACCCCTTCATCCTCATCCTCCGCGAAGACGACACGATCGGACTGTTCATCGGCGAGCCCGAGCGAGGCAAGATCAGGCGGAAGGATATGTCACCGATGGGAGACAAGGCGAGTCGCTGATGCAATACACAGCTGGACTCACTTTACTAAGAGGTATATCGCAGACATCTCGCTATCTTACCGGGTTCTTCTACACCGATACTAGTGGGGTGTTCCAGTCATTCGCGAACTCGAACGTCCCAGGGGAGGCACCGACGTCGACATTGCAGAGTGCGATGAGTGCAGGCACGAGGACACAGTGGCTGGTGCTGGTCAGGCCGCAAGGTGTAGTTGAGGTAGGCGGGGCGACGGGTCGGCAGCAAACTCTCCCCATTGACAAAGCGTTGCAGGTCTGGACACTGCCGAAACTCACTTTGGCCTTCTCTACAACCCTCCTGGCCACCCTGGACCCCGTCTTGACCGACACGTACGATCCGCCCGCGCCCTCGCTTCCGCAGGACCCACCTCGCAAGGCCCAGGAGCTTGACATTGACCAGATGGTCATCGCCCCTCTCGGAGAGTCGCAGCCTCGGCCACATCTGATCGTCAGTGAAATGAGCCGCTGCGCTTCGAAGTGCTGACAATGATCCTCTCCCATAGGTGCTGCTGCGCTCTGGGCAGCTGGCGATCTACGAGGCCGTGGCCGCGGCGCCCCCCACAGACCCTCTGCCCTCGACGCGATCCTCGACGCTCCTCGTGAGGTTCGTGAAGATCGCTTCGCGCGCGTTCGACATCCAGCACCCGGAGGAGGAACAGAAGTCTGTGCTCGCCGAACAGAAGCGCATCTCGCGCCTCCTCCTTCCCTTCGTGACGACGCCCTCGCCAGGGCGGACGTTCTCGGGCGTGTTCTTCACGGGGGACCGCCCGTGCTGGATCACCAGCACGGACAAAGGCGGTGTGCGCGTCTTCGCGTCCGGCCACAACGTCGTGCACGCGTTCACGACGTGCTCGCTGTGGGAGTCCAAGAACGACTTTTTGCTCTACTCAGAAGAGGTCAGTCACGCGCACGTCGACACGTTCCTTCTGTGCTGCGGGGGCCTGCGAAGGGCCTGGATCGCTGACTGGACGATGCACAGGGCCCCAGCCTGGTCGAGTGGATGCCGGACGTGCAGCTGGACGCCCATTTGCCCGCGCGCTCCGTCCCGCGTGCGCGGCCATACTCGAACGTCGTGTTCGACGCCTCCACGCAGCTCGTCGTCGCGGCGTCGAGCTTCATGAACCGCTTCGCGTCATATGACGAGGACGGAAACGTCGTCTGGCAGCCGGACAGTGAGCGCAACATCTGCACGCTACCGCCCCCCTCCTGCTGACCCTCGCTGCAGGCGCCAACATCTCTTATCCGTACTGCGAGACATCGACGCTCGAGCTCATATCGCCAGATGGATGGCTGACGATGGACGGGTGCGTCGCATGACCGTCTGCCGAAGCGGGCCACCTCGCACGGGCGGGGGATGCTGTGCTAACGAGCGGTTTAGGTACGAGTTTGCCGCGAACGAATTCGTGAGCTGCGTGGTGTCCTTGCCGTTGGAGACGATGAGCACAGAGTCCGGCATGAAGGACTTCATCGCGGTGGGCACCACCATCAACCGCGGAGAAGACCTCGCCGTCAAGGGCGCGGTGAGCATTTTCACCCTCGGATAGGAAGAACGTTGACTCACTGGGCGGTGCTTCTATTCCACCTCCTCTATGACGTCCTCGGCGGGAACGGTGACGCAGGTGTACATCTTCGAGATCGTGGACGTTGTTCCAGATACGAGCACAAAGATGGCCCGGTGGTGGCGTTTGAAGCTGCTCTGCCGAGACGACGCTAAAGGGCCCGTCACGTGTCTATGCGGAATGAACGGCTACCTCGTCTCTTCCATGGGGCAGAAGGTGCGTGTTTGCGCACGTTTTGGCTTGATGGCACAGCCCCACCCGGCGGCACACTCTAACCTCCCTTCATAACTCTTCGCAACCCAGATCTACGTGCGCGCATTCGACCTGGACGAGCGGCTCGTCGGCGTGGCCTTCCTGGACGTTGGGGTCTACGTCACGTCCCTGCGGGCGGTCAAGAACCTGCTCGTTATCGGCGACGCGGTGAAGAGCGTGTGGTTCGTCGCGTTCCAGGTCCGTCCCTGCTGCTTTCTGCGCACCTCGCTTCGCTCCGGCCCTTTACCCCTCCCCCGCGCCACCACGCCCTAGTATCCTGTCCCGTGACGGGCCTGGCACTGACACCGTGCTCGCTTGGCTGTGCAGGAGGACCCGTACAAGCTCGTGATCCTCGGCAAGGACCCCCAGCGCGGGTGCGTCGCTCGGGCGGACCCATTCTTTGCCGACGGGCATATGTCTATCGTGACCTGTGACGAGGAAGGCATCGTCAGGATTTACGCGTACGACCCTCGCGGTACGGCCCCCGTTCCCCGCCGCTGCTGCAGCCCGAAACTCATATCCTGCTTTATTCGTATTGGCATCGTGGCGTTTATCGTGACGCGTGGCATGGAATGGCGGTCGGCCCGACAGACCCCGAGTCGAAGAGCGGCCAGCACCTTCTGCGACGGACCGAGTTCCACGGACAGACGGAGTACCGGAGCTCGCTGCTCATCGCGCGGCGAGGCAAAGCCAACGACGGCGAGCTGCCGCAAGCCCGGCTCGTGTGCGGTGCGTCTTCCGGTTCCTTATTTTCGTCCCCCGCCCCGTTCCGCTGTCGCTGGCCGTGCGCGGAACCGGATCTCTTCCGCCGGCTGCTGTACGATACACGGTCGGACGCGCGGGGGCCGGGCACCCTAGAACGCACGAACGTGAACGCTGACGCTGCGGCCCTTTCCGGCTCGTCCCGGGACCGCAGGCGCGGCGGACGGCACGCTCTCGACGCTCACGCCCGTCGACGAGGGCGCGTTCAAGCGGCTGCACCTCCTCCAGGGCCAGCTCGTCCGCACCGTGCAGCACGTCGCGGCGCTGAACCCGCGGGCCTTCCGGTGCGTCTCTTCCTCCTCCCTTGATCAATCACCATCACTGTCACTATCACTATCACCCTGCTCCCCCCACGGCCGACGCTGACCCGTGACTGTGATTGTGCACACGCAGGATGGTGCGGAACGAACACGTCTCGCGGCCGCTCGCGCGCGGCATTCTCGACGGGAACCTGCTCGCCACGTTCGCGGAGCTGCCGATCGCGCGGCAGGACGAGGTGACACGCCAGATCGGGACCGACCGTGCGACGGTCCTCAAGGACTGGGTCGCGCTCGCCGGCGCGTGGTGAGGCCCGAGACGACGACGCAAAAACGGACGGAGAGGACAGAGGACGGAGAAGAAGGGAAAATGGGCGGACGCGTAGGGGAGAGTGACAGGAAGAAGGGGGACGGAATGACGAGGTGTGAGGGGTGCGTGCCCCGCTCGTTTGCACCCACCCGGCCGTGTTTGTTGTGCGCTGTGTGCGCCCGCAGGGTTATCACCATATCGTCTGCGCCGTATCTGCACGGCTCCGCCCGAGTCCGAACCGACGCCGAAGCGGCAGCCGATGCCAGTGAGTACGTAGCCCGTGTTCCGGCGGGGGCGCCCACGCTAGAACCCCAGGCTACCCCGGCTGCAGCCAGCTCCCTCGCGAGCCGGGGACGGTGCGGGAGGGAGTGGGGAGGCCCGGCTGCCAACGCCTCGGGGGCGTGCCGCTGCGCGCCAAGGGGATCCGGATGCGCGCGGGTTCGCGAACGCGAAGGCAGAGTCCGAGGGTCGTGGGGGGCGCGTGCCTACTCGACGGCCGTGCCCTCGCTCCCGGGTCAGCGACGACCGAGGCAGTCGGTTGTGGACGCTGATCCAGGTCCCAGCGTGCCCGTTACCTCCGGCCAGAGGAACAGAATCCAAGGAAGCGGTGTGGGGTGAGGGCGGCCAGCGATCTGCCTCTCCCCGTTGAGTCGTTCGATCGGCACGATCGAGTGGGGGCGCGTTTCGAGTAAGTACGTAGACTTGACCCGACTTCGGCCTCCATAGCTTGTTGGCCGCCTTCCTCCGGGGCGCTCGCAATCGCACATCACTCTGTAGGGGAAGCAGCTTCGCCGCGTGGCGCCCCACTTTCCTGAAGAGCCTGACGCGCGGGCGTATGTCGGGCGATGACATAAGTGCAACTGGTGGCAACCACTGGGGGGCTTCATGAGTGCGCACGGGGCGTGAGGTATGAACGCGATCGGGGGAGAAGGCGGGGTCGATGGCGCGCAATGGTCGTCAGTAGGCCCCAGGTGCGCACGCTCTCCGCGGACGCGGTCACGCCCGCACGCGATCTGCCCGGGGGAGGCGTGCCATGAGGCGCGGCCGCGTGTGCGCGCGGACGGCTGGGATGCGTGCGGGCGTGGATCGTCCTGCCTGGCGAGAGCCGTGTGCGCATCTCCGCTCGTATGAACCGCACGGACTGTGCGTCGCGTTTCGGCCGGGGGGGTGTGGGCTATAAGACGCAGGGCCGCGGGCCGCCTGCGCTCCTGACCTCTCCGCCCCCTCCTCGATTGTCGGGGCAGCTCGCAGCCCGTTGGCTAAAACGCTAAGCGCGCCCGTCCCCGACTCCGACCCGCCGTCCTGCTTTCTTTCGCTCCGCGTCCTTCGAGCCCGTCTCCGTCTCTTTCGCACCCGCACGCGCCGCTTGCCCTCTCCCGCTCGTTTTCTTTCTTTCGCGACCGTGGCGGACCCCCTCGCGCGCCCCTCGGCCTCCTTATGCTCTCCGCATTCGGCTTCGACACCTCCAAGAGCGCCGGCCGGACCGTGAACGCGATGTCCTCCTTCTCCGCCCCGGGCGCGGTCGCTGCAAGGGTAAGTCGCCCTCAACTCCAATACCGCCGGCCGAGCAAGTCGGGTGACAACCCTCCGCCCCCCGCGTTCCCCTTCTCCCTCGCCGCGCTCGCCTTCGCGCGCCCCGGCACCGCCCCACACCACCCGCACCACCTCCCGCAACGCGCGCACGAACGCCAACAGCATCAGCCGCCGCCGCCGCCGCAGACTTTCTTCACCGCAGCAAACAACAACACCACCGCATCGAACGCGCCCCCACCGCCTCCCGCGCGCGCCGCGACGTTTCCGCCCGCGACGCACGGCGGGGGAGGCTACCATTTGAAGAGCGCGCCTCAGCTCCCTCCCGCGCCCGCGACGAAGCCGGGGCCGTACCGGCAGCAGAGCTACCACACGCAGGGGTTCGAGGTGGAGCGCAAGCAGCCGCTGCAGCTGCAGATCGGCGCGCAGGCGTCGCAGGACCGGCGGCTCGCGCTCGTCGGCGCGGGGGCGGGGGCGGGGGCGGGGCAGAAGCAGGTGCAGTGGCTGGGCGCGGGGGCGGGGGCGGGATCGAAGGAGAAGGCGCGGGCGTACGGGATCTACCCCGGGCTGGAGAGCGACGTGTACATCTACCAACGCTCGATCTCCGCCGCGTCCGCGGACGACGAGGGCTTCTTCGCCGCCTCGCCCGTCGACGAGTCCTCAAGCGACGAGGAGGAGGCGGGCGGGCTCGACGTCGGGCCCCGGCGACGGGCTGATGGGCGCCGTGCGGACATTGTTGGGCCGGGCACGGCCACGTTCGCGTCCGTCGAGATTTCGTCCACCCGCGCGTCGTCGAGCACCGAGACGCTCGAGAGCACGCTCCCCGCCCGCGTCCGCAAAGACTCGTTCTCCCGCGCGTTCCCCTCCTCCTTCCCTCCCCCCTCCGCACACCTCCCCCGCCTCCTCCGCCCCGCCCCGCCCGCCCTCGCCCTCGCCCGGAGCACCTCCCGCGCCGCGTCCCACCCGCCCATCCCCATCTCCGTCGCCCCCGCCCCGCCCGCGATCCAGCTCGCGTCCGCCCCGGTCGAACACTCCCCCTCCTCCTCCGACGCCTCCGACTCCGAGACCGTCCCCGACGCCGCCCCCCGCCGCAGCACGAGCACGGACATGGTCGTCGACGTCCTCAGCGGCGCCCCGCCGCAGTGGGTCCCCCGCCTCCCCCCCTCGCTCGCCCGGAGCGCGACGCCGTTCCGCAGGGAGAGCGACAGCCGCGTGCAGCACTCGAGCGGCGCGACGGCCTACGGCGCGCACGCGCGCAGCACGAGCTCGGGCCAGGTGCACCCCCAAGCTGCTTCGTCTTCCTCCTCCAACGCGGCTCCCCCACTGCTGACCTCGTCGGGCTCGAGACGCGAACGCGAGCGCAGAGACTCCCGGACGCCCGCCCCGCCGCCCCCCTCCCTTTCCCTGTCCCAGCACCGCCCATCGGACCGAGATCGTGAACGGCCTTCCGACCGTGACCGCGACCGCGACCGCACGAGGGACAGGGAGCGCGACCGGGACGACAGCCCACGCCAAGTCGAGCCCCGCGCTCCCCCGGGGCTCGTCGCGACGGCGGCTGATGCGCCCCCGCCCACACCGACGGCGTCCCTCCCCCTCCCCGTCCGCCCGCCGTCCGCCGCCGCCGGGCCCAGGAACGCGCCGGGCCTCGGTGTGGGTGCGCTCGCCCGCGCGCCCTCGACGTCGCCCACCGGCCTCGGCCTCCTCCACACCGCGCCCCCCGCCGCGTCCGGATCCGGATCCGGGCTCTCGAGGCGGTCGAGCTCGCGCCGGTCGCCGCCTGTGGACGCGGGTTCGAGCGTGGCGCATGCCACCGCTGCGGGAGACGGCCAGGGTGGGGCAGCGGGGGCTGGAGCGGGCAGGTACGCGGATTCGGTCGCGTCTGCGCATCTGCCGCCGCCGCCGCCGTCGTCCTCCCCACCTGCGTCCTCGTCCGCCTCTTCTTCCTCCGCCCCACCGGCCTCTGGCCCGTCTTCCCGACGGGAGAGGGAGCGGGAGCGGGAACGCGACCGCGACCGCGAACAAAGGGCACCGTCTCCCCCGCACGCGGCTCCAGCTCCACCCACGGCTCACGCGCAAATCTTGCCGCCAGCGCTGTTCCCCCCTCCCCCCGCGGCTTCGGCGAACCCGCCCGCCCCCCCAAGCACCTCGGTCTCGAGCAGCAGCACGCTCCAAGGCACGCCGCCGCCGCCGGGCCCGTTGGCGGGCGGGCTGGTCGTCGCGACCGTCAACAAGCGGTCCGTGCGCTGGACGGAGGACCTCGTCTGCCCGTCCCCGATCCCGAGCGACCGGCGGCGGAAGGGGTGGTTCAACAAGCGCGGGGACCAGCTGTGGACGAACGACGGGCAGTACAAGGTCCCCGAGCCGGGGACGGAGTATCCGCTCGAGCTGGCGGTGAGTTTCCCTTCGCTCTCTTTCTCCCCGCCGCTCCATCCCTCCCCTCGCGCCATCGCTCTCGTATCGCACGACCCGATGCTCATCCGCCCTTCACCCCAGCACTACCCCGAGCCGCTCACGGGCTGGATGAACGAAGAGGGCGTGCGCATCGACATGCAGCACCGGCTCGTCCCCAAGCAGCCCCTCCGCCCCGCGCTCAAGCGGCCGCGCCAGATCACCCTCTGAGCTCGCCTCTGCAGCCCTCCTCCGCACGGACGCACGTCCCAAGATCACCGGTCGCGTCCCGTGCTCGCCCCCTTCATCTCGCACCCGCAGCCCGGCACGCCCCCGCCGCGCGCATCTCATGTCCCCCCGCGCGCGCGCACGGCCCGTCGCCATATCCGCGCCGCTCTCTCCCACCGCCCGACCGCTCGGCCGGGGGTCTCGACGCCAACCCTCCGCCCCGCCTGCGCCGTCCGAAGGACACTGGACGGCCGCCGCGGGGTGCGGATCGCCCCGCTCGAGCCGTCGCACCCACCCCACCCTCGCCTTCGCCTTCGCCTCCATTTCTGCTTCCAGTCCGCCGTCACCGTCACCCGCCTTATCCTATCTTTATTCGTCAGAGGTGCTTAATGCGCCTCAGGTCAGTCTGCACCCACGCACGCGCCCTGCTCCTCCCGCCTCTATCTCCTATCCCTATCCCTATCCGCATCGATGTCGCTCCCCTGCTATCGCTCGCACTACTACTTACCGGTTACCACCGCTACTACACTCCCCACTTCGCCTTCGCCTCTTCCACGCTTCCTTCACGTTCACGCTCTTACGCCCCTCCGTCACGAGTTGCTACGCTGTACTTCACGACCCACGGAAAAGCGCCCCCCTCCCTCCCTCCCTCCCTCGGCGGGGACGGGGGGCGCCGGAATGTATGTAAATTATGTGCGGTGTCCGTCGCTACACACGCTACTGCGACATTGACAGCGGACGGACGGCATCGTGGACGAGGAGATACTATCAGCACCCCTACACGTTGTGAACTTAATTAGAGCACCGCCGCCGTCCCCTACTCTCACGATGGATGCTATCAAAAGTTTTTTTCTTCGTCGCTCGGGTTGTGGTCGTGTGCGTGCCGTGTGGGTTGCCCGCCCGGATAGCAGGTCACAGTCCTGCTCCCAGGCGTCGTCGGCGACTTGCGTCTCAAGGAAATGCCGATGCGTTCGATGGAGCGGTCTATTCTACACATACAGGTGAAAAGTACACGTGGCAGATAGCGATACAGCGTACGACGGCGTAAGCAAGACCACCGTGTGCAGCAGCACGGCAGCAAGACAGTCCATATGTACAACTACAACTCGGACAGCCGGCCCCGACACCTTGCAACCACCCAAGCGGTCCTAGTCCGAGTCCGACGAGAGCTCGATCACGTCCTCGTCCAGCAGCGTCCGGCTCGACCTCGACCCGCTCGGCCCCGACGTCGACCGCCGCAGCCGCTTCGCCAGCGGCGGCGACGGCGACGGGCGCGCGACGGCCTTCCCCTTCGACGCGCGTGCGGCCCCGCGTCCCTTCGGCTGCCCGCGCAGGTTCGCCTCCCACCCGTCGCCCTCGTCGTCCGCCGTGCAGGACTCGATGTCCTCCCGCTCGGCCGTGAAGTCGTCGTCGTCGTCGTCGTCGTCGTCGTGGCCGTCGTCCATTCCGCCCCACGGGCCGTTGTCTCGGACGACGAAGCCGTCGAGGCTGTCGCCGTCGCCGCCCTCGTCCTCGTCGCGGCTGTCGCACTCGGCGCGCCCGAGGTCGTCGTACGTCCGCTCGTCCTCCGAGTCCCGCACGACGGACGGCGCGCGCTTGCGCTTACGCCCGGCCGAGCCTGAGCCTGCGCTCGGAGGGGTGTCGTTCGCCGCTGCCTTCGCCCTCGAGGCCTTCGCGGGCGTCTTCGGTGCCGTCTGCCCCGGGCCCTTCTTCGCCGCCTCCTTCGCCGCCCCGCCGCCGCTCTTCCTGCGGGACGCCGCCACCTTGCGCGGGAGGACGAGGTCGAAGTCGGGCCCGCGGCCCGCCTCGATCTCCGCCTGCGCCCAGCGCGTGAACTGGCCGGCGAGCGCGCCCGGACGGAGGTACGTGTTGATCGTGTACGCCGTCGGGCGGTAGGCGAACTCGAGGAAGCCGCCGGCGAGGAGGCGCATGACGAGCGTCTCGGTGTGCTCGCGCGTCAGCTCGTTCTTCCCGCCCGCGACGGCGTCGACGTCGACGTGCGCCTTGCCCTTGCCGCTGCCCTTGCCCTTGCCCCCGCGCCCGCTGCCGCCACCACCGCCGCCGGAAACGGGCGTCTCCTTGCCGCGCGCGAGGTCGTACAGCTGCGCCATCGTGAGGTCGCGTCCGGCGGCCTGCGCGACGCGGAGGAGACGCCAGGCGGCGAGGCGGGCGGCGGCGCCGAGACGATCGAGCAGCTCTGAAGGGCGCTGGCAGTTGTCGCAGTGGCCGCAGCGGGCGCGCGCGTCTTCGTCCTCGGTCGTCCAGCAGTCGTAGGAGAGCTTCGAGGATTTGTTGAAGTAGCTGCGGGCGCGCGCGGACGTCAGCCCCTTGTGCGGAAGGAACGTGAGGGGAAGGAGGGGCGAACGTACTTCGCGAACTGGATCTTGCGGCACTCCTCGAAGTCACTTGCGAAGTCGATGATGGACAGCACTGCGCAGTGCGGGTGGGCGTGAGCGGCAGTGCGAGGTGGGACAGGAGCGGCGGTGCTCACCGGATCCACCGCCGTGTGATTCCGCGGTCAGTCCTGCGATGCGGAAGGCGTCCTGAGGGCGGAAGTACAGGATGCAGTCGGCGTCTTTGCCGTCACGGCCCGCACGGCCAGACTCTTGGTAGAACCCATCGAGCGATTTCTATTGATTCAGGTCAATGTACGAGCCACGTCAAATGCACGGCGAAGACATACTGAAACCTGCGCATATATCGGAGTCAGCCACTTGAAATGCTTCCATGAAGGCGACACCACGCACCGTATGGTGTATAACGAAGCGTACATCTCCCTTATCGATCCCCAACCCGAAAGCTGCGGAGCGTCAGCGGACTGCGTATGGCTTGCATCGTTCCAATGTGTACCTATGGTCGCACAGACAACCTTCACTTTCCCATCCCGCCACCTGTTGTGCAGGGCCTCCTTCTCAGTGTCTTTGACATCCGCATGGTATACGCCTGTCTTGATCTTCCCTTCGCTGAGTTCCATCAGGGACTTCGCGACCTCTTCCGCGTCCTGTGCGGATCATGAGCCGATGCATTGAACATTGATGCAGTAGATGAGCAATGATCGACGTACGCTCTTCGACAGACAGTAAACAATGCCTGTGTGGTGAGGATGGTTTTCCAATATATAATCCCGCATGACAAGAATACTCTTCTTGGACTCCGATGGCTTGGTCAACACAGTGTAATGCAAATTCTTCCTATACAATGAAGCAGAGAATAGGACTGTGCCGTCGCGGTTCGCAGCTACGTGCACGCCCAGTTATTAGTTGGTTGTAATGGTTATTGCGTCAGACTTACCCGTGCCTAAAGTCAACTGTTGGGGCAGACGGAGAATGTGCAAAAGATCTCGAAGGACAGGAGCGGGACAAGTTGCCGAGAGAGCCGTGATAGGTACTTTCTTATACATTTCTCGAAGAACACCTAATTTGCCATAATCCGTCCTGACAATGAATCAATGAATGAGAACTGTGAGGGATTTGATTTGAAAAGACGTACCGGAAGTCGTGGCCTAATTGGGACACGCAGTGAGCTTCGTCGATGACGAAACGGGCTGAGGATAAGTACGTAAGTAGAGCACAATACATGAAGACTGTCACAGTACACACCGAGCCTGTTCGTGTCGGCAAGCTTTTGAAAAACAGACTTCAGGAGATTGCTCTTGGCGATTTTCTCCGGCTTTGCAAGACATGGATCAGATTAGTATATGATGCAACAAGAGCACACTCACAGTGACATATAACAGCTTGATATCAGAGGGGTCTGAACGGCGTTCACTCATCTCCTCCAGCTTACGAAAGGTCAGCGTCTGCTCGGGTTTCGGCGTAGTGCTGGTGAGCATAACAGCATTCACTGGGACTCGTTTCATGAGATCAAACGCAGAATGAGGACAAGGCACAGTTACCTCCTGCTTCCCGCAAATGGAGAATTTGGTCGTGAATGAGGGAAAGCAGTGGGGATATGACGACGGTACACCCAGCGACCATGAGAGCTGGGAGTTGGTATCCCAGCGACTTCCCACCGCCTAATTTACATCTCAAAGAGCATCGAGAAGTGAGCAGCAAATGTGCTCACCTGTCGGCATAATAACCACGATGTTCCTCTTGTCCATGCATGCATTGCATATACTGAGGTATGGCTGGTGTTCGTACCACGTATGCGCTACATATAAAAAACGCTCACCCTGCTTGACAGGACCTAAACTCCTGAAATCCAAACACCGAGCGCAGTCTCTCACGTAACGCAGGGCTCCACTCAAACTCTGTCCTGTAATCGATGTCGGCGATCGCTTTGTTCTTGCCTTTGTTCGAACTGAGGTACATGTCGGCCGTCTTGATCTGCTCCATTACGACTTTCTTCCTCTCGCGCAGTGTATCAAGCAACATCTCAAGGGACTCCATTTGCGCCTCGACGTCCACAATCTCCTTGTCTAGCTCTTGCAGCATCTTATGGTTCGAGAGGCGTCCATTCGGCACGCTACAACTAGAGCTAGGACGATGTATGCGAGAGTCCTGCAGCGACTGTTTCATCGCAGTCTGTATCTCGGCTTCCCATTTCTGCACACACGGTATCAGCATACCATATACGAGCTCGAAGGTTTGGAAACTGGAGAACTAACCTGTTTGAGCTTCTCATTCTCGTCGAGATCATGGATGATATGACTCATGGTGGGTCGTCCCGACGTCTGAGGACGGACTGAGGCAATGGAGGACGACGGGGAGCTGTCACAAGTACACCGTTGGGAAGAGCTAAGGCTAGGGACGCGAGACACGACAAGTTGCGACACGGCGAAGGACTAGACATCACGTGCTGGCGGTGCTCAGTGCCACTGACGCGTTTGCATTCAATTTCAACTTCTTCACCCACAACCACGAAGACTCGCCCCTGCGATCTGGCTTGACGCACGCACACTCACAATGGCTTTTGGGGAGGTCGTATGCGGCTCTCCGGGGAGCGGGAAATCAACATATTGTTACGGCAAGCACCAGCTCTTCACCGCTCTCAACAGACCCATCGCAATCGTGAACCTCGATCCTGCGAACGAGAATGTGATATATCCATGTGCAGTAGACATATCCTCGCTCATAAAGCTTGAGGAAGTCATGCAAGAGTACGGACTCGGTCCAAACGGCGGCATGCTCTACTGCATGGAATACCTCGAGACCAACTACGATTGGCTGGAAGACCGCCTCAAGGAGCTGGACAAGGACGACTACGTGCTCTTCGATCTTCCGGGTCAAGTAGAGCTCAGCACGAACCATCCGAGTGTCAAGAACATTATTCGCCGGCTGACCAAGAGCGGCTTCCGGGTATGCTTTCTTGCTCCTCTCCTCTCCTTCGCTGACGCGACCCGCCAGACCAGCTAGCTGCCGTACATCTCTGCGATGCCCACTATGTCACCGACGCCGCCAAGTACATATCTGTTCTCATGCTCTCCCTGCGCGCCATGCTGCACCTCGAGCTCCCCCACGTCAACGTCCTGTCCAAGATCGACCTCATTCGGCAGTATGGCGATCTTGGTGAGCGCATGCCACCCATGTCCCCAGGCTTCTGTATCTAACATCCGCGCTTCCTTGGAATCGTGTCCTGTGTCGTCTCGTCAGACTTCAATCTTGACTACTACACGGAGGTGCAAGATCTTTCTCATTTGGAAAATCTGCTTTCGCAACAGACTCCGCGCTATGCTGCGCTCAACATGGCGATATGTTCGCTCATCGAAGACTTTTCCCTCGTGGGGTTCGAGACCCTCGCGGTTGAGGTAGGTTCTCTTCCACATTACTAAGGCCCTGTTCACTTCTCCGTTCGAGTCTGAGTTTGGTCTGCCAATTAAGGGAGCGCCGGAGAAGCCTCTCCCTCGGAGTTTACTTTTTTTGGCAGACCAAGCTGGACCTCGATCGAAAACCAGGTAGTTTTTGTTACGCGAACTTGTACGGCTGCGTTCGTACATCTTTTCCAGTAACGATGGCCTCGTTCTGCGGGCGAGCAGTGTATGGAGTTCCGCGCACATACGAAGCGAGACAAATGGATGAGTCAGCGCGCTGTGCCGCGACGCATCAGACGGACTTACATGCGCTCGCAGGGGTGCGCGACGACTCCATACTCTGATTCAGCTGTTTTTCCCGCTCCGAGCCAAACCGAATACCGCTGTCTATTCGGCTTCAGGCGGAACTCGTAGTCGCTACTGCACGAGATCTCAAAAGCACGCCTATCGATCTGGCCGTAGTGTTATCACTTTGCGCGGGGCTTAAAGTGGTATTTCGAACATACCTGTCTTTCCGACTGTAGCCTTAAGGATAGGCGTGTTTTCGAAATGTTACCAGTGGTGAGTCGGAGTCGGCCGCTCCGCAGAAAACGGAATACGCGGGGACGTTCAGTGGCGGTCAGAGGCCGTAGGGCAAGGGAGCAAGGGACTCGGTCTTCGTGGATACCTGCTTCTTGAACCGACCGCTGCGTCATTACTCGAACACAGGCTCATCAGTACTGGAACGGGGACTGAGCTATGATTTCTGTTCTGGCATGCTGACGTATCCTCTTGCCCGACAGGACAAGGAATCTATGCTGCACCTCACCCGAGTCATCGACAAAGCCACCGGCTGCGTCTTCGTGCCTCCGGCCGCAGCAAGCCAACCCGCGGACACCATCGACACCTCCTCCCTGCCTGCGTCGCAGCGCCCCAACACTTACTCGCTCATGACGTCCGCGGCGGGTCCGATCCGCGGCCCGCGCTCGGACGCACGGGACGTGCAGGAACGTTGGGTCGACGCGCGCGATGAGTGGGATGCGTGGGAGCGCGCGCAGTGGCGGCGGGAGGGCGAGCAGGTGCAGGAGGAGGCTGCGCGTGCGCAGAAGCAGGGAAAGATCAGGGAGAGGACCGCGCCCGGCGGGGAGAAGTCGCAGTGAGTGTACGCGAGGTCCCATTTGTAATTCTAACCCGCCGTTGGAAGCGGACATGCTAGTGCTCCCGTAAGCTGACTGAGCAACTGGTGAACCGACCGGTGGGTAGTGGTTAAGGATCAGAGGCTTGTATGCGGCGCACCGCCCATCTGCGGATTCTCGACAGCGCCGACTGCGGGGCGCCGTCCTCATGCACATGGTTAAGCAACCGAGCAGGGAGCCTCTATGACCCGGTCACAGCGGCATTGACCGAAGTCGTCGGTGATAGGCGTTGCTGCGTTAGTGCTGCGTTAGGGTCAGAGATGGACCGAGGAGTCCGACGGTAAGGTGTCTGGTAATTCGGCTGACGGTTGTGCCGAGCGACTCCTGGTTGGGTGGACACTGTGGTATAAAGGTTAGGTCCAAGTTCGAATGACTGCATCCTATTATTCCTTCTTCTCAACTCAAAGTCTCTCGGCTAGAACACGTACCATGCCCCAGCAAAGCCAGATCGTGTTGTACACTCGCGAGGTCAGCACTATTATCACTACGTATCCTTGGCCAACCAGACTGAATCTCGTACTCTAGCAATCGCCTTTCTGCCACCGGGTGCACATGGCCCTCGAGGAGGCCCAAGCCGAGTTCTCTTCGGTCTTCATCGACTTGGCCAACAAGCCCGCCTGGTTCCTCGAGAAGGTCAACCCAATCGGAAAGGTCTGTAGCGCATCGATTGCTACACCCTCCCGACTCACCACCAACTCTGCACAGATCCCAGCCATGGCCTACGGCCACTCCATCGGAAGCCCAGAGGACCCGTCCCCGGACAGCACCAAGCTCGCCGAGTCCCTCGTCCTCGTCCTCTTCGTCGGCGACCTCTTCCCCTACAGCGGCCTCGTGCCCGCCGACCCCGCGCTCCGCGCCCGGGCGCTGCTCTTCGCGGTCGACTTCGAGGCCCGCGTCCTCGACGCCTACAAGGGCTTCTTCTTCGGCGGCGCGCCCCCGCGCACGCTCCTCGACGCCTTCGCCGCCGTCCAGGCGCGCCTGCCCCCCGCCGGGTTCGCGGTCGGGACGTGGTCGTTCGCGGACGTCATGGCCGCGCCGCTCCTCGTGCGCATGGTGCTCCTGCTCGAGCACGAGATGGGCACGTTCGCGGCGGGCGAGGGCAAGAAGACGCTCGCGGCGCTCAAGGAGCCGGGGTTCGCCCGCCTGATGGAGTACATCGAGGACCTGAAGGCGAGGCCAAGCTTCAAGGCCACCTACGACGAGGTACGTCGTGCGCGCGCGCGCTGGATGCAGCCTGCGCACAGTGGGATCATAGAACGTGTTTTTCTTTTGCAGGGGGCGAATCTCGCTGGGTGGAAGAAGAATCCCGCTGCTCTCCGTGACTGATGTGCCGAAGGAACTCGTTCGGAGTTGTAGTTTCTGTGGGAGCGTATGTAGTACGTAGAATGTAGTGGGGGCGTATAGCATCGATTGTTGGCGAAGTCTGCCTTATGTAATTATAACCTCCACCGGTGGTCGCCCTCCCCATCGGACCCAACAGTGCACACCAGGCGTATGCGGCCTTGAGTGAGACTTTCTCCGCGTCGACGGCGGTGGCGACCCCCGGAGCTCGCGCGTCACGAGCAGGAGAGGCAATCTTAATGCGTCATCACAAGGACTGTCGAAAACGGCTTAATCGCGTACGTCAAAGAAACCTAAATTTGATTTGTTTCCAGAGAGCAAGTATGAATACATTCCGTGGATTGATGCTAGATACTTCCAACCCCACCTTATACTCTATCCAGTCCGTTCAAGACGCCCACTACGTGATGACGGTCGGCTTCTCGCGTTCCAGGAACTCGGGGAGCTTGCTAATCTCGAGTGCGACCTCGATGAGGCCCTTGAGACCCTCCTGGGTGTCTTTCGCGAGCTCCTCCGCACCCGCGTCTGCAGGGACATAGCGCTCGACATACATGCGCACCGTCGCGCCCTGGGAGCCAGTGCCTGAGAGACGGAAGACGACGCGGGACCCATCCGCGAAGGAGACGATCTGGCCCTGATTCATAGACACTGAGCCGTCGATGGGGTCCGTGTAGTCGAAGTTGGTCACACGCGAAACCGAGAACTCCTGGCCGGTGCTCTTGGACTTGTGCGACGTGCTGGCGAGCGAGCCGGCGGAGATGTGCGCATTGAGCGCGTCGACAAGCTTCTTCGCGCCCTCGGACGAGACCTCCTCGTAGTCGTACCGCGAGAAGAAGGAGCGGCCGTAGACGGCATAGTGCTTCTGCAGGAGCTCCTTGATGCCGACGAGCTCATTGGGCGTCTGTTGGTTGGCGTACGCGATGATGTTTAACCAAGCTGCAGGAGTGTGAGCAGACCGCCATATGAGTCTCGAGTGGTCCACTCACCAACGACGGCCCAAACACCATCCTTCTCCCGGATATGATCCGAGCCAGTACCGAAGGACTCCTCACCACAAATGGAGAGGCGGCCAGCGTCCATGAGATTACCAAAGAACTTCCAGCCTGAAGAAGCATTGAGAACCACACGCTCAGGGCGGAAGGGGAGATCATCGCACGTACCAGTCGGGACACAGAAGTACTCGAGGCCCTTCTTCTTCGCGACATACTCGATCTGCGCAGACGTGGGCATACTGCGCGCGAGACCTTTGATACCGCCCTTCTTGAAGTAGGGGATCGCCTCTGCCCAGTCGGCGATGATTGCGACAGAGTCCGACGGTGTCACGAACGCGCCCTTGCCGTAGATCATGTTCCGGTCACCGTCACCGTCGCTGGCCGCGCCGAACTGGATGCCCTCCTTCTCGACGCGCTCGACGAGCTCGTGCGCGTACGTCAGGTTCGGGTCGGGGTGGCCGCCGCCGAAGTCGGGGAGCGGGGTTGCGTTCATCACGGACGAGGCAGGAAGACCGAGCGCTTCGACGAGGATGGCACGGCCGTACGGGCCGGTGACTCCGTGCATGCCGTCAAAGAGAACCTTGAAGTCATTGGAGTGGGATTGGAGGAAGTTCTGGATAAGGGGGAAGTCGAAGATGGACTGGAGGAGCTCGACGTAGTCCGCGACGGAATCGATGATCTCCACGTTCGTGGGCCCGTAGGTGAAGAAGCCCTTCTTGGAGAGGTCGATGGGGTCAAGCTCGATGACCTTGTAGGTGGAGATGGTCTTGGTCTTTGCGAAGATCAAATCCGTGACGCCCTCGGGAGCGGGGCCGCCGTTTGAGACGTTGTATTTGATACCGAAATCGGCGTTGGGGCCACCAGGGTTGTGGGACGCGGTGAGGAGGATACCGCCGTAGGCCTTGTACTTGCGGATGACGTTGGACGCGGCGGGGGTGGAGAGGATCGAGTTCTGACCGATGATGAACTTGGACACACCGTTGGCGGAACCAATCTTGAGGATAGTCTGGACGGTCTCGGGGGAGAAGTAACGACCATCGCCTCCGATGACGAGGGTCTTTCCCTTGCAATCGACGGCGTCGAAGATGGCCTGAATGAAGTTCTCGGTGTAGTGCTGCGATCGCGGGGACGCTTGAGCTAGTGCCGTAATGAGAGAGGATCATGGACGCACCTCCTGCTGGAAGACCTTGACCCTGAACGTCCATCAGCATCTACTCCCGCAGCCTCCCCGCGACGCATCGAAGCCCACGACGCGTGTCCGGATGCGCCTCCGTGAGGGCGATGGAGCAGGACTGATCGTGGTCGATACGCATCAAGGCGGGCGCTCACCTCTTGCGGAGACCAGACGTGCCGGGCTTTTGGCCCTCGAAGGGCTTAGTGGAGATCTCCTTGACCTGGTAGGACATGGCGGCGGGAGAGAGAGAAGGAGAGAGAGGTTGGGGAGCAGAACGGCGCGCTGGCCTTCTATATAGCCAATCGCGGGGGACGGCCCAATCGACGGCTATGACGCACGTTGCGCGTCTGCATTTGGTGTCCCCCGTCACACTCGCGTCCTGTCACACTCTTCCGGGATTGTGACAAATGTGACCCGACGCGGCCAGATCCTACGACCTCGCGCTCGTACGTACACCCACAGACGATCACTCGCGCCAGTTCCTCTCCGTGCGGTCGCTCCTCGGAGTACCCTCGTGCGATCCCCGCCCCCATCCCCGTCCTCCTGGGCCCCCCTGCCACTGTGATCCTCGTGAGGGCGGCCCGCCGCGCGATGGGGGCTGGTTCCAGGGCGACGTCGGTTGGTATGCTCCTCTGCCGCGTTGCGCATCGCCACCGCCCCGCGTCCGGTTATGTGGCGCGCCAGGATACGCGTACCCCCCGCGAGGAGCTGGCCCCCGCTGGTGAAAGTCGCGGCCGTTGTACCCTCCGCGCCCGCCACGGAAGCCACTCCAAGGAGCGGGGCGTTCGGTCCGCACGACTTCTGGTGCGTCTTGGACACGTCTGATGACCTCGCGAACCTCCTGCTCCGTAGGCTCAACGTTCGGGAGGTCTTCTGGTCTCAGGTGAAGGATGCGCGTGTATCCCTCGTGGGCGAGGGGTGGGCGGTACTGTGATTGGAATCGTCGGAGCACTTGCAGCCCGAGCTCCGAGTTCGTGATTGTGGGGTGTCCTGTTCCTGTTCACAGCTAGTATGAACGTGCGCTGAAGCTTCGTAGATAACGCAACTCACTACTACAAAGTCTCGCGGCGCAGACCTGTAAACAAGGCGGTCGGTGAGTTCAAATCCAATTGAGCGGAGGCGTATTCGAGGTACGCGCGCCACACATACCTCATACGGTGTGTCGAACACGATCACCCACACGTCCGTTTCCGGTACCTCTCTCGCAATGTTCACCCAATGTGCTCGTTGGCTGTGATACACCGACGCGGTGACGTTCTGTGAGCTGCGTGACCCGCCGTCAATTAACCGAGGCAAGCCTACCTCTCGTCAAAGTTCGTCCGATCGATGCAGACAGATAAGCCATCCCGTAACGTCCGCCTCGCGAGCGCCTCCACGCTTCGCCGATCACCGAGCTCGTCCTGGTTGCACCGGCGGAAACGGGGCAGGTGTCTCTCAAGAGCCCCGGCAAAGGTAGACTGCAGCATATATGCCTGTTAGTGAGGAAAGGTATAATGACGACAGATAACGAAACGACCTTTCCCGAGGCTGTAAGACCAACAAGGATCAAAACAACTTGCTTCTCCTGGTCCGCTCTGAAGGTCGAAATAGTGGATGTAGGTGTATGCGCGGATATCGAGATTGGAGTGTGCTTGTCCTCGGAGTCTCCTTGGACTCCACGATATTGCCCATCGAAGTCATTCTCCGGTTGCGATTCGCTGGGACGGCTTGTCATTATATTATGTGTAGCTCAAGTGCCAGCTACGCGTTCAAATTGGATGCGGTGGGCACACAGCGCGACGAAGAGGATGAGAAGATGGGGGTGTCGAGGTCCAGAATTGTGACGCGTCTGATCTCAGGATGCGCGCGTAACATCACACGGTCAGGTGATCATACAACCAAGATAAGAAGTTCTACTTATCCGGGATAACCTTGACTCTTCCCATCCCCTCACAGATCTTAGTTGGCCTTCAGGTCGGGCCCTGCAAAGCCGCCGCGCTATCTCGCGGGCTACGAGGGTGGTAAAAAGCACTTACTGGAGATATCAGGCGCGTCCACCTTGCCTTCTGCCATCATCATGACTCGAGTCCAGCTTGCTGTCTGGCTCATCGCTGTCGCTATCGGGTCCGCTTCGCCTCTCGAGCAGGTCGCGTTCGAAAGCGCGAGATGGAGACCGACACCGCTGCCCGTGGCCAATTCGACAAAGTCGTTCTGGATTGACAGCCCAGGCGCAAACCCTCTTGCGAAGGTGGGCAGCACCGGCCCGCTCACGCATTCGGCCGATGTATGCGTCATCGGCTCAGGCATCTCGGGCATGTCCGCGGCGTACAACTTGGCGAGCGAGCCCGGTCTGAATGTTGCCGTCTTTGAAGCACGCGATTTCTGTTAGCTCTCCCTTCGTTCACTTCCGAGCGAAACGCTGACACACACACAGGCTCTGGAGCCACAGGTCTGCCGACTGATGTCACTGCGCCTCCCTCGCGTTCAGACCTTCTGCAGGTCGCAACGGCGGTCATTTGACGCCTTATCTCTTCCAAGGCTTCGAGAAGATTGCGCTCGAGTATGGAGCAGAACAGGCCAAAGTCGGCTTCGAG
The DNA here is from genome assembly GCF_022376455.1 of Epithele typhae. Taxonomy (NCBI): domain Eukaryota; kingdom Fungi; phylum Basidiomycota; class Agaricomycetes; order Polyporales; family Epitheliaceae; genus Epithele; species Epithele typhae. The sequence continues at coordinate 254,375 of NW_025954218.1, read as the reverse complement.
CTCGAGCAGTACACTGCGCGTACGCTGGTCAAGCTCATCCAAGACGAAGGCATCGCGGACGCGGTCGACTTTATTCACGGCGGTCACACCTGCGTCCTGATGTCCGAGGTGGCCCTGAACCGTCGCAAGGGCGACTTCAAGGCGGCGGCAACGGCAGGCACGAACCTGAGCAGTGTAAAATGGCTCACCGAGGGAGAAATGCACGAGGTACGTCCCCTACCTCGGTTTGTGGGACATGCTTGAGCTAAAGGCAAACGGTTCGCAGAAATACGGAACGCCCCACCCGGGCTTCACCTTCGACGCGTACAACCTCTGGCCGCTCAAGCTCGTCACGCAGTTCTACCACATTGCCAAGCGCCATCTCGAAGCGTCCTCTGGTTCGCTCTCACTTCACACAAACACGCCCGTGGTCCAAGTCTTGCCTTCCGGAGACAAATGGGAGCTCGTCACCCCACGCGGATCGACGACGTGCAAATACGTGCTCCACGCAACGAACGCATACGCCGGGCACCTCCTGCGCTCTATGAGCGGCGAAGTGGGAATCGTGCCCACCCGAGGACAGGTCGTGGCGGTCCGCTCGCGCAACACGGGCATGAGCTCGTGGACGGACACCACCGGGGAGTACTGGTTCCCGCGCCCAGGCGGCGGCGAGACCCCGCTAATCATCCTCGGAGGCGGAGGCCACGTCTCTGGGGTGGTCGACGACTCGGTCGTCGAGCAGAACAAGCACGACTTCCTCGTTAAGTTCCTTCCTCGGGTATTCGACGCACCGGAGTACGAGCCCGAGATGGAATGGGTGCGTCGCTGAGTTGCTGAAGACTTGCAATGACGATGTTGACAGCGGCATTGTCAGACGGGATTATGGGATACACAAGCGTTGGTGATCCTTTCGTAAGTCTCGATGGAGATCTTCGCGCATCGGATGCTGATTACGTGCAGGTCGGCCCTCTCGAGCCGCTCGAAGGCAGTAGCTTCAAAGGGCAATACATCTCTGCGGGTTTCTCCGGACACGGTATGCCTAGGACGTTCGCTAGGTGGCTATTGTTATCCCGAGCGTAATTAAGCGCATGACACTGACAACTATCGTCAGCGTGCAAGCAGCAGTGGAGATGATCTTGGCCGATCTTCACGAAGAAGAGTGGAAGCAGCCCGAGTGGCTTCCTGACAGGTTTCTCACACGGAACAGGATGTAACTCTAGTATGGCTCGTATTCCAAGTTACCAAACCACCTTCGGCGCATTGGATTCGCCATCGCGGTCCACCTAGTACACTCAGAAGTAGTAGGATAACCATGGCATGCGCTCAAGAGTAGCTTATACAGTTCGATTGCTTTAGTTTACAGGTCGCACAAAACTTTGATGTATCTTCTCCACATGCTGTGCATCAGTGTGCACGTCTCCTCCCGTCGCCTATATCTTCCTAAGGTCTCATTCATCGTGTGGTGGCATCTGACCGTGCACTAAAGCATCGTCAGCTCACAAGCTTAGCGTTCACTCGAACATCCACCCACCAGTCTCAGCCGCCTCGAACGCCGCGTCGACGCGCTCGCGCTCTACAATGCCCGCGTCGACCGCGGCGCCGAGCAGCGCGCGCACCCACTCCTGCCCGTCCCAGCGGCCGTCGGGGAGCATGACGGGCGTGTCCCACGCGAGCGCCTCGAGCGCGCGGCGCTGCCTGTGGGCGACGACGCCAAGCGCGAGCGGCCGCGCGCGCGGCGCGTGCGAGGACGAAAGGGTGCGCGGGCCCCAGAAGACGTACCGCGGCTGCGGCGATGGGTCCGTCTTGACGTTGTAGGTGTCGAGCTCGATGTGGCGCCACGGGCCGTCCGGCGACGCCTCGCTGAGGTCGCCGGCCGCGTCTGGATCTGGCTTGTCTTTTCGCGCTGGCCCGGGGCTCGAGGGATCGGGTGGGGAGGGCGCAGGGCGCCAGGAGAGCGACCAGTGCAGGTCGCGCCAGGTGGATGTTGGGTGAGAGGAGTCGTAAGGGGAGGAGGGTGGAGAAGAATTGGGGACGCAGAGGCGGAGGTGGAGAGAAGGGATGTGGGCGGATGGACGAGTAGGTAGAGCGTGCGCGGCGCATCGCGATCGGGGTGTTGCCAATCCATATTTATGGGAGAAGGGAGGGAGAGGCCTGCGCGGCCTTGGTCGGGGGCGATCTGAGACATCACGTATGCTTGCGCTTCAGGTTGAAGTGATGTTTTGCGCACCATTGCAAATGTCGTGTAACCTGAGAGGAGCGAAGGAGGAAAGGATATATACACCGGGGGTGCTCCGGATAGTTGGCAGTGGGGCGCTGGGCGGCGATGCTGGCGTGACTGAGGGGCGAAGACGAGCGAGACCGAGATGGTTGCGTTTATATAACGCGCGCACGCTTGGGGTGGCCAGTTGCCACTGTAAATCCCCTGCCTGGCGGTGGCCACGGGTGTCTTCTGCCGGCTCTCCTCCTTCATGCGCGCGGAGAGGCAACCTTAGTGTCTCTTCTACGTTTACGAGCTGCGGGCGACCTAGAGGACATTGCAGTGGCCTCCGAAACCGATGAATCGAATGACAGCTACCCGGACTGGAGAACCGCATGCCGCGGCATATGCATACCTGCTGATTGATGATGAGTGAATGTCACAAAAGGAAAGGTGTGGATCACAGGATATCCGGTGTGTGGGTGAGCGTGCCAGGTTCCGAGGATACAACAGTCTTCTGTGGTGTGCAGAGGTATAATCGTTCTCCTCGGCGCGGCGCAGGCGGGATTCCAACGTCGCACCGGCCGGTGGCCAACCCGCCCGGTCGACACAGCCCACATGCCTGTTGGAGAAGTGCCAGTGGCGAAGCAAACGCTGTCTCGACTCATAATATTATAGAGAGAGACCAAAGAAGCTTAGAGTCTCCGATTTCCGCATGATGCACAAAAGAGGCGCATCCTTTTGACAGTTCGTGGATGGAAAAAGAGGCTGTGTCTCGGAGGCACGGTTTGGTATATGTACATGGGCGCAGAACCCTAACCTGAAATCCTCGACGCTGAGTCTCGGGCGCTCGCTGCTTCTCGACCTCTGCTTTTTACCAGTACGTACTTATTATCACAAAGGCCTTCAAAAGCTGAACTACGCTCTACTCGGGAACAAGAGACGCATAGCTTCCATAGCTGATCCTCGAAACCATGTTCAAGTTCGATTTTGACGTCGAAGAGGACGATCTCGACCCCTCTGCGGCCGACATCTTTGGAGCGCCCAGCTCGCAGACCAGTCCACGGACCAGACAGTCGACACAACCTCCGAAGGAAGTCGACGAGAATACCTCTGGACACATTGGTTAGAAAATCCTTTCGTTCTTGTCCATGAGCTGATCGGGAGATTTCAGATGACATCGCTCCCCCCGTCTATCTCGTTCTCTCCGATTTCTATCCCTATCACCTGAGCGAGGATGTAAAACTCGCACGCAGAGATCTCTTCGACGCAAGGTTGCAAATAATCGCATCCGACGATTCAGAGGGGTGCAAGTGACGGGCCGTCAGACATCGACTTCCTCGACGCTCCATCAGATCTTGTTCCTGGTGTGTATGAAGGCGGGCTCAAGACATGGGAGTGTAGTCTCGACCTCGTGCATTGCATCGCTTCAATACATGGCGACGGTCTTGCAGGCTGGCTACGAGGGAAACGTGTGGTAGAGGTAAGTTGATTTTTTAAAGGCCGAGTCTTTAGAATACATTGACCAAGAATCGAGACTAGTTGGGTTGCGGAACTGCCGTCCCTCTCTTTACTTACTGCACTCAATATTCTCATCTGGACCTCCACAAGGCGACGGCATCGAAGTTACGGTACACCTTCAAGACTACAACGAGATGGTCCTCCGTCTCGTAACACTTCCAAACATCGTCCTCGCATGGTGTAAGTCCATCACCCCCTCCCATCTCCGGACTCAGCCGACCTCCTTCCTCCCTTCCAGACATGTCCCCAGCTTCCGCATCCTTTCGTGAAGCCGCAGGCACAACTCCGGATGTCGATCACGGCGACAGCGACCCCTTACCTCCAGCAGACCCGAGCATACCGGCGAGCTCGCGTTCAAGCCCGCGCTCCTCGCCGCGTTCCGCGCGTCCCTCGCCGCACACCACGTCTCCCTCTCCTTCTTCTCCGGGGGGTGGGCGTCGTTCGACGTCGGCGCCGCGGCCGGGCCGTACGACCTCGTCCTCACCTCCGAGACGATATACCGCCCGGAGAGCCTGCCATCGCTCGTCGCGCTCTTGCGGCGCGCGACCGCGACTGGTGCGGCGTTGGAAGACGCGACGAGGCTACTGAGCTTGAAGGACCATGACGACAGAGGGAAGGAGATGAGCGCGCTAGCGGGCGCGCCGTGCCTGTGCCTTGTCGCAGCGAAGCTCGTGTACTTTGGCGTGGGTGGTGGGATGAACGAGTTTGTGCGCGCGATTGAGGCAGAGGGAGGGGCGAAGGGGAAGGTGACGACCATCTGGGAGACGGACCGCGGGTGAGGAGGGGCGTGATGCGTGTTTTGTGGGTTTAGGGACTTGCGTCAAACGTCGCTCGCGTATACGCGTATAGGGAGTCCTCGGCCATTCGTGCACGGAACAGAGTCGATGTTCGACCCAAGTTCGATCACTGGGACTTGGAGTTGTTGAATTCCCTTGTTACTGCATTAATCCGAATACTAGGCGTGAGAACTGAGAACTGCCATCCGCATAGAACGAGCGCCGCGCGGAGAGGTCTTGATCCTCACCATGTCCAGCCATGAGCACGATTCTTCACAGCCCACCGAACTCGAAGGCGAGGCACAGTCTACACTGGGCACCCCGACGCTTGCTCTTCGGGAAAAGCTCTCCGCTTTCCGCTTCACCTTCGACTCGACCCCTTCCCTCCGACGATCTGCGCGGAAGCGGACCACAATCACCAAGTTCGAGGACGATGAAGCCGACTCTGTCCTCCCCAGTCTCGTCCCACCCGATATAAATGGCGTCGGGGCTCGGGCTACGCAGGCCCCGAAACTCCAAAAGCGATCGTCGTCTGAAGCTGGCGTCAAGTTTGAGGAGGACGAGCGAGAGACTCCAAAAAAGAGGGGTCGCGTGGCCTCTCTGGCCACTGTCAAGGGCAAGGCAAGGCCGGCTGTAGCTCCTCCAGAGAAGTATGCGCACCTTAACGGGGTTCCGGATCATCTGGGGGAGATTCCGGACAGGCTCGATGGTAAGCGCGCGTTGCATTGTTAGAATGCTCGTCTGACGCATCCTTAGTCATGTTTTGTGGTATAAAGTGCGCCGCGAGCGAAGTCAGGACAAAATCGTGGCTTGCTGACGTTTCACTCCATCTCACGCCAGTCCAGGGCAAATGTCAGCCACGACCGGACACCACTACGCTCACCGGTCAAATCACTTCTGGCGATGTCTCCACGGCTCTGGTGATTTGTAACCTCTCAAGCGAGGTCATCCCCATACCCTGACGCACTCTTCTACGCAGGATTCACAAATAGACTGCTCAAACCTGAAGAAGACGGTATCCTGCCTGCCGAGTTCGGGTTGGGTCTGGTAAGAGCCTCTCACATGTGCGGTGCTGCATCCAGCTGACGACTCTTGTAGACAAACATAGTGGACCGTCCTACTGCCCAAGTGAGTACGCCATCATGGAACTCCCACTTCGGTACCATACCCACGTACTCCTTTGCAGGCCGCCGAGTTACACGCGTCTGAATACGCGGCGGGAGTTCCCAGCCTCTTCGCCAAGATCTATCGGCACAGACCAAGGGTCGTCTGCTTTGTTGGCAAGGGCATATGGGATTCCTTCATTCGAGCCGTCGTGCCGCCACCGTCGACACCGCCTGCAAAGGACAAGACTCCTGACGTTGGTATCGTCTCTGCAACGGATGGAGAATGGACGGAGACAAAAGTCAAAGTCGAGGTCGAGATCGAGTTTCCCAGCAAGCCGTTGACGAAGGGACAGACTAAGTCGAAGGCAAAGCCCAAGTCAAAGGCAAAGCCCAAGTCGAAAGCACAGCCCAAGTCCGAACCCGGCTCGCCATTCGACTACGACCTCCAGCCGTACAAGGTAGTGCACGTCGCAGGTACGGGGTCCCTGTCACCCCTTCTACTGCGTCTCACGGTCATTCCTGTCGCCCTCCAGACGACACCACCGTCCGCGAGACTCTGTTCTTCGTTATCGTGAGCACCTCGGGACTCGTCGCGAGCCATCAGGTACGCGCAGACTGCTCATCGTCTTGTGTATCATATGCTAACGGTCCGCTCGATACGCCCGCCGCGGTACGACAGCTCCCGGAAAAGACCAGGCAGTTCACGCTGCTGAAGCAGCGCGTGGACGCGCTCAAGGCCGGCACTTTCGACACGTCGTCCATGGCGGTCGTCACCGTCCTGGCGAGGAGCCCCCCATAGGTCATGGGCGGCGCACGCGGGTCGGTGAGCACGGACCCTGCAAGGTATGCATGCATTGCCGGACCGCGGTGCTCGCGAGAGTGTGGATGCCGTACTTGGATCTGATCGCGCGAGCTGACAACTTCCCCATCTATTGCCCCTCAGGCTTCAGCGCTTCATCCTTCCAGCGTCGGCCTCAATGTCGCTATGATGCTTGTGGTTATAGCTGGCGCGCGCATATTTCACGGACGATTCGAGCGCCCCTAACGGCTCGCAGCCGCTCTTATCTAGTGGAGGATTTTTGTGGTACAATATAGGCAATGACGCTTGGTCAGTAGGATCTGATGCATTGACCGACCCGTTTTTCCCCCTCTCACCGTTCAACACCGCCCGCTTGTGATCTGGTCCCAAGAAGCCGCATCTCACAGCACACGCAGTGACTAGAAGAAAGCACAAACGCTGCGACATGCTATTTGGCCGCAATGCTAATCTGAGACCAGGCTCGGAAGAGGTACAGGACGACGAAACCTACTACACTAACAACTACGCGAAGCTCAGCTAACCAGGCCTGGATGTGAGTAACAATGTCAACGCGCGTATGCCAGCCCACTATGGGAAACCGGCTCTCCGACGGAATATTCTACCACGAGAATTAGGAGGGCGAACAAGAATAAGCGGTCACGACCTGCCGGACCGATGGGAAGCGCTACCAGACCCTGACGCGATGACGACGTGCAAGGAAGACGATGATGCGTGGCGAGAAGCGGATGGAGCATGGTGATTGTGATGCGTGGGAGGTTGCACGACGGCGGATGGATGGAGTGGGGTGGACGTGAGGGAGGGGAAGTGATAGCGCTACATGATATCCGACCGAATATGACGAAATAATACACTGGTGAATATAGGCAGCTGAAGACCGGACGTATGATAGAGGCATGATGGAGATGTAACGTTGAGCGTTAACGGGTGAGGAAGTTGTGCAAGGAAGTTGTGAAAGAGATAGAGGGATGTTCGCAGACGGTGACCTGGTCGGGTCGACGGAGCGCACAAATCCGGGAGGACCGGTCAATTGTCGAAGGCGAGCTCAACACGGCACAGGGGGCAGGCAGGCTTGATGCGCAGGGCACGGCGGAGGCATACTTCGTGGAACCTATAGTGAAAAGTGTCAGCGCTCCGTGTTCGCCGTTCACGCCGTCGCTCACGCGACCAAGCGGGGACTCGGTCTACAGCGTGCACCTGCGCTTATGTCGCGTATGACCCCAACACGAGGGTGTGCACATGTAAACATTCTGTACTCATCGACGCCATCGATGGCACGCGGACGTTCCGCGTTCCAACGACCAGTCTCCTCAGCAAAAAAGGAGAGGGGGTACTCACGGATGCTTGCACGTGGGGGCCAGAGCCGCGCGCTCCTCGCGTCGGAACTGCGACTGACATATAGTGCAGGACGACACGGGTACCCCAAGGAGCGCCATCTTGACCTTCACGCGACCGTCTTTGAGCACCCGTCGCCGCGTGACTTCGACGACGCCGGTGTAGGGCACATTCCCGCTCTTCCGAGGCTTGGAACGTGGGCCGGCAGCCGACCCGATGACTTCCGAGACGAGGAGCAGGTCCTGTAAAACATGAGGTCAGAATATGCGCTCGTGGCGGCGTGGAGGCATGTGGGGGAATGAACGGAGGCTTTTCGAGGGTGCTGGAGGCGTGGAGGAGGGGATCGAGGCGGGGGACACACCTCATAATGACGGCCGTCGACCGGGCCGTCGAACACGCGTGCAGCGAGCACGTCCAAGTCCGTGACCGGAAGGAACCTGCTGGGAGCGCCCTCCTCTGCGGGTTGGGCGTCTTCGAGTATACTTCCACCGGACTCGGTACGCTCCATTTCGGACACCATCGGGCTTTCAAGCGCTGGAACAGAGCGGGGAACCGTCTGCGGCGATGGGGGCGTAGCGCGAGTAAGTAAAGGCGTAGAGGGAGCGGGCATGAACGTCTGAGCGTGGGGCGGTCGTCCATAGTTCGCCTCGGGCAGGCGAGCGACGGGATAACCGTCTGGCACCCGCTTCACAGGTGTGGACACGACAGGCTCCGCTGGGACTGAAGGGAGGGGTCGTCCTGGGTAGTGCGAGCTTTGGCTGGTATGGCTCGAACTTGCGTCAAGAACGGCTGGGAAGGTCACTGGCGCGCAAACTGGCGCTACAGGGCTGAGTTGGTCGGGGGTAGCGCGACCTTCCTCTGCTGCAATGAGCTGTTCGGTCGAGGCGCTTGGCTCCAAGATGACGGGCCCCGGAGTAACGGTTTCTTGAACCTCCTCTTCGACCTCATTAAGAACCCAGGTAGCGGCGAAGTCAACGTCCTCGTACGACGCAAGATCGGAGAGCGGCCGCGCTTCGCACGAAACGATCGCCCTTCGATGGGAAGGTGGAGGTGTCGCCGCGCGCCGTCGGCGGAGATGAACCTGGCCGTCTCGTGGCGCAATGGACAGAGGCTTGGCGACGGGGGCGGCGACCTGGTATTCCTGAGAATAATCCGACAACCTGCATGGTGTTGGAACGGATTGATGACGAAGAGCGCTCTTCTCGCTTCTTGTCAGAATGGAGATCGATGGGTGGACTAGAGGAGAAACGACGGGGGAGGTCGGAGTAAAAGGTCCACCGGAGGTCATGGCAAGCGGTGAAGAGGGAGGTTGTGCAAGTGGAGAACGACCTGTGGGTGATGGGACTTTCCACACGACCGAAGGTGTGGGTCGGGGTGTTCGGGGTGTGATTGGGGTTCCCAGAGAAACAGCTGAGGAAATCGGCGTCGCTGGAACAACCGAAGGAAAAGTGACATGGTTCGCACTCGGGGCAAGCGTTTGCGTCTGGATGCGCGCCTGATTGGTACTGGCTAGCCTTCGCAACAGCGACTTTTCAGGGAGATACGGTCGTGCTGAGGTCGGCGTCGGAGGTGGTAACATGGCAGGTGTCAGGGTCCTTGGGGTAGATGGTGGAGATGAAGTTGGAGTGACGAGGCTATCAAGGATGCCTGGACCTGTTCGTGGACGAAGAGGCCTGTTTAAGAAGGCAGGGTAGGACCCCTCCGATGTCGGAGAGGTAGTGGGCGACGGAAGTAGTGGGTGCGAAGACGCGGAAGCAATGGGCGAATCGTTCACCGACTCTGGAATGGAGTGAGATGGAGAGGTAGGGGCGGTAGAGGCTGAAGTCGATCGCGAGCTGGGGGTAGAATGAGAGGAGTGTGTTGAATTTGAAGCCTCGACGCTGACCACTTCCCATCCTTCGGCGACGGAAGAATCCGACGACGATCTTGCATTTGACTCCGGGTGAATGGCAGGGATGATGGGCGTATTGGGCACAGAATGTGAACGTACATGATCCCTTTCGCGCTCCTTCCCCTTGAGAGATCCGAAGAGTCTCTTAACGCCAAAACTCTCCCGTCGCTTGAGCGTCTTGTTCGGTCCGAAAGTCTCTGAACTTGACGCGGGTCCCTTGTCGGCGTTGTGTCCATGTCCGATGGCTGTGCTAAGGGAGAGAGTGACGTTGCTTGCCCAGGCGCTTGACATCTTGAAGAACGACGTGGAGCCGTGTGGCGATGTAGGCATGGTGGACGTGGGACTGGCTGATTCGGGGCTCTGTGGTTTGAGCAGTAGAGTAGACTTCGAATGCGACATGATCTTGGCCATCGAGGGGGAAGAGAACGGGTGCAAATACGGTGACTTGCCCTTGGTTCGTGTAGACGACGGACTCTCCCGGCTCAATTCCGAGACGTCGTCGTCGTCAATGTCCTCTTCACTCTCCTCGTTGATGCTCTGGATGTCTCCGCTGTTGAGGGGACGGTGGGAACCACAATGATGGCAGAGTCGAGTACGAGGGTCGACAGGTTCCTCCGCAGAACCTCCAACGAACGCTGTCAGGGCCTCTTCTGTTTTGCGCCGCTCAAATTCGCGTTGAACTCGCTCTTCAAGGGAGAGACCGAGCCTTCGATCCGCGGACCAGCGCTGACGGGGCTCCCAGGTGAATTCTTCAAAAATATCGGTAGCAGTGGCGTCGGATGCGCGTGAAGGGGAGTAGGGGGATGCTGGTGGGGATGGCGAAACTTCGGCAACCGCAGAATCCGGTTCGGGGGAGGGAGTCCGCGGCAGAGGAATGTGGACGGCATGAGGAACTGCGGGAGGAACGCGGACCGCGTGGGTGGGAGAAAACAAAGTGGTGGTGGACGGCGACGTCAAACGGTACGGAGCACCTGGCGACGGCTCGCAGGGAGGAAGTCCAGATTGAGGCACATCTGGCTGCGGGACAGGGCGAAATGGAGGAGGTTGAAGGAGAGGCATGTCCGACAACACGGTAGAGACTGGCGTTACCGGCGAGGCATCGCACCGCGTTGTGGTCGAGGAGACTGCCAAGGGTGAGGGCGCAGCAGAGGTCGATCGCGCAGGATGGGGTGGGGGATCTACGGACTTGGAATGCATCATGGGGGAGGCTGCGGGAAATCCATGAACGACACTTGCAGCGGCCGAGATGGGCATAAGGGTGGAGGATGAGGTAGGTGATGGCATCATAGGCCGACTAGCTTGCGTCGATGGTTGGTCCGATTCCGGCCCAGTAACGCACTGGTCTGGGAGAGAAGACAACAGGGGAGGAACATGGGACTCGGCAATGGCATCCTCGAAAGATGGGGGTGGGTAGTCAGGAACAAGCTGGGCTGAAGAAAAATGAGCAGGATCGAGCAAAAAGACGCATATAACTCACACTCTGGCAAGAGCTCAAATCTTCGCGACGTCGAAGGAGAAGCGGGAGGCGTCGAGGTCGATATGGCATGTTTCCTTGCCCGAACGACTGGGGCTTGATGCAGTTTTCGAGAGGAAGAAAGGGGTACCGCAGTGGTGAAACGGGGCTCCTCCTCATCTCTCTCCTTGTTCGAAGACTGCTTCTTCCTCTTGGTGGACTTGCGTATCCTGCCGGCGTTCTGAGGCGGGACAAGAGTGAGTTGCCCATGGTGTGTAACAACATGGGTGAGGAAGGGGGCGACGTCCTGTCGTTGGCGACCTGGCTGTGAAGAGGACATTGGGTGACAAGCGAGAGAAGAGACCAACGTGGACGAGAACAAGATCGCCAGTCATCGTCCGAGCGCGAAACTCGTGCTCAAGTACTGGGAAACGCCAAAACGCGGTCGCAGCACGAGCTCAGACGCGCGCGGCACGCCCTCACCATACGTCATGCCCCACGTTACGCGCGCACGTGCCACATGTCACACGCGACGCGACGCGTGCAAGTTCGTCCTGCTCTCTTCCCTATCCCTCCACTTGTGTTTCCGCCACCGTGCCCCGCGAGCCGGCAGTCATGCCTGCACGCACCCCGGCTCCATTTGACCTCGAATCTCTCCAGTCCGCCCTTCCTAAGATCTTCGATCAGGTCCAGAACACCTCTGCCAACCACCAGAAGAACTATGTCGCGCTCTACAAGCTCCAAAATGCTGCGGCAGCCGTCCAGACCCCGGTGCAGAACGGCAAGAGCTCTATGCTGACCGGCGAAAAGGCGTTCCATGAAGCTTGCCAAGACATGGTGCTCCGCATGATAGAAGTCAAGAAAGGTGCAGGTGTTGCCGACAGAGTTGTCAAGTTCTTGGTCGGCTATGCTAAGTTCATCACGGATAAAAGTGCGTATTTTACACCAGTCTGCTTTCCTGCGCGTACAGAAGGATTCTTGTGATGCATATGGTCGCCAAGATCGTATGCATGATGAGCTTTCCTGCGCTACGAGATCGTTCTGGCATGTTTCTACCCGGGCCCCTGCCATGCATCACCGCCATGTGTGCATCAGGAGGCTATACATATTCAGGATATCTTCTCTGTGTGCAAATGAAGAGGTCAGGGTGTATGGCGGAGATCATTGCCCCTATGAGATGATTACACGGCGCAGACTATACATTGTGGGCTTATGTGGTCTATGGGCTTATGCGTTGCGTCTATACCTCTTAAATTTAGTATACTGACGCCGCCGCTAGTGAACGAGGAACGCGCCAAAGTTGAACTCGATGAAGACGAAGAAACGACTACCGAGCGATTTCTGTCGTACATTGTCAAGAACTTCTTACCGGGATGTACGGCCAAAGACAAGTCCGTCCGCTATCGCTGCCTGCAGTGCTTAGCCGAGATTCTCCCCCATCTCAGCGGCCTCGAGTGAGTGGCATATCTTCAGCTCTAAATTCTTTTCACAGACTCACCACTCCAGTGAGGACCTATATGCCAAACTTCGTTCCGCTCTCGTTGGTCGACTATCGGACAAGGAGTCGAATGTGCGGGCGCAAGCTGCTGTCGCTCTTGCGAAGCTGTCATTTAGTGAAGACGTCTCGGAACTGGAGGCGGACGAGACCCCGATCGTTGAGATGTTGGTGGACACGATGACATATGACACCTCTGTGTGAGTTCACCCACCACTCCTAATGCTGCTGTTACAAACCTTGCGCTCGATCCGTTGTCCACCAGCGAAGTGCGACGATCCGCGCTGCAGTCTCTTCCCCTCAGCCCGAGTGTGCTTCCCCACATTCTCACCCGTACTCGCGACGTCGATCCAAGCATACGTAAAGCTGTCTACGCCCACGTTCTGGAGAAGTACTGCACAGTGTCGGAGAAGGCAATTGGCTTCACCCATCCCCGTATCCTCACTGTCGCCCAACGCGAACTCATCGTCCGCAACGGCCTAGGCGACCGAGAGCCCACCGTGAAGTCTGCCGCCGGGCAACTCCTCGCACACTGGGCGGAGATCGTGCGGTCGACCGGCACGAAGGAGGAAGAAGATATCAAGAAGGAGGTTGGCGGAGAGGAAACTATCCAAGACCTCCTCGTGTTCCTCGGCCTCTTCGACTTATCGGAAGGGACCGTTGCGGAGGACGCGTTGAGCAGCATCTTCGACACTCGAATGGACATCTACGAGCGTCTCCAGTTGCCAGGTGGGTCACCACCCTCCCCATATACACATGAACTAACCTCACGCAGAGGACTACTGGGTCAACCCAACTCAACAGCGCGCACTCCTCGGGCGCGTTTTCGTGGAGAAGTGTCGAGATAAAGAAGGGGACGATCACTCGAAGATGGAAGCGCAGTTGCCGCTGACGACAGCCATGGCGTTCCGCGTTCAAGACGCATATAACGTGCTCGTCCAGCACATCCAGGCGGAGGAAGCGCTCGACGAAGACGAAGAGGACGAGGAGGCACGCGAGAAGCGTGAAGAGCAGCGCACAGAACGCGAGTCTACGATCGGTGAGCTCCTTCGCGCGGCCGTCAATTGCGACTATGGGGACGAGATCGGCCGGCGCAAGATGTTCCAGACGGTGCGCGGCATGCTCGCACAACCCGTCCTACCGGAACCCGTCCTCGCTCGCGCGCTCGATGTCCTTCGCGAGATCTGGCCAAAGGAGCAAGACCTCATCCGAGTCGTCGTCGAGATCGTTCACGAATTGCGCGATCCACCAGAGGACGAGGTTGAGCCGCGGCCAGATGGCGACGAGAGCATGACAGAGTTCGGGAGCCCACGTCGGCCTCGTGCTCCCCAACCGGAGCGGAGGGTTGAAGATATGTCGCCAGAGGAGAAGCAGCGTGCAGATGAAATCGACTCACGGTGCTTGTCACTGTGTGTCGTGATGCTGGAGCGTGTTAATAGTGTGAGTTGTTCCTCTGTCTCCGTATTTCTACTTGGTGCTCATAACTTTGAGCCCAGACCTTTGAAGAGAATTCCATGCTCCAGGGCGTTCTCAAGGAACTCATCGTCCCTTCCGTTAAGCGAAAGGAGATGGTCCTCCGCGAGAAAGGCCTCATTGCACTTGGTCTATGCTGTCTTATCGCCAGGGTACGTTACATTCCTTGGTTCGGTTAGCACGTATTCAAATCCTTTCCAGAACATGGCCCTTAGCTCTTTCCAACTCTTCCTCGGTCAAGTGGCCTCCTCCCCTGAAGTCTTGAAATACCGCGTCCTGCAGATCATCTTCGACATCCTCATGGTCCACGAGGACGCCTTTTTCAGCGAGACTAGCGGGAACAGGGACAACGTTATCCAGTTCCTCCTGCAGCTTATGGAGAAAGAGGACTCGGACCGCATTCAAGCTTTGATCGCCATGGGGCTGTCGAAGCTGATGCTTTCGGGCATGATCGCGGACGAACGTGTGCTCCAGACACTTGTTCTCGTCTTCATCTCACCGGAGACTGTCGATAACCAGGAGCTGCGGCAGTGCTTGTCTTACTTCTTCCCCGTGTATTCGTACTCCAGTGTTGCCAATCAGCGTCGTATGCGTGACGTGAGTTTTCATTTCACAAGAGACAAGCGGCATCTGCTGATGGCACACTTCACAGGTTTTTGTTCCCACCTTCCTCCGCATTGCCGAGGTATATCACAACTGGGAGGGCGAAGATCCAATGATCACGCCAGCCCAAGTCTCTCTGATGTTCGCAGACTGGACTCATCCAGTGCATGCAAAGTATATTCTGCCCAGCATCTCCTGCTCTCTCTTTCTGATTGTAGTTTATAGAGACGCAATTGGAGGCAAACACCGTGAAGACGCTGAAAAGGATCCTATCCAGCTAGAACTCGCTGCGGACATCGTCCGTGAGCTGTTCAGCGCCGACATGGAGAGTGAGTGGAGGCGATTCGCAACAATGTGCGACCTGCTGATCGCATCGTAGAGGAGGACAAGAAGGCGCTCTGTCAGATGCTCGGCAAGCTCCACTTGCCCGACGAGATCGATGATGACAAAATCCGAGCCCTCAAAGTCCTGGTCTCCAACCTTCGCACTGTGAGTCACTCTTGCAGTTCTCAACCTCATCAACTCTGACGCTTCCGCAGCGCCGCCCGCCACGGGACACCACGTCGAAGAACGCACTAGCCAAGTTCGACGCCTCGCTGGCGAAGAAGTACGAGAAGCAACTCGAAGACTTCAGCGAGGACGACTTGCGGAAGCTCGAGGAACTCAAGGACATGTTCGAGTTCCTCGACGACATCATCCCGCTCGATTCGGACGAGGATGAACCACCGAAGAAGGGCAGGAAGCGGTGCGCACTCTCTGGTGGTTTGGGCTGCTTGTGACTCACTACAATGCAGGCGCTCCATGAGCGTGGCGACGACTATCACTGCGACTACTAGTACGACTTCCCGTTCTCCATCGCCCAAGACGAAGTCGAAGTAAGCACTGCAGACATCATACATATCTAGATGCTTACCGGTTGCTTTCTCCAGACGGAGACGTCTGTCAACGTCCGACGACGACGCCTCGGATGACGATCGTTCCACGGCTGCGAGGGACTCGCCAGAGGCTACTCCGGTCGCTACCCGTTCAATGCCCAGAAGGAATGCGTGGGTACCTTCCGTTGTGGTCGAGCGTAAACGTGCTGACTTCTTATTCGTAGTGCTGAGAAGTCCAAAAAGAAGACGACAGCGCAGATCAAACAGCCCATCGTTATTAGCGAGGACGAAGAGGAAAAAGAGGAGGACGGTCCCGACGGCGGCGATGACGGTGACGGTGATGATGACGAAGAGGAGGAAGATCGTGTGCCCACACCGAAACCCAAAGCCAGGGGCCGACCACGGTTCGTCGCCGTCTCTGCTGAGCTGTCCATGTGGGACTAACGCCACTCTGCGACAGAGCGCCACCCCCAAAACCGAAGGCCCCCAAAGCAAAGGCACGCCCGAGCCCCATTGAGGAGAACAGCGACGACGACGCCCACGTGGGTAACGTCACGAAGGACAGCATTATGGACTCGTCGTCAGACGAAGACGACGACGAGGTCGACAACATTCTCTAGCCTGCTTGCCAGACGATCTACGGTTGTGTATCTTATACCATGCTCCTATGTTGTACTCTGACGTCTCGTTTTGTACCCGGGCACAACTTGTTATCTCACTCGATTGCTCACTTTAACAATCGCTCCACGTACGACTACACACGAAGCGTCCTTCGAACACGCTCCTACTCGATGTTAAGGACGATCCCGCTTTGCTCAAGGACCGCCACCTTGACCGCCTGTCCCACCCGCGTCAGCTCATGCATACCGTCAACCACGCGCACCACCAACGGAGCGCACTCACCCCGACCAGCTGCAGATGCGTGAGCGTCAAGATCATCTGGCTTCCCGGCGTGAGGAACTCTGGCATCTCGACCGTGAAGTTCTGGTGGAAACTGAACGGCGGCGCGGGGTCGTGCACGGGCGCGAACGGCCCGCTGAAGAGCACGGTGCCGACGCCGGGCTGGCCGGGGGTGACCGCCGCGCAGTCGTTGGAGGGGCAGAATTGAAGGCCGAGCACGACGGCGACCTCGACGAGGTCGCTAGATGAGTTCTGTCGGAGCCTTGGTCAGTGTCGATCAAGGGAGGGACGCGCGGGTTGGAGAGGCGGGCCCGCCCGTGCGCGTGAGGGCTGACCTCCTGCTGGACGTCGACGACGATGGTCTCGCCAGAGGTGACGGTCGAGCCGTCGGCGGGGGAGATGATGGTCGCGCTTTGGGCGAGGGCGGAGAGCGCGAGGGAGGCGAGGACGAAGAGGGTCTTCATGGTTTTTAATGTGAGTACTATCGAAAGTAGAGAAAATGTCGAGGTGAGGTGGTGCTGAGCTTGAGTCGCGAGGGTTCGACGCTATATAGCATGCTCAAGGCTGTGTGTACTCCATGCCGCATTCTAAGCGAGCGGGATCCTCTCGCCGCACTTAAGGGCAAGCACGTCGTCTGGAGCAATCCCCGAGCCCGACGCACCTGCATGACCGTTTGAAGTGTGAGTAAGAACACCGTTCCGACACCGGGAGAAGACCGGCGTTCAGTTGACGTCGGGCCTGAAGCTTTGAAGCGCCATCCTATATCTGTCCACAACGACAGAGCGCACCTGCAGCTCCCATGCGTCGGAGCCTCCAATACGGCTTGTTGGCCACTATCGTCACGGTACCCCCCTCGTGATCTCGGCGTGTCCATCCCGGGGCTTTTCTGTGCCGGCCGTCGTTTCCAGCAAAGCTCACCGACCAATGCCATCGCCGTCTGCGGCCTGTGCGCGGTGCCTCCGACTCAAAGACAGTCTACCCGGTCGCGACCAGGCTTCAATGCACCATTCTCCGCCGCACCCCCACAGAGTGGCTCGCATCCTTCGCGGGCTCTGCGAGGTGCACCTCCTCGCGTAGCAGCGGTCTGTGAATGCGCGCCGGGAAAACGAGGACGGCGCCGACGTCCGCAGCGAGGGAGCAGGAAGCCGGTGCTTCCGGGTCGGGTTCTGTGCCTTCGGATCTGCCGAGCAGGAGGACTTGGAGATGAGACAAGACGATGTGCGTGGCGGGTCGATGGCCTACCTCCCAGCCCAAGATATGAACCTACGACGCGCAGACGACGGTCGGTGGCGGCATCGCGGGAAGCTCAGAGCTGTGATGGTGCCTACTTGACCGGCGTCACTGTGCTCTATAAGCTTGGACCACTTGCATTGGCTCATTATAGTTACAAATTATTAGTTACGGCCCTTGGGTTTGGGAGCCTTGGGGCTTCATTCAGGCCAGAACCGGCGGGGGCAATTCGGAGGTAGAATGTAACGGTGTCGCTTGTGTCGAGCCGACCTCAGTATCGATCGCGGCTTCCACCACCTTTTTCCCACCTCGATCAAGCGGTCTTTGATGGCCTGTAGGATGTCGGTCGGCAGTCCGAGCGGAGGGACCAAGGGTGAATAGTCGAGTGTGTGCCTGGGAGGACAAACCGGAGGTTCTTGGATCCACGTTCTGCGATGAGTCGAGCGAGGAGGTCGCAGCAGAAGCAGCTCTTCTTGCTGACACCTATGCGATCTCCTCGTTCTAATTGAAGAAGGTCACGTCGTGAATTGGCGCCGCGGTGCGAGAAGGCTCGTACCTCGAGAACTTCCTTCACAGATCCGACCTTTTCGACAGCTGTCTGGAGGGTGTCGCCGGCCGGGTTCTCATGCATGGACAGTGCGCGCGCCATGAGCCAGATCGGCATGCACGCTCGCAGTCTGGACGCGTTTGGCTGCACCGTTCAGGCTTTCTGGAGCTCTTCAGTGTCGATGTTGAATTTCTTCTGCTCCAAGACGGCTTCAATGTCCTTCCGAAGACTATCAACGAAAGCTCCCGGCGCAGCATCCAGCGGCGCGAGAGGCCCTCCAAGTGCAGCCTTTTCGCTCGCTCGATTATCCGACGGCGCAAGAGTGTCCACAACTACAGCCGTCACTTGAGGAGGTCGATCGGCGACGACAACTTCATGAAAACGTCTACGATATCATCGGGATGAAGAGAGTCTTAAGGTGGCGGAAAAGTACGTCTTCGTCCTCCCCGTTATTGGGAGATGCCTCCGCAGCTGAACATTATGGTTGAGCTCAGTGTGGGATTTGGCGGATGGGAGGCGGGGCGAGTCTCACATATTCATCCCCTTCGAGGAACGACACCTCCCTTCGAGGGACGACTCAACTCCTGAGGCAGGAACATCGTCGCCTGAGATGGTCGTAAGGGATACGTCGAGTAAAGCAATGGACGCGAACGCACCTCGTTCAGATATCTGACCGGCATTCGCTGGTTTCTTGTTCCTCCACGGATGATGGCTGGCAAGGGTGTAGATGAGCGCGGATGTACACAAAACGAAACCACAGTGAACGTACCTCCAGCTGAGAACACCTTACATTGCGCGTGTCATCCAATTTTTTCTTGACGCTGCCTGAGACGATATGTTTGAGGACACCGCTCTTCACGAGATACTTCAGCAGCCACATTGCACGCTCGAAATCCAGGAATATTTTATAGTGACGGTTTTCTCCTTGACTGCCTTCAAAACTGTCTCCATGGTGTTGACGGATTTCCAAAGCAACTGGGCCCAGCTCGCAGCGTTCTCTCTCGTGACCAGATAGGAGTCGTAGCCCGGGGCGGCTGGACGAGACGGATCCTTGTAGAGTCCTCCGCCTTCGAGGTCTGATTGGAGGACGCGTGGTATGGGAATGAACGTGTCAGTCGGGATGAACAGGGTGTCGGTGGCCTTCATCATCTCGTTGTGGATGAAAGCTATGGGATGTTGTCGTTCATCGTTGTCGTCGAGAAGGTCCCACATGTTTCTACCGTTCTCGATACGGAAGGCAAGCTTGACACAACAGCGATGGGCAATGAAGGCCAAGAGAAGCGTGCGATGGAATGGGGCCGGAGTGCAACCGATGAAGAACTGGGTCACGTTCACAACGTCTCGTACGTGACAGCGAAATCTCTGAGAACGGTGTTCAGCCCGTGGTCGTCAAAATGCGGCGATATACAAAACACGTACTTACTTCTGTATCCCGAACAAGACATCATACATGACTTCATAGCCGTCGTCCACACAGCCCTCAAAGGGACCGGGAAAGGTACGGGAGGCGTCTGCGCGCTGGGAGACGTCGCGAGAGAGAAGCGCACTGATCTCATGGCGAGTTCTGCGGCCCGTCAGGGCGATGACCTTGGCTTCCACCCGACCAGTCGTCTCATTCCCGGTGGCCAGGATGAAGGAGGTGCTATGCCACACGCCAGCCTTTTTGTCATATGTCTTCTTATCGTATGGTTTGACGCCAGGTACCTTTGCGGGGCGAGCCAAATCAAAGAAGGTGGTGATGAAGGCGATGTGGGATCGCAGGATGTGAGGGGGAGTGGGTCCGGACGAGTAGCCGGTTAGTATGGATATCAAGTGAGACGAGGATGATGTGGTCGCGGACATCTCGATCTGCTCGAGCTCTTCCCCCAAGCTCATTGGCGGCAATCAGGTATGCGTGACGGTCACGCCACTGTCCAAATGCAATGATATCTGGCGGAGCACCTGGATTGGCGCATGCTCTTTTCCAACTTCTACCAGACCTCTTTACAGTTGTTTTCTCATGAGTACAGTCTCTCTTTCCACCTGTTGATGCTCGCCTGCTCCCCGGAAAGCGGTCAGTACAGGCCCGGGAACACGAACCACGGCGTCCGCTCGGCCCACTGATCCCACTCGCGTCCGAACCCCTTCCTCAGCACCTCGTCCTCCTTCCCCATCCTCCGCAGCAGCATCGTCGCGATCGTCAGCATGAACGCCGTGCTCCCCGCGGCCGCGAGCCGGCCCGCGAGCGACGTCCCAAGCCCGGACGCGACGAAGAGCGAGCGCGGGCTCGCGTGGAGCGCGACGCTGCCCGCGACGATGAGCACGAAGCCGGAGTAGCCAGGGTGGCGGACGTAGGCGTACGGGCCGGAGGTGATGAGCGCGTGGTCGTCGACGAGCGCGACGGGCCAGGTGAAGAACCGGCCGAGGGCGCGGTGGCACCAGATGCGGAGGGCGCCGCCGGCGGTCGCGAGCAGGCAACCCGCGACGGAGAGGCCGTCGAGGCCGAGGGGCGCCGCGGGTCGCGGGAGGGAGGAGGAGAGGGTGGAGGGGAAGGTGTCTGTGATGATTAGGGCGGCTTCGGTAAGCGCGAGGCCGCACATGGACAGCTGTAGGAGTGTTACAGTCGTCCACGGCAGACTTAAGAGCTGGAAGTGCTTGCCTTAATAGCTGCAAGGACGGGTATCGTGGCCGTGTTGATGTCCGTCCTGACTGCTCGGTCACGCTCATCTTTCCGGGGATGGGCCCTTGGGGGTGTGAAGCCAGAGTAGGTGAAGAAGGCACTGGAGACCAATAGTGGGACCTTCAGTAAAGGCGTCGTTATGATGGGGACGGCGAGGAAAGACATTGTAGGCGAAGAACGGTGAGTGGGGGGAGCAGAAGGTCAAGTGGGACGTGGAGACATGTACCCTCTTCATTTGCCACGGATGCTATTGATACGACAAAGTATGTCACGAGACGAGCCGGACGCGAGTGTGAAGCTCAAATAAGGATAGTCTTCGCAAGATCTGACGTCAGCTATTAACGAGTTTGAATGGCGCTCTGGGTGCGGCAATCTAAATCTATCATTCTGGGCTGCGAGCGTAGCTGTGGGGATTGAGGGGGCACGACTGAGAGATTGGCCAAAGGAACAGCACCTAGGTCGCCGACTCGCCGAGGGTGCTGGGAGAGCTAGAGGCATTCGTGCTGTTAACGGTGGCGTGACGGTCACGTAGACCTGATCTGCGCACCGAGTCCCGACGTTCCATTCCCGTCTCGTTGGTGGATATCCATCATAAACCATGTCAGACTCTGCCCCCAGTTTCCGCGCCCTGGAATCTCAAATCGCCTTCATCACCACCGTTCTCCACTTGGCTCGTCCCGCCGTTAGGGTCAAGTTCTACAACAAATCAACAAGGACATATAACAAGATCAAAACCGAAATCAAAGTCGGCGTATGGCACAGCACCTCCTTTATCCTGGCCACCGGAGATGAGAACGATCCGGTGGGAGCCAAGGGTGTCGCCATCACTGGCCGCAGAACTCGTGAAGAGATCGGTGTGCTTCTCTCTCGCAACCTCTCTCAGCGCGCAGACGCCACCGCCCATCTCTCTCCTGGCCCATCTTCTCCCCCCTTTCTGGGCAATAGAACCCACGGTTACCAAGCCATGCTTCATATTTTGCGGTGCGAGCAGAAGTGCGTTCTTTCTTGTGTATCATAGCGGTTTGACGACGGTGGGCCTGACCGCTGTGGACAGGGGATTCAAAGTCAAGCCTGAGCAACACATTCAAGACGTTGTGAACGTGGCCCAGTTCTACGTCACACGCACTCCTGGTCCTTTAGACGGCGCGCATCGCGTCCTTCTTTTGGCTTTCATTGCCCATCGTTGCTGTATCAAGCTGGCATCCCGTATCGAGCTCGGCAGAACCATGTGGCCTGGCCTTGACAAAGTCCGAGACGATGAACGACTACATCCCGCAGCTTTCATTTACAACAAGCTTCTCGATGCCACGACCAAGTTGCCAAACATTCAGACGGGAACAGTGGTTCCCATGCCAAGCTTCTTGCAATCACACCTCGAAGATGGAGGACTCTGCATGGATCCCTCTCGACCAGCCGCCTCAGACTACGACTCCTATCCGGTCACGAGGGAGAACGCGGCGAGCTGGGCTCAGCTCCTTTGGAATTCCGTCGACACCATGGAGAGAGTATTGAAGGCAGTCAAGGAGGAAACCGTCACTGCACAACTATTCCTGGATTTCGAGCGTGCAATGTGGTTGTTGAAGTATCTCGTTGGAAGCGGTGTCCTCGAGCATATCGTCGCAGGCAGCATCAAGGAAGAGTTGAATAGGGCGCGCAAAATTAAGTATTCTAACCTGGAGGGTACGTAAGTCGCGGTAGCGCCTTGTTGTACAGCCGCGCTGATCTCCTCCATTCAGGCCTCATCTACGGGAAGAACCAGCATTCAACGAGCGCCGGTCAAACCTTTGGACAAGGTGTGTTGTCGTCCGGATGGTATAGTCGATGCATCCGTTATGACAATCTCAGGCGACGATGTTACTGCCTCAGATTTCGAGTCTGCCCTCGAACTGGAGCAAGAGGGTAAGACTCGCCCCCACCTTCCACTTTCTGGATCCCTCGCTGACTTTCAATCATAATATTTAGTTGCGGAGGCGTTCTCCGACGATGGGGAGGGTGAGGACCCCCTCGTCCGGCATCTCAAGGCTCTTGTCATCCCCGACGACATCGTCGACATTTTTATGACGCTGTCGTCGCCGGTCGACCATCCGCGCGTGGAGGCTGTACTTGTGAACGATGGGTATCTTGCGCCATTGGATGATGCATCGGGACCTTTCATTGACAGTCTTCGGAAGGACATCGAAGCCGTCTTGAAGAGGGAGGGATTCGACATTGAGTCTGCAAAGCTCCAACAAGTGTTGGACGATGCAGTTGAACGCGTCAATACTGCAAGCGTGCATGCCGAGTCTGCGCTCATGGCGCGCGCACTGTCTGTGCATGAGAACCCGGATTCGGCGACACCCTCCGCGGAACTGTCGAAAGAGGCCTCGGATCTAGTGAAGGAGGTTCTCGAGGTACGAGTCCTTCTCGCACCCGCCGGCGCTAGATTCACGACGTTGACATTCTTGCAATTAGAATGAGGAGATTGCCATAGGTGTCGGAAAGAGGAGCTGCTTTTGCTGCGACCTCCTCTCTCAACTGATCGCACACCGTGGATCCACGAACCTCGACTTTGTTCTCCCAGGAACGCACCCAACCATTTTCCCTTGGCACCCTCCGCCCGGGTTGTCGACCGACATCCTGCAGGCTATCAAGGACCGCTTGATCGAGGCGATGAAAGAGGTGCTGGGAGCCGCCATCAGCTCGACTCAACCGACACTGCGGTTGGATCCGCCGAAGCCCATGATGGTGGAGCGGTTGAAAATGCTACCATGGATACTACCTTGAGCAGCCATTGGTATGTACCACGAGGAAATACGAAGGATCAAGCTTGTTGAGCAGGCGGTGTGATGCGGGTCACCTGCGATGCTATCACTGACCACCCTCTGTGCGTCGCAGGTGGAAGCGCACTCTCTCGGCCAGACGACATGCCATCGACTCCCTGCGCATATCTTTTCACTCCACCGAACCTGACGAAGCACCGGCCGCCTCCTGACCTCCTCTCCCTCGTCGCGCGCGTCGCCACCGTCCTCGCTCTCTGGGAAGTTAGCGTGTCACGGTGCTCCTGTTTCGTGGCATGCGCACCAGCCGCGCCGCATAGTACCATGGTTCTCCTCCTGGTGTATACGTCGTATCGCTGTACCATTGGTTCGGCCCTTCGTCGAATTAACATGTGTACAATGGTTCGAACGCCTTATTTGTCAAATACCGCGCAGGTTCACGACGACTGCCATCAAGCGACCGACTGGTCAGCTCGGCATCGCGCTCCAACAGTTCAAGGGCACTCTCACCGACTTCGAAGCCACTTGGAACGTCCAACAGCCCGCGTCCTCCCAGCGGTCCAAACCGCTCGCACACCGTTGTCAAAAGTGCGAAGGGCGAAGACAGTGCCCGCGATAGCGAAAAAAATAAGTACAGAACAACGACGACCTCCAGTCACGATGGATGTCCGGGCAAGCAACGCGATCACCAGCCACTCCTACGAATCATACCGAGGCGGCGGGGCAAGCCTCTGCTCGCGGAGCTCCTCCACGACGGCCCGCAGGCGTTCGACCTCCTCCCGCAGGACCGACACCCCCCCGCCGGACGTGGCCGACTGGCCATCCTCCCAGTCCGTCTCCAAATGCGGCGCGAGCGCCCGCCGGCTCAGGCCGTCCGGCGAAATCGAGTCAGGGTCCAGCCCGGCGGAGGCGTTTACGACGTATTTCTGCGCCTGGTGTGGCCTGGCAGCTTCGCGCGCTTTCGAGTATCGTCCGGCCGTCGGGGGCGGTGGCGCAGGGCGGCGGTTCGGCACGAGCCTGGGTGGGGAGACTCCCTCCGAGACTTTGGAGACGTACGCCGGGGGACTCCCCGTCGCGCTTTGGGGCGACTGTGCGGGAGAGCTCAGGAGTGACATCTGCGCCTCGACCGAAGACTGGCCGTCGGGAAGGGGGTACGGTTCGGTGCTGAGGGGGGACGGGTGGGGCATCATGGATGGTGGCAAGCTACCTTCGGAGTGCGCTTGCGAGAGTTGCGGTGTGGCGCAGCCGTTTAGGTCGACAACGACGTCGGAGAGGGGGCGTCGCCGCCGTTGGAAATACCAGAAGGGAACGCCCGCGACGACGAGGACCGCGACGCCGCCGACAACACCGCCGACGATGGGGCCAACGCTGGACTTGCCATTGTCAATCCCGGAGTCCGTGCTTCCGGCGGAGCCGTTGAACGGAACGTTGATGAAAGAGCTGTTCACCACGTTCAGGGCGAGATGGGCGTACATTGCGCCCAGTGCAGGCCTTCGGAGTTGAGGTCAATACTTGTAGCGCGCATACAAGGCCGGTCGTAACATACCCTGCCGCGCCACTCATGCCGGCCCCTGTCGTGCACTGATAGTCGTCGGGCATCGAACCCACAACACCGTTGTAGGAGGTCCGATTCCATGCCCCGGAAATCATGGAGTCTCTGGTCGATGTGTCGCTTTCGGAGAGAGTGGCGCTAGTGAACAAAAGCCAGGCTAAATGACATCAATCAAAACAAAGCGCAGCAGAGGTAGTAAAGATGATATAGAACGTACATAAGCTGCACGGGCTGTTTGGTGTCGAAGTGATAGGGAGTCCGTAGGTCCCATCTGACGGAACGGTGTTCAGAAATGATTCATGGAGGGAAAACAGCTGGGGGGCTTCACCGTTGGTCTGAAGTAGTGACTTGTAGTACTGCGTCTGGCTAGCAAGAAGCTGCGGAGATTGAGCTACAGAGACTCTGTCCGGGAAACGCAGAAGCGGTACTGACTGATTGCGGGACGACGCCTGTCCCCAGCAGCACATCGGGGTAAAGGTTGTACATGAGCGCCCATGAGCCCGAGTTTCCGTACTGTCCGAGAATACGCCCGCTAGAGTCGTTGGACGTCGCAAGGGACGTCCATGTCTGGACCATCGCTGTCACGTTGCTCTGAACAATTCCGGTGAGAAAACAAGCAACATGACCAGGTGAGGAGAGAGACGTACGTCGTACATGTTTGCGTCGCCGAGCGCGCCGAACACGCGACTGATCTCAGCCATGGCCTTTATTGCGATGATACCTTTGATCGCGAGGTTTGTTGTGTTGGCTGCTTTCACGCCATCGGCAGACACTCTGAGTAACGATCGGTCATTCACTTTCTGTCGCCGCACAAACAGAAACAACACACTGATTGGGTGTGAGGACGGCGTTGTTGTTCGACACAAGGTAGTCAGCCCACTTCTTGGCAAGATGGTACTGCACAGACGTGTAGCATTAACGCGAGGGGAACCCAGAGAAATGCTGAACGTACGTTCTGCGCGAGCAGCGTGCCATCGCCAGAAGCCTTGGCGTGCGCGTACATCATGATCAGCATGTTCCCGGTCTCTGCAAAAATATAAGGTCAGATGGGGCCGAAAGAGGACCGTTGTGGTCACACCTTCCACGCCTTCGGACTGCCCTCCCTGACCCCCCGAAGCGATGGGGTACTGCAAGCCTGAGCAAATCAATCGGTTTTTGAGTCCGCGACAGTCCGACGATGGGATCGCGTACCGAGATCTTGTACCGCATAAGGAAGCAACGTCTTCTGTGATTGTGACTGCAGCAGCGGTTGCAGCATGGCGCCAGCGAGCGACGCATTCAGATACAGGAACGCCGGAAACGAGGCGTACATGCGCTCGACAAGGTTGATACGCCTAGAATAATCGTCCACAAAATGAACAAGATGATCTGGCAGGCGAGAGGCGAAGAGGAACTACGTACGACGAGGTGCCAACGTCGCGCATGAAGACCATCACGTCCGACGCGTTCACGCTACCATCTGCGTTCTGAGAAACGGTGATGTCGAGACTTGCAAGCGTCGGACGCGTGCTGAGCGACACCAAGTCAACGTACTCGGACGAGATCTTGCCCGCGTCTCCCGTGATTCTGTCGTCTAGCGCAATCGCGCGCGCGAGAGCATCCGAATAGCCGGTGGTGAACGCGTCGATCTGCGCGGATCACGTCAGCAGGGTGCGATTGTGGCTCAGTACGCGGCACGTACCACATCGGCGGCAGACGAGTATTGCGTGGTGTAGTAAGGGACTCGGTCTTCGGTCTCTCCGGTGGGTGTCACATACAGGATAGTCGGATTGCGGAGGTTCCCCACCACCCAGGACACAGGCTGCGAAGTCTTGCTGATTGTGCCCAGGTCGATGGCGAGGCCGAAGACGAGATGATCCCTGTAACAAACGAGTTGGCGACTTGAATGGCTCAAACATCAATCATGCAACCTACAGCCCATCGGGTGGTTGGGTGTCCAAGACAGTGTTGGGAAGACGGCCGTCGGTCTTGAAGTTGTCGTGAACATTCTGATCCTCTTCGATCTGCCACGAGAGGCTCGGTACCTGATAGGCGAGATGAGGTCAAATATCCGGCGCCGACGCGCGAGTCGAACTTGGTAGCAACTGTACGCACTGCTGCTGTCGCGTAGAACGCGCGTCCGTCCATCGCGCGGTCGCTTAACTCTGTGAAGGGTACTGGGGTGATGAAGTCGACTTCGTGGTAGAGGCTGCTGCTCGTCGTCACCGAGGTCCAATTCACCTGGCAGGTCGCAGCGCGTCAACAAACACCCATGTGGCGATGTCAAAGGGACGCACGGACGGCTGTGATGTCGCTGTATACTTGCACGGTGTGGGCTGCGTTGTCATTCGCGGTCGCCTCCAGGGCTACGTATGACAGAGGAATGGACTGCCTAACCCAGTCGGAAGGCTTGGGGCGCGTAAGACGTGTGAGATGCGTGAAAGACGACAGCAACGTACCTCGAGAGGGGAAAGGAAGGTGACTGTGAGGCTCATCGGGCCCGCTTGCATGGTGTAGATACTTCTTGTTGGAGTGACTTGCACAGCAGTAATGTTTGCCAACGCCGAAGAGTCGGGGTCGTCGCCCATCCAGACGTACATTGTCCTGTCGATTCGAATATAGCCTCTCCAACCCAGGTCCGGGCCCTGCCCTTCATGCTCGAGAAGGGAAAACATCCGCAAAACAAACAAGGCGTACCGTTTGAGACCAGAACTTGGCCCACGAATTGGAGATTGGTGCCGATCCATTCGTCGAGTTCTGCCAGGCGTTGACGTAGGGAGCGCGGACTGCAAGAGGGATGCTGGCAGGAGCGAAGGAAGCAGCGTGTACGCTAAAGCAAACGAAGAGCGGAAGGACGGCCAGAAGGAGAAGAGGCAGCATACTGAGCCTCACGAGCACCTGGAGGAGAGAAAGGATGTCGGCAATGATCAGCATGGGTAGCATATCCTCCCCTCCTCGCGACATCCAAGTTCTAACTCCATCGTTTCTGGCGCAGCCTGATGCAAAGGAAATCTGGGTTTGATACCGGATGTCCGACTCCCAAGAGCCTGGAAACTCAGAGCTTGACCAGAATGCCGGACTAATCAAAGTGAAGGGCGCCGGCTGGCAATGAGACACCTGGCACTCCTTCAAGCTCGCCGCCGTTGGCGTATTCGTTCTATAACAAAGACCTTAGCTAGTGAAAGGAGGAGATAAGGGCAGAGACAATACGCCTGCAGCACTGCTATGGTTCTCTCACAGCGGTCAACAGTGTACTTCTTCGAACATGATGGCCGCTGCTTTGCACAACTGTTGGTAACCGAGGAATCACACGTTCACCTGTGCAGGTACCCATGTACGTGTCACGTACTCGGATCTCTCGGTGAGGCCCTAAATTAGCTCAGTGAATTCCAGGATCGAGAACGTACCCGCTGCGGGAGGATGATACAGAGGCAATCGAGCAAGGTTCAGGCCAAAAGCGCCTGGATGTCCACGTCTTCATCTGGCGCCTGTGCGAGACACGAGAATCTGATCGACTCAACTCGAGTACTGTAACTCAGTATACTCAGTCAGTACTCAGCAACGTCGACGCCAGCCGCTACTAGCACCGCTACGCACGTACGCAGTACTGAGGGTGTGACATCGATATCTGGATTTTCCAGGAAACTTGGGGCACATGGACGTGGCAAACCGTGACACTCCTGGACATACAGCTGCGTGCAGAAAGCTTGTCCAGGCGCTGAAAAACGCGACGCGCGTCGCGAGAAATGGGAAATTAAATCGAAATGGTCGAAAAATCGCCAACGGTGACGCGAGCGCGTTTCTTCTCCCCCTCTCCCTCGTTAGATCCCCCCGACGTCCATAGAATGTTGAAGAGCGCATCAGGCGCGTGTTTGGGTATGGTATGACGCTTTTCCGCGTCCTCAACGGCCAAGCTGACGTGTTTCGCGGCAGACTGTGGTCTGGTGGTGGTACACGACCCGTCTGCCACCTTGCCACCCCTCGAAACGTGTCTGACGATGTATAGGAAGCTGAATATATTCTTATGGGTGAGTTCTTGGGCGGTTTGACGTCTCCTGCGCCACACCGAAGACGTCATGTACTCCCCGTGACCGGAGCCTACTTCCAGAATCGTGGGCGCAACCACATGGTCCCTGATTCCAGACGGCCTCTCAAGTTTCGCATAAGTAACAGGTGCCTATTGAACAGGTGTCGCTCGGAGGGCTGGGTGAACACTCGAATGGCAAGGCGAAACTGGAAGGCATGTACATCCTACAAGTACTGTACATCCCCCTCTATCTATGGGTTTATGAGAGCCCTCCAGCTCGTTACCACCCAACCAACTGTTCCGCGTAATGAGGACTTGAAGCATCCTCGTGACAATGAAGCTGGGAGCACGAAGCGAGGACGGCAGCGCCTGTGAGAGCGCGAGCTGCACCGTGAACCACCACGGACTCATCACGAAACGCGCGCGAGATAGAACGGGCACGATCTCCAAAGCGCTCGTTGATCACGGCATGAACTGTTTTCGTCATCGATATAACGCATGATCATGGTTCGTCGAGTAGACGAAATGTGATCAACTATTGTCTTGAGCTGAAAATTTTCAATCATTTTGTAATCTACCTGACAATTATTAGATCTGTCAATGTGCAAATGAACGCGGGGACACTGAGTGCAGAACATTAGATGATCAGTAAACGACCATTTGACGATCGGCTGCTGATCAAGCCCCAGTGACTGGGAAGTACCAGATACCACGTGATCTAATGCGCGTCGCAGGCTCTTCAGGCAGCGTCTGCCTGGTGCTTCAAGACGGATTCCTCTTCTCTGTGCCTACATCTTCGCTCTTCTACTCTAGAATAGCCCCCAATCCTTTCACCAATGGATGAGGCATTTCACACGGACTCTTGATGCGGCCAAAACCTGGTCGATGTCGTACTTGCAATCAAGTATTACAGTTTACGATTGCAAGTGCTACTACAAGCAGCATGCTCGCGCGCGGATTCATCTATGAGATGCAGAAGAGGCTTCAACGAGCTGAGGCTGACCGAGACAAGGACTGAAGTGCAGACAAAACCGGCAGAACAGGGCGAGAGAACATGCGTGAACGAATACCTGAGGGTGTGATTATGAGAGACAGAGGGCGTGGAACGGCAGAAGATCTGAATCATTGGCAGGGAAGGGCCCAGCCAGCGCTCGACCATGGCGGCGACGTGCTCCTGCTGGCGCTGCGGCGCCTGCGTGAGCGCAGCGGATTTCTGCGGCGGTTCGTGCGGCCAGCCCTTGAGCGTACGCGCGTACGTGAGCGCATCATAGAACACCTCAAAAGGCACGAGAAACGCCGGCTTCTGGCTCTTGTGCTGCGGCTGCGCGATAGCAGGCTTGCAGAGGCTTGCCCTTCCCGCACGCATGGGGCGAATCGCTGGGCGGCGCGGCCGGCGCATGCGCGTGCGCGGGGACGTGTAAACCCGGGCCCTGCGATAAGGTCGGTGAGCCGGGGTCACCGCGAGAGGAGAGCACACGGGGGACTCGACGTAGCGGAACTGTGGGCCATACCGCGCCCAACCTCGTGCTCCTTCACACTCGCGGAGGAAGTGGCAGCGATCGCGAGCCTGTTGAGAACCCACGTGGTGCGATGGACACGACCGCGATTGGGGGCCGCGATGAACCACTATCCCGCGTATTGTTGTGGATATATGAAAGGCACGGGCGTGTCGAGGGAGGAAGGGTGTCGGACATGGGAGACCACGAACTATTCGAAGCACAGAGTTTAAGATTAGAGGAGGATGGCGAGCCGCGAGCACCAGGAAGACGCACCAATCACTCCCAGCCTCCTTTGCAAAATGGCCCGGGACTTGTTCAAGCTTCGCCATGAGAGGTGTAGCCGAGAAGCTAGTAACCGAGAGCAATGGGTCAGCATACTGTAGAGACACAACTCCTGCCCTTTCTGAAGGACTGTGGGCGCATAAGTGCTGGTGTTGCCAAGGCCACCCAAGGGCATACGCACGCACACGCCGGGCACAGCACAGTGACACGGGCATGCAACCACCGATATCCTCACGAGACGTCTCCCAAAACGCAAGACTCACCGGCCGGCGGCCAATCATCCTCTTCTGTGTATGCAGCTCGTCTGCGAGGTCCATATACCACTTTCCATGTGACGCACACGATCTGGAACGCTCGATTAGGCTTCGGATACTGCATATACACACGGTGTGGATAGTGAGGGTGAGAGTCGGAGAGGAGCCGTTCAGAATAACTAGCGCCTGCCCGCGCGCGCGACGCGACACGACACGGACTGGCGTGCGCGCTTAGCCAGCCCCGCTTTCTCCTTCATCTCATGTCAACGTTCGTTCTATACGCCAATAGCTGCACTTCTTATCCCCGTCCCCAACGAAATGCCAAGCACGTTCTGGGGGAGTTTCAACCTTAAATCTGCCACTGTACAGTACCTCAGCCTCACGATACTCTCCACCGCTGACGACCCATCCACAGCTTTGAATTGATTCCTCTCCATCCCCATCCTCCCTCTATACCACCATCATGACTAGCACCTCATGCACACAAGGCACCTCGGCCTGAAAAGCGCACTGCCGATTGTGCGGCTGCCTGCTTCCGGCCACACGCCCAAACGGACTCATACCAACGGCAACACGACTCACATTGAAGCAGCCCATGTGGAGACATCATAATTCGTCGGTTTCTTTGAGTACGCCTTTCATTCTTTCTTTGGCGTCTTCCCCCTCTTCCCCCCTTCCTATCGTATCCATCCAACTACGTCCGCGCGCATGCTATGTAAAGATGCGCGCAACTCAGACGACCCGGACTTCCAGCCTCCAGCGCTCGCCGGCGCCGCCCTCCGTACCCTCGAAGTCGCTATCGCGCATGTCTTTCACCACGCCGCGGTTCGACCGCCTACCGTGCCCATAGGTCCGCATCAACATCCTCATCGCACGGTCTCGCCTCGTCCTCGCGCGCACCGCCTGTCGCCCAAGATCTGCGCTCGCGCTCCGCCGTTTCACACTCCCAGCCCCGTTCTCTTTCGCACTATTCCCCCTTGTCTCTTACCGCCGCATCTCCCCATCAATACCCTCGCTCAAGCCACCCTTTCGCCATCGACGACTTTCAACCCTTAGCGCGACCCCCGGGTTGCCCTGCACATCACCGAGCCATCGTCGAGTATGGCAGAGACCTGGAAGTATGGTGAGTAATACTTTATCTCTTGCATTCCGAATCACTGCACAACGTCGTTCAGCCTCGCTGTCACCGCCATGAAAGGCAACACAATGTTCCAGTACTGCGATGTCTTCCCGGTATGTGCTGGTTTGCTCATGCGATCTTTCCGCCTGTGAGCTGACGAGTGACGACAGAAAGATCTTCTCGCCCGTTGCGGAGGCACGCGACGATGTCATGGGTGCTGACCCAGAGGCCGCCTTCGCTGTAATGATAGCGATATGAGATTGTTATGAGTCACCATTTCTCTCCCTGTCGAGATGTGTTGTGCTCGTATCGCTCACCAATGCACCCTTTTCCCACCCGTTCAGCTCGAAAACCGGGATCGATCCGCTGAAGCACCGGCCTACGAGCATGGCACCCCTGCTCGCGCGCACCTTCCGGCTCCCGAGCAACGCCGTCATCAGCGTCCCAATCAACCTGCCGTGAAAAACCACAAGGGCGTGGGCCGGCTCCGCCTCGTCCTCGCTCTGCCCGGCCGGCTTCCACCAGCGTGTCACGCGCGCGACGAACTCTGCCGTCGGCTCGAGATTCGTTGGGTGTCGCTGCGCTCCGGGGTGGACTCACCCTGCCATCGAGTTGCCCATGAACTACCCGGCGGTGCGCGTGGCGTCATCGTTCGAAGCCATCACCATCCGGAGTGGGTGTGGGTGAGGCACAGGTGCGGCTCACCCGTGTTTCTGTCTGCTACAGTCTCCCTTGTCGTCGTATCTGAAGTTCATAGCACACAGTCATGCCCATTAGATTTCCCTGCCTCAGTTAGAATAACCCTGCTGCTGTCGCCCCAGTGTCACTGTTATCATCTGTCTCTCGCTCGTTCGCATCCATATTGTACCTCCCATGCTTTATAGACCTGAATAATACCGGATTTTGCGCATATATGGGTGTTTGTGGTCGACCGGCAACAGCGAAACATTTCGGCACATCTGAATCGGTCTTTTCAGGTCATTGCACCACCCGGAAATGATCATTTTGAAGTGAGCTCATGTTCATCTCATCCCTGTGCCACGAACTAGCCATGGTCATATCGTACCTCAGCATTGATCACTGCACACCTCGTCTCAGATCATCTATACACCCAAGGACGATCAGGCCAGATTGTCGCTCTCAGAGAACATGTTCATTGTCGAACATGGTGTCCCCTGCAGATGATCTGCCCCGTTCATCTCGGCCCGAGTGAACGACCGGCCCTGCTCAGCCCGACCCGGGTGGACGACCGGCTCCGTTCTATCTCCCGCATACAAATGATAACTGTAGAACTGTTCCAAGCCCAGCCATGATAACGTCCTATCGTTCATCCCCTTACAAATGTTCGTCACTGCTCATCATCCCAGTCTGGGATGCTCGGTCCTGTTCTACCATGACGATTTTCTGTCATAAATTGACACTGTCCGTTCGACAAAGAAAGGGATGATCTCCGCAGACTGTACATGACCTACCTCGACCATCTGTAGTTCTGGTCCGGGCGCGTTTCGTGATGCTCTCCCAATGTAGTCACAAAAATCTGGGCATACAAACGTCTTACGCCATAGATCACAGCGACAGTATAACTACGCTGCGACGACAGGGGGGACACATGATATCAATGGGGCACTCACCGAAGGCGGCATCCTCTCTTGAGCACACGTACCCGCCCGCTCCTGCACCTCCGCCAACGCCATCTCGACAGTCGCCATAGATGTGACAAGTTCCTTGCATCGCAGACGCATGCTTCATGGGCACGATTTCAGCCTCGGGGTGGCTCAAGGGGCGCCAAGGTGACAGACGGGGATAAGATCGTCGCGTACTACCACTAGACTACAGTCTGCCGCGAAACACGTCAGCTCGGCCGTTGAGGACGCGGAAAAGCGTCATATCGTACCCAAACACGCGCCTGATGCGCTCTTCAACATTCTATGGCCGTCGGGGGAATCTACAGCTGTTGCCGAAATGATTGCCCGACCAACTCCGATGATACGCGAGCGGCAACACGCACGAACACTCCGAAAAATTCGGGGAAAATCGAAAAAGTCCCACCGCGCGTGCGCGACCAGACGCGAGCTCCACAAAAAATTCGAAAAATGATGGAAATTGGGAGACTGCGAGGGCGAGGCTGCCAGCACACATACATTACTATTTCTACTTGTTCCCTGCTCGAGCGCTGCATGTACATGCCTTTGCAATCCATGGACGACAGAGATACTGTCATCGTGCTGGTCGGCGCTATGGCACTAGCAGACCTGCGGCAGGCCCATAATTTCAAGCCCCCCGACAAAGGAACTTACCAAACTCCATAGTTCTTGTGTGTGCAGTGAATGTCGACAAGGGGAAGACCGTTTGGGCCGGGAACAGTTTCATCTTGGGCAGCTATCAAAGCAGCTGCTGAGACGGGACGAGGACCGAGACGACTTGAGACGACGTACCATGGCTCCGCGAGAGCCCAATCGTAGAACTCAGCACCTGCCACCATCCACCAAACCCTGAGGCCTGAGGCCTGCACCATCTGGCACCCGCGCGGTGATCGAAATGCCATTCAATGTGAGGGCGGGGAGGATGGAGAAGCGTCACCTGCAGGCCGCTCAGCCAAGATCCTCTCCACAGCATGCTGCCCGTTCAAAACGCGTTCATACCGCCTTTGAACGGTTCGCTTGTCCTTGCTCGAGCCGTCCGCGAACACGAGCTGTGGGGCCAAAGACTGGGAGGTGATCTGAGCGTGCCACTGATGCCGAGCGATCCCGTCGCGTTCAGCTGGCTCCTTTCACAGCTTCTTGTGCGAAACCCCGAGTCGGACGAGGATACGGCGGGCAGCGGCGAGTCTATTTGACGCCTTCGTGGAGGTACAACAAAGGGTGGGGGAGGAGATATCGTAAATCCTCGAGGACCAGGGGCCGGGGAGCGACGAATCCGGCGGTTTTGAAGTTACTCTAATGCCTTGTAGTCGTCCTTTCGTCGTCGCATGGAGCGTGTGGACACTCCGAGAGCTTCAGCAAGGTCGACTCACGACCGGCTTTGAATCAACCGAGTAGATCGCACCAGCCTCGATATCTTGCGAGATAGAGCATCCAGGCATGATAGGGAGTGAAGCAGAGACAAATGGAGTGGATTGGAGGGCACAAAGGCGTTGTACGGAGGCTGCAGGCGACGAGGACGATTTTTCGATTTTTTCGATTTTCTCGTGTGCGTTCGTGCAGCTCGCGTGTGATGTGCGCTCGCGTATCATCGGAGTTGGTCGGGTAATCATTTCGGAAACAGCTGTAACGAGGGAGAGGGGGAGAAGAAACGCGCTCGCGTCACTGCTGGCGATTTTTCGACCATTTCGATTTAATTTCCCATTTCTCGCGACGCGCGTCGCGTTTTTCAGCGCCTGGACAAGCTTTCTGCACGCAGCTGTATATACCAGTCAGGCTGGGCGGACTTGACAGCGCGGCGACGCGACAGCAATTACTCTCGATTCTCGAAAGGATCCAAGCGGCGGCAGCGGTGGACGATTCCACCTCGCGAGGCCCTCTGTGGATGTCGAGTCAATCGTGCTGCGCGGGGGCAACCAAGGCGCTGTCTATATGACATGTACATGAGAGGGCGCACGGGGCGCGGCCTATGATACAAATCGGGGTCTAAGCTGGGGCGCAGGTGCGTGGCGCGCTTGCTTGGTCTAGTAGCATAGGAGATGCGCACATGCACAGAAGAAGATAGGGATGCTGGCGGGGACGGCGGAGGATGGGAAGGGCCCGGGGGTCCGACAGCGAGGATGAGATGTGGGGATATGGATGTGAGGGCCGGATGGGATGCAAAGTCCACGGAAGGTACGTACACAACACGGAGAGTAGTGGAGGCGCTATCGACGGAAGGGGGAAAGCGAAATGGGGGCGTAATATATAATACAAGTAATCGCTGGCTCGGGCCCGCCGCACGCCGCGCGCGGGCCCCCGACCAACTGACCAACTTCCACTCCACCGGGACTGGCATCCGAACGAGAAATTGACCCACGGGCACGGGGGCCCAAAGCGTCCAGCGCGGGACACCGCACCTCGCCGCTCACAGCGGCCGCCACCCGTCGCCTGCGGGCCACTTGAGCTCGTCCCTCTCCAGCACCATCCTCCGCCCGCCGCTCCCCTCCTCGACCGTGACGTCCACCCCGCCCTCCCTCCACCGCCGCGCGCGCTCCTCCACCGACATCCCCATCGCCCCGTTCCGCGCGCGGCCGTCGAGCCCGTCGGCGACCGAGTCCTGGTCGACGCTGCTGTCCGCGTCGTCGTTGTCCGGGCCCGGGCTCGCGCAGTCGCCGACGCCGTCCGCGTCGCCCATGAGCCCGCGCCGGACGTCGCCCTCGCGGCGGAACGGGCCCGCGCCCGCGCCGTGGTGGGGCACGAACCCACGGCGCGAGAACGCGCCTTCGGCCTTGTAGCGCGCCGTGTCGAGCGCCGGCTGCGCGCGGAGTGAGAGCGAGGTGAACGTCCGCTGCAGGCTCCCCAGGGGGCTGTCGCTCGGGTCTCGCCCCCGCTCCTTGCCGTCGCGCTGCTGCTCGCGCTCGCGCGAGCGGTGCGAGGTGAGCGAGAGGTGGCGCGACAGCATGAGGTGCGAGGGCGAGCCCGGGCTCGGTTCCCGACGCGGGCTCACGACGTCCGCGAAGGGGGAGTGGGTCGCGTCGAGCGGAGATCCGGAGGGCGAGATCTGCACGCTCTCAGGGCGCTTCCGGCGTGGGGGAGGAGGGACCGGTGGGGGACTGGCCTGGTGCATCGACTTGGAGCGGCCGACGCGTGCGTTTCCAGAGATTGTGCTGAAACGCCCTTCATCGGCGCTCACGCTTGAGGCGGCGTATGTCGACGGCTTGCGATCGGGATGCCGTGGGGGAGGTTCGTTGGGTAGGTCGGCGAGCGAACGGGGAGGGGTACGAGATGGGGATACGGTGGGGGACGCAAAGCTGCGCCGTGCTGGGGGCTCGGGAGGGAATGGCGAGGGTAAGCCGGGGGGAAGGGTCATACGCTTCTTGTTGAACGGAGTGAGGGAGGCGGTGGCAACCTGCTCGAACGAGTGTACGGTCCCCGCACCGACGGTAGACGCGGGAGGACTGAGGTTGCGTCGAGGGGGGAGAGAGGGGACGGTGGTGTTACGGACATGGAGCGACGGAGTTGAGCTTGTGGTCGAGGACGCGGAGCTGCTCGTGAGCTTCGTGGGGGAGGTGCTCCGCATACGCCGTGGAGGGACAGCACTGCTCTTGAGGACCTCCATCACGCGCTCCTGCTCGAGCCTTTGCTCCGCCTTCTTCAAGCTCTGAGCGATGCGTGTGGCTTGGAGCGACTGCTGAATCAACGTGTTCGATGTGTTGTTGGAGGAAGCACTGCGGGGGAAAGCCGGTACAGGCGGCGGAGGATCCCGCGGCATGTTCATGGCGTTTGCGCTCAAAGACGCATGACGAGGGGGTGGGAGCACGGGAGGTTTCCGAGGAGGTAATGGCGGGACTTTGCCATCCAGTGATGGGCGCATTCCGGGAAAAGTAGAAGCACCTGGAGGAGCGGATTGCGGTGGTGGTCCGTCCTGCGACACTCGTCGGTTGAGGAAGGGATTGGTGGGCTTCGGAGGCAACGATGGCGGAGGGGGTTTCGCAGAGACAGTACCATTGGTGTGAAACGGATTGTTGTCCGAAGGGATCCTAGATCGCGTTCCATGTGGTGAAGGAGAACGCGATGTGACGTCCTTTGGATGTGCTAGGAGATGCAGTTGTCAGCTTACGGACTTTGCGTACGACCAGACCGCAGAGATGACAAGAAACCGCAATCACATGAAGGTCGAGGGTCCCACAGCCTAAACTGTAGCCGCAAGGCCATCGCCTCAACGGTGGGGTCTGCCATGGGCGTGCCAACGAGGGATACGCCCAGGGCAAACGACGCACATATCTCGAGCACATGTTCAGAGCGTCACAGATTTCCAATCGACGACTCTCTTGCTAGCGCCTCGCCGGCGTATGTACGAAGCGGTCATACCCTAGCACGGTAGCGTCTCACGCGAGGAGGAACTAGCGTGGAGGGCACAAAGGCCCCGCAGTGACTGGGCCCATGCGCTGCGCTTCTCACGTAATGAACCTGAGAAGATTCCTTCCGCGTAGGCCAACGGAAGATCCGCCCGCTGCATACAGTGGCTCGGAAGGGGAGGCTAGGGCCTTGAATGCCCTCGGAGTTGCACAGAACGAGAGCAGCAGGCACGCAGAGACACGGACCTTGCATGAAAACCAGCGCTGGGTCCATCTCCCTTCCTCCGAGGACGTGGTACACAAGGCGGAGGGCGGCGAAAAACTGGCCGGCGGTCATGGTGTCCGCGGGGGCCAGATCCGGAGACCAGAGGCGCAGGATCTGGAACGGGATGAGCAGAGGACGACGAGGGCACGCACGCACTCACCGCATCGATGGAGGCGGGGGTGAGGGCGGGGTAGCGGCCGCGGAGCCATGCCCTGGCTTCGCGGACCCCGAGCTGGAGCTTATCGTAGTCGACGGCGGGCGGGGGCTGCTCGACGATGTCGTGGAGGGACGCAGTGTAGGCAGCATACTCTGCGTCGTTGAGCGCGGAGACGTGGAGGGTGAGCGGACGCGACATGGGGCATGCCGTGGGCGAGGGGGGCGGAGAACGAGATGGACTGGGCGCGCAGTGGGCTCGGCGGCACGCGGCGGGCGGGAGCGCGGCAGGCAGACGCGAGGCCGGCATCGGCGCAGGCGAGCCACCCGCCTTGGCCGCCCGCCTGCCGCCCGCCGCCGACTGGGTGCGCACTGCGCACGGCCGCTACTCTAATCTTCCTTGACTGCTCAGCCAAGGTGTGCACAGGAAAGTACGAGACTCGGGGCGAGCCCCTGCAACTTGCAAGCCGCAAGCTTTGATCCCGCAGAGCCTCGTGGCACCGCAGCGCGGACACTGGATTCGGGTGGCAGATGTCGTGCTCGGGGGTCAAAAGAGATACACAAGGCGAGCGCGGTGCAGGAGAGGTCGTGGTGGTGGTCGGACAGCGTCGGAAAATCAACCTTTCAAGTCCCATGCCTGCGAGCCATCGTCGACTCTGATGGCGAGCTGCACGCTCCTGCCTTTCAGCACCCCCGTTGATCGACGCGTTTCTCGTTGCCCTCGCGCCTTACGCACGCCGTTTCCTCGCCTCGTGCCCTGCTCACATGCTCGAAGCCTATCGGCCCTTGATTTCCAACCTCCGGTCTGTGGTCAATAGATCACCGCAACTTCTTTTGACAATGATATGCAGTTGGATGAGCACACCATCACTCACCACTCACACCTGTGATTGCCGGTGAATCCTGGTGCTTATGTTTCAAACAATTGAAACAAACTTGGCGGCTCTTCAAGCATAGCCATTCCCTTCCACCGTACCCCAGTCTCTACACTCAGTAAGTGGCCAGAACGCACAATCTGATTTCTGATGCTCTTGTTCCATCGTAGATCCAGCGTCGCCACCGACATCACGGCCCCACGTGCACAGCGCTCAGCCCCTTCGCGGGAACGCAAAAGGCAATTCAGCGCGTGCCCACCACTTTAGCGGACGGGGCTTGGATACGGACCACCAACACCCCGCACAAACCGCTCTGCAGCGACCCTTGCGCCGCCGGTGGAAACACTCGTGAGTGTACTCCTCCCTCAACAAACGAGTCAACGTCATGAGCCGGCAGGAGGCGGGCCGCAGAGCAAGCGACACCCTGCCGCGCACGATACTAGACCCGCACCATCGTCACCTTTCAGCCGTTGACCACCACGAACGCTACAGTCCACATGTCGGCGACCAGACAGGCTTGCACCCATCCGACCGGCCCCCAGCTACCGCACCATCATCACACAGTGCACCTGTCGATCGGCCAGCGACATGGAGCCCCCACCCCAGCGAAAGGCTCAGCAGTTCAACAGGCCCATGCGCACCCGAGAACCGCACATCGCCCACCCTCATTCTTAGTCCCTGGCCACGCGCGGGCCCCGACCCCACCATCAGCGGGCCATAGCGTGCGCGCCCGGACGGCGTTGAGTATCCGCACGCCGCTCGCTAGGCATATGCAGCTAAGCTCCCGTTCCAGATCCGGGCCTTTGTCCCTGGCGATCCTGGCGTCCCTCGCTCAATGCACAAGACTCCAAGGCTAGGGCGAGCGCAGCACTCGGACGCCGTCTCCGACGAGGTCTCGGAGCGCAAGCACGACGGCAGTGAGCTAGCTGGTGAGTCCTTGGTCATGAGATCTGAAGTGCGAGTACACGCGTGTGCAGACAAGGGTTTCACCGCGAGCGTACACCTCGGCGCGCCCTTTCGCGGGATAATTCTCGCGAGCGCGCCCGCCGTCGTCGCGCCGATCGCCTTTTCGTCGATCGACGCCGTGCGTCTTCGCTCACGAGTCCTGAATATTGTATCCGTCCACTTTAGCTCGCACTCGGGTCGCCTCGCGCTTCCAGCCGTCGTCTGGCTCTCCGACAGCAACCATTTCTCCGCGACCCGTTGGTGCCGTGTGTCTGGCGTCCGATGGCGTGCCTCTTCGGTGCACGGACTCCTTTCACGTCGGAGCTTGCACTCAGGTCCTCTCAGGATAATTCGCGACAGGAACAGCGCTGGATCACCGCGACCGAGTCCGGGGTGGAGGGATCCGCCGCCGGCTCCATGCCCAATGTCACGATCGTGGCTCCGCATGCGTATCACCACGATGCGGCCGTCTCGGACGCCAGAAGTCAAACCTGAGGCTCGCTGCCCACTCGAAGTCCCAGAGCAAGCGACGACATCGCGAGTCCCAACGCGGGACGAAACGACAAGCGCCACGCGGCAGCCGTGCTACCCGCGGCCTGAGCGCGAGCTTTGCGCCCGGATTCAAAAAACCTGACGGCTCTGCTTTCTCGCCGCCGGCTGTGAAGTACTTGCAACAAGCAGCCCGCACGGCGCGAAACGAAACGAAACACCGGGCATCCCGGCGGCACGGGAAAACGAACGGGGCTGATTGTGTCGTATTGTCCCCCCCCCCCCACGCGCGCTCACCGACTTTGATCGCGCGCGCACGTAGGCTGTAGCTACCAGGTGCTGCGTTGTTCCGACCCAAAGTTCAAATTCTCAAACGTTCACGGACGGCCGCGAATGTGCTCGCGCCGGAGGACCACGGGCGCTCATCGCACGACGCTCGTCGCACCATAATATATTTCGTGGTCGGACTAGAGCTCGACGATCAGGATGAACTTTGCACGGGCGGGCGAGGGCGCGCCACGTCGTGGAAGGGGTCTCGCGCTCTGGTTGCTTCCGTCGTTCCGGTCTGCGTTTGCCTCCGGAGGTGCGCCAGCGAGCCTAGAGCGCCCCCCGCTCTCACGATTCTTCAGCGCGCGCGTTCTCATCAGCCGACGGCCGCCACGCCACCACCACCACCACCTGGCACCACTACACCACCACCGACCTGTACAATGTGCCAGGGGCTCGAAATTCGAGAAGCGTTCGCTGCTCTGCGAGGGTGCGAGCGGGAACACCAGCCAATCAAGTCACGAGCGCACGAGCTGGCCCGGCCTGCGCGTGGCCCTGAGGGACACGTGGCGTTAGCGGCGGCGGCGTTCCGTATCGCCCGGGAGGATAAGGCAGAAAGCCGCGACCGGCGGCGCGACGCAGCACGACGCCCGCCGCACCCCGGTCACGGGACGTCGACCGCGTCTGAAGCTCTGTGGATCTGATGCACTTAATGCACATTGCACGCACGCGCGGGCGCGTTCTCGATGGAACCGCGCGGGATTGGTGCGTCGACCCCCGACTGGAGAGCCTAGAGGGCCAGGGCGCGCCCGCAAGTGCGGAAACGTGGCCCATTCGACGTCCGCGCTCGGGGGTTGCGCCACTGGTGTGCGCGCGATAGATGGCGGCGGGGGTCGTTGGAGTTGGGGGTGGTGATGATGATGACGACCTTCGCACGACCGTCCGCGTCCCGTCGGATGGCGAGAGTCAAGGCTCAAGCTTTACATAAGGGGAGCGATCTGCCCGACGCGCCGGGCGAGTGCGCACGATCTGGCTGGTGTCTCAGGCCGCAGGCCTCTCAGGCGCGAGACGGGCAGGGCGTTCAGTACACGGCTGCCCGCCCGCCCCAAACGCGGTCCCGACCAGGTACCAGCCGCCCACGTGGTCGTCTCCAATGATTCGTCTGACTCTGTGCGACCGACCTCAGAGTCAGACTCCAGATCAACTGTTGGACTCAGCCTCCCGGCGATCCCGCCGTCCACGGTCCAGACCCCCTTGCCAGACCGCCAGCGGGCAGCGGGCCTCGGGCAAGCCGTCCCAGCATACCGGAAGCAGCGGACCACGCACGAGCTTGAGGCCGCGAGGCCCCGATGGAACCCCCCACGCGCCGCGCCGCGTCGTTGCGTGCGTGCGTGCTCCGAGTCGCCCGACGACCCTGCCTGCCCCGCGCGCGCGATCGTCGAATCGGACATCTCGCGACGGGCACCCTGCAACGTGGCCCTGGCCGCGGGCGCGGGGCTCGGGGCGAGCACCTGCGCCGTGTGCGCACGGTGCGGCGAGGCGAGCGTGCGCGCGTCCGACCCGTCCGCACTAGAACGCGTCCCAAGCTCCGCGGCGAGCAGGAGAACGTCGCGCGGAGGAACGACGTCGCTCTCTCTGCGTCTCTCTGCGTCGGCGCGGGTGCCCCCGATGCGCATCAAGCATCTGCATCTGCATCAGCAGCGACGAAGCTTGTCTGGTGCCGACCTCAAGCAGCGCCGCGGCGCACGGCGCGACGGTCGACATACCCGAGCGGGCCCGCGCTGCGAGAAGACGTTCGGGGGCGGCACATTGCCGCATTTGCTGCCTCCCTCCCGGCGGAGGGGGGCCTCGTGGCGCCCGTACCGGCCGATCCCGAGCGGGTATACTCAACACCGACTCGCCCCCCGCCACGGGCACTGGAGTCTGGCGGCATGGGCAGCCGCCGGTGGGAGTCCCCGCGAGACTCGAGCGGCGCCGGAGTTCTAGACGTCAATTGAGCATCTATAGTGGTGAGAAGGCCGGAACGGCCGAAGCTGCCGGTAGGTACTGCACGTCGGATCTCTGCCGCGTATCGCGCCCCCTTCTCGAACCTCTCCCGACCATGCGCCCCCTGTCGGTCGGCGAGGGCGCGGGGGACACTTACGGGAGGCTTCGTGAGCCGCCTTCCATTGGTATCAGAC
This sequence comes from Epithele typhae, assembly GCF_022376455.1. Classification (NCBI taxonomy): domain Eukaryota; kingdom Fungi; phylum Basidiomycota; class Agaricomycetes; order Polyporales; family Epitheliaceae; genus Epithele; species Epithele typhae. Next base: position 210,895 of record NW_025954218.1, on the reverse strand, counting down.
TTTGGAACCCGCGTGCTTTATTCCACGTGGTACCCCCTGCTCGCGGAAGAGTAATACGTCATGCGCACTCGGGAGCGCTCTGCGTGCGTCCGCAACACACACCCGTTGCTGCAAACGTGTTCTAGACGTCCCTACGCACATATGCTTGACCGCGCGGGGCTGTCGCGAAGCCACGGGCGGACAGCGCCCGTTGGCCCGGTGCAGCGTCCAAGGCGTTGGACCGCACATGTGTGCGCGCTAAGCGTCGCAAGAATCGCGTCATGTCTTCAAGCTGGCAGGGGAACAGGATAGAACCGCGGATGGCCTTGCGACGGCGGTAGAGCTCAAGAAAGATGCAGAGAAGATCGCACGGAGGGGCCAGGAGATTTTTGCGCCGCGAGCAGAAGATACAATCCATCTTGTCGACAGGTAAAAATACAGGGACATACTGTAGCTTCGAACCGCCGCCGTGGCTCCAACGTGCAAGCCGCAAGGCTCCAGGGGTTCCAAAGGGCGCAGAAGGCGCCACGCGCTCACCAGACGCTTTGCGCCGGGCCCGGGCTGGAGGGGATGCTCTGCGGCATCGCGGTCGGCCGAGGGGCCTCCCGGACGGGCTCCGGCTCCTTCCTGTACTCGATCTTCTCCACGCGGACCTCGCCCTCGATGAGCTGGTACACGTAAGTGACGACGACGGGGCCCTGGATGTCCATCAACGCGAACGAGGGCGTGGCGTCGCTGCAGGGGGGATGGGAGGTCACCACCACAACCCAGAGGGCGATCCGCACGGGAGGACGACGACGCACCCGTTGAAGCTCCCCGTCCACGCGCCGGTGGCGGACCCGGGGTTGACGAAGAACCGGCCGTCGTACTCGACCGCCTGGAAGCTGCGCGGGGGGGAAGGGGGGCGCGCTCGCGTCCAGCGCTGACTAGCACTCTCGGCCGGGGCGGGGGGACTCACGTGTGCGTGTGGCCGGAGACGAGGACGTCGACGTCGAGCTGGCGCGCGACGGCGTTGAGCGAGTCGAGGTCGCCGGTGGGCACGGACTGGTGCCCGTGCACGACGCCGATGCGGATGGGGGCGTGCGCGACGGTGACGGAGAGCGGGAAGGAGCTCTGGCGCGAGGGGGCGGGGGTGAGCGGGTGGAGGCGCGGCGGACGGCGGCGCGCGGCGCACCTCGTCGTAGTCCCCTCGCACGGCGTGCACGTCGGGGGAGACCGTGCGCAGGTACTCGTACGTCTCGCGGTCGCAGACGTTGCCGGTGCAGAGGATCTGCTGGATCTTGCCGGGGACGAGGAGCTTCTTGAACTTGGAGGGGAGGTCGTGGACGCGGTGGGGGATGTGGAGGTCGCCGATGACGAGCACGAGAACCATGGTGGGGGCAGCAGCGGAGGGGAGTGCGGTCGAGGTCGCCGTGTCCAACAGCGAGCAGCCCGCGCCCGGCGCCGCCGCACCCACTGCAGGGCCGACAGACGCCAGGGGACGAGGGGCGAGGGCCAGCCACGTGGCGTGTATGTCATGAGGGTGCAACAGGCGCCGGGGAACATACTGCGGGGGACACGTGTGCTGGGCGTGCCGAACCACCACCACGTCGCCCCTGCCCGTCGATCGAGCACTCAGCAGGATGGCCCACAGTCTCTCGGAGGAGTGCACGCAGCTGAAGCGGAAGTACGACGGCTGCTTCAACGCGTGGTTCGAGGGCTACCTCGAGCCGGCGGTGTCGGCGTCGGCGACGGCGGAGCAGCGGAGCCAGTTCTCGCAGGAGAAGGCGGCCGAGTTCGAGCGCAATTGCGGGCGGCTGTGGAAGGAGTACCGGGCGTGCGTGCAGGTGCGTCGGTCGGGGGAGAGGTGCATGTGCTCACGTCGCGCTGACGGGCTGCGGTGACAGAAAGCGGTCCAGGACAAAGGATTGACCGACCTCCTCGACCAGGCGCGGAAGGAGAACCCTCTCAGGGACCCCCCGGGTCCGTCATCAGGCTCGTCGGGCAAGTCGTAGGAGCTGCTTCTGGCGCTGGGGGTGAGTTCTGGTTGGCAACGGCGGCGATGGCGCTCTGACGAAGTGGAGGACGGCAGAGACACGCCTTGTGCTCAAACGGACGCAGGACGGCGTAGCTTAGTGATGGTGATTCATGTCCTCCTCATCTCTCGAGGCGTGGTGTCTGATCTGTCATTGTCGGCGACAGTTTTGCTCTCGAACCCCGCTCTGAACGATAACGAACCTTGGCCTGAGTGCGTCAAAGAGAATCGCGAATGGGCTGCGGTGAAACGAAGGCAAACGAGCGGGGCACTGCTGGACTCGCCGGCGGTGGAGGCGACATACGGCAAGCGAAGGCGAGAAGCGGCCGACTGGCGCGCGCGCTGCCAGAGGAGCGTGCAAGGAGCCGAATACGCTCCCGGGCCAGCGCCTGGCGTGCCGCGGAGGGAGATGCGTACATCCGAACGTCGCCCGTGCTAGCTGGCTCCCGTCGTCCCTGGCGACTCGTCGGCCGCGCCTCTCGTCCGCTCCCTCTCGCGTTTGGGACGAGGGCTGCGAGCTCGACCCTCCCTGTCACCCACACGTCTCGCCTCCAGCCGCCCCCTCAGTCGCCAAGCGACATGTCCACCGCGCAATCTTCCGTGTGCGTTCCCGTCGGCCTCACCGCTATGCGAGCAAGAACGGGTGAAGAGTGGTGAAAGGTATTGTGGGTCCACCGCCTCAGGCCACCCCCCGCTTAAACCGTTATCTCATTAGCTCAGGGCTACCTCCCGCCAGGCTCCACGCGAGCGTAAGCTCGTCAGTCATCTTTCCCGCGCCCCCCGCGTGCGCGAGATTGGAGTGAGCCCAGGCAGCCAACCACACGCTGCGCCGACGCCCCCCAAGTCCCCGTCCCCGCCGTCCCCGTCGCCCCCCTGCGCCGCCAGGCTCGGACCTGGACGTCGCACACCCCAGGCCCTCAGCCAGCCAGCCACTCCCCCGCGGTCTCCGCCACCAGCACTTGGCCGCAGCCCCGCACCGCGCCTCCGCCAGCCAACCACAGACCATCACGCCCCCGCACGTCCGTCATTGGCTCGCGACCCGCCCGACGCCCGACGTTTCGCCCGTACGGGGTGCGCGGCGGGCGCATGGAAGACCCGCCCAGGGCCCGGCCCGCTAGTAGCAGATAGCGGGAAGCACTGGGCCCGCCTCGCGCACGCGCCCGAGGCCAGTTGGCCCTTTTTCGCTTAAGCGTGCGTTGGCAGGGAGCGCCGCAATCAGGTCCTGCCGGGTGCGGAGGCAAAGCTCTGGACCGCTTGGTGAGATCTCGTTCGCCCGTCTGCGCCCCCTCCTGAGCTCGACATCATGAGCGGGGCCCGTGTGGAACTACGAGACAAGGCGGCATTTGTGGCAGACGTGCCCGCCCCGGGCCTGGACGTACGGCTGGCCGACTCGTCCGCGGCCGTTCTGCAGTCCGGTTCCAGCAGGCGTCGCAAGCCCATGCACGATCCACACGCCGCCCCTCCCTCCCCGCTCCCACGCGGAAGGCCCCTCAACCACCCCGCGTTCGATCCGCCCACATACCCGCGCGCCGCGGGACGACGACGACGACGGGCCGCAGGCCCATTTCCGCCCCTCCCGCGTCCCATCTGCCTCCGCCCTCCCAGAGTCCCACCGTCGCCGCGCGCCGCCCCGACGGCTGGACGCGCACGCGCACGCACCCGGCCCACGGGCCACCGCGCCTCCCGCGAGCGCGGTCGCGCGGCTCGCCCCGGCCGGCGCAGGCCCTCCCGTCAGACTTCAACCTTCCGCGCCCAGACTCCTGCAGAGCGCTGCCGATGGCGATCGCGCCGCGCCCGCGAATCCATTTTGTCTGGTCTGCGGACATCGATCGCCGTCCGCGTCCTCTGCTTCCGTCCGCGGCGACGGCCCCACGACCAGAAGGGCGCGCGGGTCCATCGGACGCGACGCGCGCACGCGAGCGTCCCCCCCCTTCCTGGAGGCCTGAAGCTGAAGCTCGAAGGCCTGACGTACGGATCCCCGGGCCTCTGGGCCTGGAACAGGGCGGGGGGATCCGAGGCGCGTCGTCGCGTCGCCGTGGCGCGTCGCAGCCGGCGCTCTGGCTGGCAGGAAGGCAGTCCAGGACACTGAGTCGGAACGGGCACCGAACTCTGGTTCAACAGTGTCAGAAGGGCCACCGAACCCTGGTTGGTGGCAGCGCGCGCCTCAGGCTAGCAGCCCAGCCGCCAGCGAACCCTGCGCCACGCGACGCACGCGCGCCCCGAACGATCCGCGCCCCGCGCGCCGGGTATGGCCTAGCGCGCCCCCGCCGCGCGCACTCACGCACGTCCGGGGGGAACGTTCAACGCGCGCCGAACGCTGAACGCTAACGCGCAAGCGCTGAACTTTCACGGTCCTCGCTCCCGTCCTCGTTCGCGTGGCCGCGCGCGCTAGCGCCCCGCGAGAACGGTAGGGGCGGGCGGGGCCCCCGCGTTTTGCATCCGTCGCTGGGCTTCAGCTTTGCAACTTTGGAGCCTGCGTGGGCTCCGTGCCCAGGTACGCAGTCGCTCGCCGCCGCCGCTCTGGGGGCTGGAGAGGCTGTCGTCGCCTTGGGCTTTCGATTCGGACGGACGGCCCCCTCCCCCGTCCGCGACGACGACGACGGCGCGGTGGTGGTGGCGGCGTGTGCTGGTAGATCTGTTCCGGCGGCACCAGCTGGAGCTGGACTCTGGAGTTGCAGTGGACGAGCGACGGCAGTGCGTCGCGGCGCGCGCGCACTGACATACCCGGGCTGCGGTCGCTGACGTCGTCGCGGTCGCTCGCGCGGCCCCGTGCTTCTTCTCCCGCCTGATCCCCCCGCGCGTCCAGGCCCGTCCGTCCGCCCGTCCGTCCGTCCGTCCATAACGTTACGCACATTCGATTCCGACCGCGACAACGACAATGACGACCGCAACGGTCGCGGCGGGATCGGGGGGTGGGCCACCACGGTCCCGGGCAGCGCGGCGCAAGGCCTCGCGGACCAAGGTGCAGCTAGGTGCAGCAGATGCGGTGGCGTAGCAGAAGCCCGGTGCAGAACGGCGCGCGGCGCAGATCAGCGCAGGACAGCCCCCGGGATTTCGCGCGCGCGGAGTCCAGCCCCTGCAGCGTCCGCGAGCTCCGAGCCGCACTTGGAACTCGGAACTTGGAACTTGGAGCTTGGAACTTGGCGAAGACGACGGCCGCGGGAGGCCCCCGCGCACGCACGCTGCCGACCGGCGTCGCACACAACCCACATCGCGCGCCCCTGGCGTCCACCGCGGCCTGCAGCACGCGGCGTGATATGCGATATGCGAGATGGCGCGGCGCGATCACGCAGAGAGAGTCTGAGATGCGCGATGGGGCGATGGGGGGCGCGAGGCCTGAGGGGGGCCCGCCCGCCCGCGTGCGCGAGCGCTCGCTCGCGTGGCGCGCTCGTGGTCGTGGCTAACCTTGTGCCAACGCAGAAAGCTTGTCAGAACCTTGCATCGCCCTCGGCGCCTCCCTCGCGCGTCGCGACCGGTAACCCAGGGATCCCGTCGCGCGTCGACCTCGCTCTGTCTGTCTTTCTTTTTTTCTTTCTTTCTTTCTCTTTCGCTCGCTCGCGCACGCGTGCGCCCCGCGCGGTACCGGTTATGTCGCGCGGACCCTGTAGTTGCCCTCCCGCACCTCCCGCCCCCGCCCCCGCCGCGGCATCTCCACGGCCACGCGCGGTCAGTGGGGCCCCCCTCCCGCTCCCCCCGGTACCTGCGCACGCGGTGGTTGCGGTCGCGGGCATGGACCGAACGCGCCCCCCGAACGCGCGTCCATCTGCCGCGGCCCTCCGTTCTTCTTCTTGTTCTTCTTCTCCCCCCCACCCGAATAGATGCTCTGTTCTGTGGCGTCGCAGAGCACGCACATGCGCGCGTGGGACTCGGGGGGAACCGCGGGGGTGGCACGGACCTGCATTGCCGGATCCAGACGCGCTGGGCAGGGCTGGCGCCGGGTGGCTGCTGTGTCAGTGTCAGTGTTCGCTGTGGTGTGGTCCACCCGCCCCGCCCCCGTCCGAGTCTGTCGTGGGCCAGGCTGATCGAACTGGTGGGCTCGATTCGGGGCGGGCAGGTGGGCGGGCGCTCGGCCGAGGGTGGTTCGGGGCTGGAATGCTAAGGCGAAGCTTGGTGGACGCGCGTGCGCACGCGCCTCGAGGCCGCCAGTCCGGCGTGGGCTCCTGAAGTCGATCCGCACTCCGCACGGCACACGCATGGAGAGAGAGAGTGCGGCCAAGGACATTATATATTTTGTTCCGGGCGGTCTAGCGGTACAGTCGGGCTGGTTCCAGGTCGGGGCGGGGAATGGTACATGTAGCGTATGTGTGGTGGGGCGCGGGGCGTATGCGAGATGTGCGGATGCCGAGTGAGCGTGCTTCGGAGAGATATAGAGATAGAGAGACGGAGAGAGAGGAGAGCGAAGCAGATGCGACGAGTGAGAGGGAGGGGATAATTTACGATACAGTGGTTAGAGACACAGACACGGCGCCGGGGATCCAGATGAGACCAGGAGGGAGAGGGAAGGAGAACCAATCGCGCCCGTCGGCCGAGGGTGGTAAGGGTGTACAGTATGCGGGCACGGACACGAAGACGAAAGACGAAAGTATGGAGGCAGAGGGAACGGTCCAAGAACGAGACGCGAACGTTGGGCTGGAGCAGCACGGGGGAGCGGGGAATCGGGGTCCGCGGCGGGGGCGCTGGGCGACCCGCGCGCGCCCGGTGCGCGCGCGTTAGGGTATGGCACGCGGCGGCGGAGGGGGACGGCGCGGCGGCCAGCGCGCTACGCGGTCATGCCCGCGGAGAGCATGGGCATGGTATAGAGCATCGTCGGCTCGATCACCTCCTGCGGGTGCGCGTCCGGCTGCGGGTACGCGGGCACGCCGTAGCTGTAGTGCAGGTACGGGTACGCGGGCATGCCGTGCCCCGCGTCGGCGGCGTAGTAGAACGCGTCCTGGTGCGGCGCGTAGCTGAGGAGAGGGCGTCAGCGCTGGACACGGTGTGCGGGGGGAGAGAAGGGTGCGCACTCCATGCCGTGGTCGGAGAGCGAGGACTCGGAGGGCTGCATCGGGGGCACCTGCGGGAGCGCGATGTGCGGCGCGCCGTCGGCGGCGGCGCTCGCGAGGTTGACGAGCATCGGGTTGTGGTGCATGCCGTGGGCGTCGACGCGCATGCCGAACGCGTCGAGGCGCTGCTCGGGCGTGAGGAACGTCGGGGAGCCGAGGCAGCGCACGGGCCGCGGGGCGTGCACGGCCGCGGGGGCGTGGTGCTCGACGAAGTCGTGGAACGGCTCCGGCGCGGGGTGCGCCTCGGCCGCGTGCGCGTAGGCGGAGGACGAGGCCTCGTAGTAGTCCGCCATCGCGGCCTGCTCGGCGGCGAAGCCCTCGTGGTGGACGTTGTCGTACCCGAACGAGGTCGGGATCGCGTACTGGGCGTCCTCCCACTGCTGGGAGGCGAACTCGGCGGGGGACGCGGTGGACTCGAACATGTGGGAGTCCTGCTCGGAGTAGAGGAGGTCGGGGGTGGACGTGCCGGAGTTCTCGGACTTGGCGTGCGCGTAGTGGTACGGGGAGGAGTCGACCTCGGAGGGCGGGTAGGACGGACCGGCGGGCTCGGAGCACTCCGAGTCCGAGCGCAGGCGGCGGTCGCGGGGCTGGCGGGAGGCGTTTTGTTGTGGGCGCGCGGGCTTGTCCTCCTCGACGTACTCGCAGATGTAGCCGCGGGCGAGGCAGCGGTTGCACGCGGGGCGCGAGCCGCTGCACTGCGTGGCGGGTGGCGGTTCAGAAGGAGGTGGGTGTGACGAGAGAGGAGAACTCACCTTGGCTTTCCGTTGGCGGCACTTGTTGCACGCCTTCTGGGTGCGTCTGTTCTTGAGGGGGGTGGGGGAGCGGAGGAAGATGCAGGCGCCGTCGGGACCGGGGAGGGTGCCGGCGCGGTAGTGGTAGTACTCGCAGCCCCAGGGAACGTCGTAGGGGATGAGGTTCCAGGAGTCCTCGGAGGCGACGGCGAGGTCGAGGCTGGCGGGGGAGTAGGGCTCGATGGGGGTGGAGGGGGAGGAGTTGGAGGGGGAGGAGCGGCCCGAGGGGGAGGGGCGGTCGGGGAAGTAGCCGTGGTTGGAGCAGTGCTCGAACATGATGGTGAGGTCGGAGTCGGGGCGGGGGTGGTGGCGGAGATGGGCCATGGCGGGCGGGCGGCGGGAGAGGTGGGCAGGGCGGCGGGGGGCCGAGGCGGGCGGAAAGCATCTTTTAACTCGACGGCGGTCGTGCGCGGGGGAGCGTTGGACGAAACGAGGGCGCGACAGGAGCGCCGAGATCGACGGCAGGATCTGCCCTAGGTCGCAATCGGGCAGGAGAATGTTCTTCGCCGCTAGATGCCCAGAGCCTATCACGCTCCCTCCCATCGAGATCCCCCGGCGGAGAACCCCGGCGCCAGCTCCCTCCCTCCTAATGCTCCCGCGCCTCTCCCCGACCCCCGCGCGCCTGCCGCCTGCCGCCTGCGCCCTCCCAGCGCTCCCTCCCGCCTTCTCCCCGAGCGAGTCCCCCCCAGCGACCACCCCCCCGCTCGATTGCACGCCCACGCCCTCGATGCCCACGCCGATCGTCCTGTCCACTGCCAATAATTGCCTCGCCCACGCCCCCGGCCCGCACGGCGCCCGCCCCCGACACCGACGACCCCACCGCCCCCGCCCCCGCCCCCGATCCCTGCTCTCGGCCAGCACGAGCTCGAGGAGCGCCCTCGTCCGCTCGGGTTACATTCAGGGCTCCTCACGCTTCCTTCGCGTGGCCGCCACCACGCCCGCCCGTCCAACCACCTCCAGCCTCCAGCGTTCTCCCTTCCAGCTCCTGCGGCTCCCTCGCGCACCGTGTCGGCCCCAGGCGACGCCACGAGCCCCGACCGGTAGCCCTCTCGACCGCGCCCCCGCTCCCAGCCACGGTGCAGACGGTCTCTGGGGCGCGCGATCGCCCCAGGCACTCGCAGGGTGCGTCTATATGTGGCGCACTTAAGCCATTCGATCGCCCACGCTCGACGGCTCGGCCTCCACCACCGGCACGCGCACGCCCCCGCCCCGCCCAGCGTTCGCGCGTCACGCTCGACGCCGTCGCGCCGCGTGCGCGTTGCGTTTTGGGTTTCCATTGCACGGCGCGAACCGCGGCCCCGCCGGCAGACGGCAGACAGGAGACGTGCGTCGTCGGGCCCGCGCCGCGTGCGTTAGCGTTAGCGTTGGGCGGGCGCTGCGGCCTGCGCTCCACGCTCCAAGCCTGTCACGTTTCCCGGCGGCAGCCAGCACGGACGTCTTGCAAGCTGCCCGCGTCCAACTACGCGCCGTCGCTGTCGGGCGCGGGCGCAGGGGCTGCGACGCCGGAACGGCCGCAGCCCCACCAGGCGCGGCGGGCAGGTACGCATCGATGGAGACTCGACCGCCACGCTCACGCATGAGCACGCGCACGCGCACATAGACAGCAGTGCCCTCGAGGGCGACATGCAATATTACAGACCGGATCGGTTTCCAGAGGCTACAGGGTGTGGACCCGACGGCGGGGGGTTGGGCGTGCTGAAACGCGAGTGGGGGGGACGGAAAGGGGCGGTGGAGGCACGATGCGGCGAGTGGGGGAGGAGGGAGCGGGAGAGGGGCAGGGCTCGGGCGCAGGATCGCGTTTGAGCTCGGCAGGGATGAGATCATGTCGCGGGGTCGTGCAGCACAGCGAGCAGATACCGTTCGTCTGCGCGTGGAGATTGAGTATCGAGGGAGAGGGGGCGTGTGGAGTACGCGCAGAGAGGGCATGACGCGCACCTGGGCTGATCAGAATCTCGTGGCGTTTCGTTCGTATCCTCATGAATCGGATCTCATCCTAGGGTGATAAAAGGTTGGATTTAGAACGTGGGTTTGTGCTCCTTCGCAACGGACACGGAACAGGACAGAATATGAACTTGCAGGAGGAGGACACGGACACGGGACAATGAACGCAACCGAAAGAACTTACCGTGTCCGACTGGCCGCTGGTGATCTCCTCAAGACCGACCTGGACGCTCTGGACGATGCGCGCTATCGCGCTCGCGTACTTCTTGCCCTGCTCGCCCTCGAAGACGACGCCAGAGTGGCGGATGATCGTAACCGGCTGGCCTCTTGACAGCAGCATGTAGCCAAGCACGGACCGGTGGGAGGTGAGGACGGTGAGGGTCTGCTCGAGCTCCGGGGGCATCACTAGCGGCTGAGACGCCGCGGAAGAGGAGGCTGCGTGTGGGTCTGCCATTGTCTGCGTCGCGAGCATCGACATCGGGGGAGAGGGAGGCGTGGACGCGCTGCTGCAGGAGGCTCGCGTCGCCGCCGCGCACGCCTGTCGGGGCGTCTGCTTATCTAAGCCAACCTATGGGCTCTGTGCAAGGGCGCGGGCCGGCGATCGCCGAGCCCCTGTGGTGCGCAGCGATGACGGCGTCGCGCTCCTGGCCCTCGACGCTGGCCGGGCAGCTCCAGTCCACTGCCCAAGCACTCGTCCTCGATCTCGTCCAGCAGCTGAAACGGCCGCAACGCACGCTATCCCTGGGCGGAGTGCCCAAGGCACCACCCCGCGCCGCGGTGCACACAAACGAATCACTGCCCCGGCCGGGCGCGCCCCCCGCGCAATATGATGCGCTCCTCCCGTCGTCGCGTAGAACGTCGAAACCAGCCCTGGTGAGAGCGCGAATTATATACTTGGTGTCAATCCACCCGCCCTGACCTGCCCGACCCTGCCCGCTCGGATGTCTTGTTCGCCTCCCCCTGCCACGCCGCGGGGCCAGGCTCTCGTGCGCCAGCCCGTCGGCGTGCACGCGCGGGGATCACTCATCACGTTTGGGTGCCCGGGCCTTCGAACCGCCCTCTGGCCCCTCGGGGGGCATGCGGGACTCACCACTCACTCTGGAGCTGCGAGCGTTCGCGCAGGCAGAGGACTCCACCGCTGTCCTTAACCATGCGGAGCATAGCACAGGGATCACCGCCAGGCGTCCGATGCACGGCTCCACCCTCGGCCCGTCTCACGTAGAACGCGAACACAGACGCCAAGCCCCGACGGCCCAACGCGCTGTCCAGCGTGGCGGAGAGAGGGAAGACGAAGCGTCGAATCACAGCTGGTCGCTCTCCCATTCGCTCCGCGCTGCGCTGCCCAAGAGTCCAAACCGCCCACGGCCGAGTCGGACTCGCAGCAAACGCGACGGTGCGAGGTTGGCCCGGGTCCAACAGCCGTTCGACTGGTGGCTAGCCGAGCCCGCTTCCATCTGGCGCCTAACCTCGCCCTCCCGCACCGACGCACCGATCCAGAGAGGTACGTACTTGCCCGTTGATACGACGACGGGCCTCCCGGCGCTCATCCGGGCACACTGGTCTCACCGTGCGTATCGACTCAGTCCTGGTACGCTCCGCTCGCTGTGCATCATTGGATTGTGGCTGACGGTGGCGGCACGAGGCTACCGTTCGGCCCCCCAAACCTTTGCACTTCCATTACACGACCCCCAGCCACGGCGCGGGCATCATCTGCCATATCCCAGACTTACCATCCAGAATGAAGTTTGAAGGGTCGTCCGCCCTTCTAGATCCACAAACCGTGCTCTCGCAAGACGCTACCACGCGCGGCCGCACCGCATCTCCGAGCACACATTCCGCTTTTTCGGATCCAGCCTCTCAGTTCGACAGTCGCCAGCCCGGCGGCGACTCGAGACGCCTGCCATCGCACACAGAGACGACCACTGCATGTGTTCTGCTGGCTAGAAGCCCCCTTCCCCCAACCCTCCGCTGGAGATATACGGCTAGCCGCGACCTCCAGGCTCGCCGGGGGCCGTGCCACCGCGGAGCGGCCCATCAAGTGGACTTCGAACCCGTTCGTACCTCCACCTCGGACGCCCACCGCACTCCGACGCATCTCCGACCCCCCTGCTTCCCCCGCCGCCCTCCCAGCGTCCGAACCACACCGCAGCCCCGCGGATACTCCGCGACCCCGCGCCGGCGTCCTACTAGAAGCGCAAGAAGGTGAAGGGGTGCGTGATTGCCCGCCGGGACCCGCGCGGCCGTGACACCTCGGTGCACCCACAATTCGCCCAGCCGGTGGTTCCGCGGTGCCCCTCGGGCCTCGGCGCTCGCGAGCGGCTGACGGCCGACGGCCCTTGTCCTCCGCGCACGGAGGCGCCTGGCGAAGGCCGACCGGCGTTGTTTAGACAGATGCGCGCCCTCCCTCCCTCGCGCCGTGCGCGGCATCTGCGAGACGAGCCCCGGCCGCCGTGGTGTGGTCGACGGAAGAGAACCAGGTGTCGCGTGGTCGCGATGCTCGCGTGCAGTCCTGTCGCCGTGCGCGGAGCGCCACGATCGCAAATTGGGCTCCTTCGGTGACAGCGTCGCGAGCTCGCGGGGTGCTGCACGCACGCACGCAGCACCGCCCCGGGGCCCGGACGCTGGAGCGCAGGGGGAGGTGGTGCTGAACAGAGGTGGCGGCGGCCGAGCGAGGTGGCGTCAGCCCGCTCTCCGAGAACCTCGCACTGGCAAGGCTGACTGTGCCGCTCACGTGTGCGGAAAGAAGACGCTCTCGGTGACGGCTCGCGACGTCGGGATTCGCTGCTTCCCCCAGTTCGGGCCAGAGCTTCCCACCTCGCCCTCGACATTTCAACTGGGGGGACGTGCCGGGGGCCTGGGGTGCTCACCAGAGGAACGTAAAGATCGCCACGCCCCGCCTGGAACGCGGCGCTCTGCAATACCGCTCTCCCGCCTGTCTCGCGTACGCACTCCCGCCTGCACTCCGTCCTGGCAGCTCACCCTCGATGTTGGTGGCTGAGAGGCCGCCGCCAGCCTTTACCTTATCAGCGCCTCGCCACATTCCGGTGATGCGCATCCCCAGGTCCCCCGCGAGCGAGCTCTTGTCAAAATCACACACCCAATTCGTCACCCAATTCGTCCTCGGGCTGTGGGGGACGGCTTGCGTCCGCTGCGTTCGCAGCCGACGTCGCTCGCACTCGACTACGCCACCCTGGGCGTCTTACGTTCGTTAGGCACCGTGCCACGCTCGCGTCTCCCCGACGCAGCTCGAATCGAACGCCTTCTCGTGATCGACCTCGCCGCCGTCCCGAGTCTCGCCCCGGCCGCATTTACCGACGAGCGACATGTATCACGGACGGGCTTCGCTCGCGTGATGCGTCGATCAAACAAGCGTCGCGCTGGCATGTGCAGACAAACCCGAGCCCCGACCCACATCTAAATGCGTGCACGGACGCAGCTGGGTGTCCACTTCCTCCCGTGCCCCCCATGATTAATGCAGATGAACGACCGCTGCCCCGTCGCCCGCCTCGACTCTGGACCCTGGCGCCGTCCCCCCCTCGCGCAATATACGACGCGCAGCCGCAGCGCCCGCCGGACTCAAACACCGCCAGCTGCGCGACGCCTCCAGCCCGTCCCTTCGCGTGCGGGCGCGCATGCGGCCCCTGCGATCGAGGCGATCGGGCTCCCCGCGAGCTTCCGGAGTCCGAGTCCAAGCCCGAGTCCGCGCGTCGCACGGTCCGACGTCGCAGGGCTGCCTGTCCGTCGCCCGGGTCCGCTCGCGAGGCTCGGAGGCTTTGCGTTTGCGTGGCGGGCGACGGGACGGTACCTGGCAGCAGCAGCGCGGCCCTGCGTGGCGCACGTCCGCATGCCGGGTGCGTCTAGACGTCCGGGGGACGGCGGGCCTGGATCCAGCTCGACGGGGGGAGCGCTCGCGGTCGCCGGTGACGTTGGACGTCGGACGTCGGACGTCGAGAAGCGAGACCGCGAGGGGGGTGTGCGTGCTCGGGGAGGGGATGCCACGCACGTAGGCGCAGACGACATCCGCACTTGTGGATCCAGCTGTGGGTCCTACCACTTGCCGGAAGCAGCAGGTCGGACGCGACGGTCTGATCGCGCTCGGGGGGAGCGGCGGGCACGGCGAACTTGGGTCGCCGGCAGGGGCTGCATCGCGTACGGGAGGGTCGTCGCGCAGCTCAGATCCGCGAGCGCGTGTGCTCGCCGGTGCGGCGAGCCACATGCGCACGCGCACGCACCGCGACCGCGACCGCGCTGGCAGGAACGCTCGGGTCGAAACCGCTCTGCAGCTCTGACGCGGACGGCCACCGCAGATCTGGCCAGAGCGCAAAACCAGCGCACGACGCCGCTCCCCGAACTGAACGTTCGAACATCTGGGCCCGCGCGTCTATCATGACGTACGTTAACCCCCTCCCCCCCGCTCCTCGCCCCGCCTCGCCCCTTTGCGCACGCGGCGCCTTCTCGCCGCGAGGGGGCCCCTGCAGGATCCCGATCGTCGTCGTCTTCGTCGTCGTCGTGGCCCCCGCCGCCGCCACCGTCGAGAAGCCCCCCCCCCGAGGGAGGAGTGAGGTCATTGCGCGCAGGGCCGCGCTTCGGTGTCGTGCGGCCGCAGGTTCGCGAGCTGATGCGTGCGCATCTCGCGAGTGATGTGCGGCCGGGCCGCCGCGCTCCGGCGCGCGCAGGCGCAGCGCGCTGCGCTTCGAGAGCTTCGCCGTTCGGGGGAGTGCTCTACAGTGCTAGGTTAGCAGGTGCAGAGACGGAGCGAACAGCACCTACTTTGGCAGGGATGCCGGCAGGTCGGCGAGTGCTAGTGAGCGTTCGCCGGGACTTGCCGGGCCTCGAGAGTACGATAGGCTGTGCATGTGCGCAAGGACACACCGACGGTCGTTTTGTCAACGATCGGCGTGCAAGTATCACAATGCACGATCAGGAGGCTATCGTCGTGACCGCGTCGATGTGTCACAAATACTTCCACTGAGAGAGCAACCAGCCCGGCGATCGTCCTCGTCGTCTGAACGATTTGCCTGTGCAGCGATTCAGATCGGAACGCGGCTTTCACCGTCAGGTTTCATTAACGACGGAGGGCCGATCTGCCACAGATACCACCGCAGCCAGCACGATGCAGCCGCAACTTACCGCCTGACATACGTGTCAACTAAAGCTCTGGGGAAGCCGGCTTATCGGTGCTTCAGCCCTCGAGCGCGCGAGGGTCCTGCCGAGGTGGAACGCGAGGCATCCTGCCAGATGGTCGTGACGCTGAATAAAACCCGATGCTAGATGATGCAGGACGGGGACGTCAACGATCAAGCTTAAACATTTGATGGAACTCACCGGAGCACAAAGCACTGACGGCACCCGAAGCGCGAATGTGCAGAACCGCGTCGTGTGGGTTGCCATATCGACTGCCGCCGACATTCAAAACGAATAAGCAGCGTAGGGCGCCAATTGAGATGCACATTGCCGGCATCCAAGGCTTGCAGTCTTCTCCAGTGCGCCCGTCGCCCCATGTGTCCGACGGGGTCGGAAGCCAGTGTCGTCAGGGCTGTCGTTCGTGGGGAGGACGCGAATCCGGGCATGTTGGAAGACCGCAGCAAACGTGAGAGCTTCGGAGCGAACGGAGGGGTATGTCGCGGCAATGCGACTTGCGGGTACATACCGATAGCACGGCGAATTAAGCGATGT
This sequence comes from Epithele typhae, assembly GCF_022376455.1. Lineage (NCBI taxonomy): Eukaryota > Fungi > Basidiomycota > Agaricomycetes > Polyporales > Epitheliaceae > Epithele > Epithele typhae. The sequence continues at coordinate 195,452 of NW_025954218.1, read as the reverse complement.
ACAAAATACAGCGTGAGCAGTAAGATAGCAGCGGCGAACACACGCACCCCGGCCCCGCACCACGCCCGCGGGGGTATCAGTAGATAACACGAGCATCACGCCCCCATACCACCACCATACGCCCGTGCCCGACGGGCCGAGAACGAGAGCCACACTGTCGCGCTCACCGTGGCGTCCAAAACGGCCCGTCCTCAAAGTCCTCCACTCCCGGCCTCCCCATCCCCGCGCTCGCCCGTGCTTGCGGTAGCGGCGGGGGCGGCCCGGTCGACTTCGGCGCCGCCTGCAGACTCCGCACGCTCTGCCTGGGCCCCATCGGCCTAGCTCCCGGGCCGGCGCCGACGGGCCCGGACATCGTGCGCTTGTGGAGGGGGATGATGGACTGGTTGAGGAGCGCGGCGGCCGCGGCAGCGGTGGCGGGCGGGCCCGGGGGGAAGGAGCCGTCGTCGTCGAGGGGGGCGACGAGGTCGAGCTCGAGCACGAAGTGGCCCTCCTTCCAGCGCTCGGGGGAGTCGTGCGCGCGCGCGAACTTCCAGCCGAGGTAGGCGTCGCAGGTCTTGCAGATGAACTCTTGGATCGTGTACGCGCCCGAGTCCATGAGCTGGATGCTGGGCGGGTCGAGGGAGACGTTGCGACTGTGGTCAGGCACGGGCGGGTGCGGAGGTAAGGCGGGTGGTGTGGGGAGGTTGTGGGAAGGCGCGAGGTCGCGGAAGAGGCGTCGGAAAGCATCGAGGGTTGCGAAGGATAGCAATAGAGGAGAATGGAGAGGGACGCCACCGATCGAAGATGAGGTCAGTATCGGTCGCGCAAACGGTGGACGAGTGGGGTTAGGGGACATGGGGAGAAGGGGGACGAGTTGTGTGGGGTGGAAACATGGAGAATGTGCAACGCAGAGAGGGGGTAGGTAGAGAAGGATTGAGAGACGCACACTTCAGAGAGGAGGACACCTTTGCCGGCGTGTCCGCGATACGCCTGCATTCAGCCGGAGTAGCCGGTCAGGACCCAGCCAAGAGATGCGAGGATCGCAGCAGGTATGGGGTACGCACGGTAGACACGATCCGTGAGGTGTGGGCTATTCGTATACCGCACTCGAGACATGTGTATATGCGTGGAGGGCCGACGTAGACGGCGGAGTCGACGACGTCGGCTGGGATGGGCGGTAATGTGGGGGAGCCGCTGTATTTTGACATGGGGCAAGCGCGAGGCGGAGGTCGAGAGTGGTCGAGGGCCTGGGGTGGGCGAGGTGGTCTATGAGGCGGGCAGAGGAGAGGATGGGAAGTGCGCCGGGCCTGATCGCTCGCCGGGCACAGGCGAAGCATCATTTTCCCAGGGATGGCGAGAGGGCGCTTCGGACGCCGGCGAGTCCGGACGCGTCTCGACAGCCTCGGTTTCTCCGCGAATGTTGCGCGCTGGCCACCGCTGGCCACCGTAGCGGTGAACAGCGAGCGGTGGCCATCGACGGAGAGGCAGAGGAGGAGGACGAGGGCGGGCCGATGGCCGCGCCCATCAGCTGCCGAGCGATCACCATCCACTTTCCCATCCGCGCAGACGCGTGGCGGACTGCCTCGGGCCACAACACCAGCTGCCTCTTTGGGCCAATCGAGATAAGACCTCCTGTCTCCTTTCCACCTCGTCCTCAATGCCCCCTCAGCGCATCTTCACCGGTCTTAACGTCATCCTCGACGGACAGCCTCGCCCCGCGACTGTGATTGTCGATGCCGAGACGGGGAAGATCACCCAGGTACGCGACGGCACCAGTGCTCGCACCGACTTCCCAGACACCACCGATGCGGACTGGCTTGACGCCGCAGACAAGTACATCCTCCCAGGCATTGTCGAGTAAGCACCGCTTTCCCGCCCCGCCCAGGTTTAATCAGCCCCACCTTGCCTCCCACAGCGCCCACGTCCACCTCAACGAGCCCGGGCGCACCGACTGGGAGGGCTTTTGGACGGGCACGCGCGCGGCCGCGTCCGGCGGTGTGACGACCGTCGTCGACATGCCCCTCAATTCCATTCCGCCCACCACAACGGTGGCCAACTTGGAAGAGAAGCGCGCCGCCGCCCGTGGCCAATGCTGGACTGATGTCGCTTTCTGGGGCGGCGTCATTCCTGGAAACCAGGTGGGTATGCTGTTCTCGATGGTCCACCTACATGCACTGCCCGTGGGTTAGATGTCGCATATAGCTGCGGTATTCGCGAGAAAGCATGGGACGTTGCGGTCCTACCATCCAGAAAGTGACATTCACTCATAACAATCAGCGATGCCCCCTTCTAGATCCGCTCGACACTTGAATGAGACACGATTATACGTGCGCTCCAAATGCTGACCACAGTGTTGCTTCACAGGCACACTTGAAGCCGCTCATTGACGCGGGTGTCAAGGGCTTCAAGTGCTTTCTCATCGAGAGCGGCGTCGACGTCGGTTACTTCCATCCGTCGGACGCGCCGAAACTCACCCACGCAACGCCCGCCACAGGAGTTCCCTTGCGTAAACGAGAGTGACCTCCGCCTCGCAATGGACGAGATCAAGGCACGCCTCCTCCCCCGCACCGCCGCGCCGCCGCTCACCGCCATTCCGCCCACAGGACACCTCCACCGTGCTCTGCTTCCACGCCGAGCTCGAGACCACGCCCGCGCCCGCGGCCCCCACAGAGCCCGCAGAGCCCGCAGACCCCACGCTCTACTCGACCTTCCTCGCCTCCCGCCCGCCCTCGCTCGAAGTCGCCGCGATCGCGCTCATCACGCGCCTGCACGCGCAGCACCCCGCGCTCCGCCTCCACGTCGTCCACCTCTCCGCCGCCGCGGCGCTCCCGCTCGTGCGCGCCGCCCAGGCCGCGCGCCTGCCGCTCACGGTCGAGACGTGCTTCCACTACCTCGCGCTCGCCGCGGGCGCGGTCCCGCGCGGCCGCCCCGAGTTCAAGTGCTGCCCGCCGATCCGCGACGAGGCGAACCGCGACGCGCTCTGGGCCGCGCTCGCGGACGGCACCGTCGACTGCGTGGTGAGCGACCACAGCCCGTGCGTCGCGGCGCTGAAGCGGACCGAGGACGGGGACGTGATGCGCGCGTGGGGCGGGATCAGCACGCTCGGGCTCGGGCTCGGGCTGCTGTGGACGGAGGCGCGCAGGCGGGGGTTTGGCATTGAGAGCATCGTGGAGTGGCTGTGCGTGCGCACGGCGAGGCATGCGGGGCTCGCGGAGAGGAAAGGGAGGATCGCAGAGGGGTTCGATGCGGACTTGGTGGTGTGGGACCCGGACGCGACGTTCCAGGTGCGTGTGCGCGGGAGAGGGGTGTGGGTGGGTGCTGATGGGGCGGGTGGGACAGGTGACGAAGGAGTCGCTGAACTTCAAGAACAAGCTGACGCCGTATGAGGGCCTCGAGTTGACCGGGAAGGTGCTCAAGACGTTCGTGCGCGGTAAGATGGTCTACAACGCCGCGGAAGCGGATGGGTTCAAGGGGCTTGAGCCTGTGGGCGTGCTTCTCTAGCCGGAATGTGAAGTGTATACTGAGAAGTATGATTGTAAGATGTGTTCGGTAGATGTGTGCACTGCATCCTTTACTTGGTCGCTCTAACCGTCGAAATCGGCCCCTCCGAGGGCGTTAAAAGAGGGAGACTGGCCCCTGTTTTTTTGGCTCTGCCTAATCGACATGCCGCCGCGAACCCTGAAAGACGAACCGAACGTGATGAACTAGCCCAGTAAATAATGTCAATCGAAGTGTTCGCCCAGAAAACACGACCAGCCAGCAATGCGGGTCACGGAGGACGGTACCTGTCTGTAGTATGAATGGATCGATCGTTCTGTTGGGATATGTCGCGCCGCGTCGGCTAAGTTCGGGCGCCCCTACGTTTCAGCCACGCGAGAGAGCCTTTGATCGCCTCCGAGATTCGACGGACAGGAGCAGGTCATGATCGAGAAGAGCTGACGGCCAAAAATGATTGGGGCGTTCGCGTGGCCACGATCGAGGTGGAGATCGCCGCACAGCCCACCGTCGAGCCGTGCTCTATGGTTTTGTGCCTCTTTTCTTCCATGAAACGTCGGCACACATGCCATGATTGACCCTATCTTTACTGGTAACTGGCCACCCGCATGAGTGGCGGCTCGAAAGTCGGTTTGCGCCCGCGCGCGAATCGTCGGGGAGCACCCACAGCGTCCTACATCTTCAGTACGCTCTCGCGTGCCCGAAGCACCCCCTCGGCCTCTCACATTTCCGGGCGGGAAAAGACAGTTTGAACTCGGAATTCGATGTGACTTCGCATGCGGACGGGTAAGCTACTTCTCATGGCCCAATCCGTTCGCCGCTCCCGCCTTGTACCAGCATCGGCCATTCAAGAGCGCGTCCCCACCGCCTGCGTCTGAGCGAGCCGCGTCAAGAATACGGTCTGGACTTTACGGGCGATTTCCTACAACCGCAACGCACGTCAACAAGCGTCCCCGTGCACCCGGGTCGCACTCGCCTCGTTCCACACCGTCCTGGTGCTCTTGCGCGCCATGAGGTCCTCCTCGTACTTCCGGAGGCGCGCGAGCCTGTCCCCGTCGAGCGCAGCGAAGAACGCGGCGATTTCAGCAGGCGCGGACGCGGGCGGCGGGATGCTGAGCACCACGCGGAGCGTGAGCAGCAGCGGGAGGAACGCGGCCTCGGCGATGCTCCACTGCCCGGCGACGAAGCCGCTGTCGGCGGGGAGGAACGCCTGGAGCTCCTCGAGCATCGCGACGAGCGGCGCGGCGGGCCCGCCGCTGACGACGCCGAAGAGGCACGGGCGGAAGTGGGCGTCGGCGGTGGCGATGAAGAGGCGGACGTGGGCGCGGGTCTTGGGCGGCGCGGGGAGCAGGCCGGCGGAGGGGAAGACCTCGGCGAGGAACTCGAGGATCACGACGGACTCGATGAGCTTGACGGCGTCTGGGGAGGGCGCTTGGTCTGGACTCAGTTTGGGGCCGCCGTAAACCAGACAGGGGACCTGGGTGGGGTGATGTGGGTGAGTATGGGGCGAGGGATGCTGCTCGGAAGAAAGCACTTGCACGGCCGCGAGAGGTGACTTTCTCCTGATACCAATCGGGTTTTTCGACTAAGTTCAGGTCGATTACGTCATAGCTAACACCGATCTCCTCCAAGGCGATAGCCACTCGGCGAGGGAAGGGCGAGTTCTGGAAGGATGGTCGTCAGGATCCTCGGGCAGCGCATACGTGGGGATACACTTACAACTGCAGAATACAAAGTGATGCGTTCCGTGTTGACAGACATGGTCGTGGAGTTTGGCGAAGCTGGTACTGTGGGACGCTGGGAATAGATTTCAGGCTTCGTCGCCTCTCATGACAGGTATTTATACCTCCTTCGTCCTGTTCCCCGACCCGGAGTGGGGCTGCCTCTGCTGGTCCTGAGGCCTGATGGCTTTTGTGAAGGCTTTTGTCGAAGCAGACGCAAAAGGCACGGACTCTGCGTATTTCAAAACAGGATCCAAGCGCACTGGCCCGCCTGAAATGCTGTGGTCGATGAATCCGGTGTATACAAATGGCGGCAGGCGAGGTGGCCCTTTGTCAGCGGTCGGCGGCTTTAAGCAGGCCACCCGTCAACTCACTGGTGACAACCACAGAGTTTAAGTGCGAATACAAATGAATGGCGTTGATTGCATGTCCACATGGACGGGAAGGTCGCGCCCCCGATAAGAGCGATTTATAGTTTGGGACAGTCAAGTCTTCGAGGAACTCAAGACGCTCCCATTCACTACGACGGGGTGTATTGTTCGTGTGAACGCTTCTAAAAAAGACGACGTCAAAAATGGTGACGCTCCCTGCCGTTGAAACTTACTGCACTCTGTAGTAGGAGAATTTGAGCGACTCGTGACTCTATCGGCGGTATGTTTGCTCACATTTATTCAATCCCTTGCCCGACGTACGAGGGCGTGGGTATGCACGTGCGCGGGCCAAGTTCCCCCAATCGAAGCAATCCCTTGCCGTGGGTGTGCGCGCCGCGCGGAATTGGAGCGGATTGTAATCCGTGAGTTGCGTAATAGGTGTTCTAGAGCGCCCTTGCGTGCGCATGCGCGCATGTATGAGGAGTTCTGCTGATTGGAAGAGCTTTCAAAAGGAAGCACCAAGCAACAAGTTGTGGGATAAACAAGCAGGAAGCAGACGTACACAATCGAATAGCAGACAATTAACAGTGGTGCGTCGGAGCCACCATCTTTCTGGGAGCAGGCTTTTCTGGGAGCCGTTAGGCTATAAGGATTAAAATTCCACGTGCAGTCAGAAAAAGCACTTCTATGGGTTTCTATGGGCGAGAGAAACCCTTACTTGTATTTCTCTCGGCTTTAATGTGGCACTATGTAGAGAGATGGTCGCCTCGGCGTGTGGTCAGAACGGTGGTAGCTTGCCACAGTGGTCGGCGTTTCACTTTCGTCGGCCGATCCACGTGGTGCGTAAACATGAACAAACAGATAGACTAGCAGCCAACTTCGTCCACCTCTCCATTAACAGCTTGCACATCAATTACTCTACTTCCGTTCAACAACATATGAGACCCAAAACTATAGAGGCGTCCAGGCAGGTGAGGTGCACTTCCAGGAACACTCACTGCATTGTCGAATAAATGGAGCGCGCGCCCCGATCATCGTCGAATCATTTGCCAAGGTACTGTCGTCGAATTGTCGAAGTAATAGCTCTGCTAGTACTTACTGTGTGTACTCTTCCCAGGCTTGATCCACGCCTCTGGTTGTTCTGTTGGCTTCTAAGAAGCAAGAATGGCCCCTGGGACTTGTATCTTCCATTCATTCATCAGAGAGTCGACGCCAAATGCCATCGGCTGGACGTACACGAGCCAGACAGTGAGGTAAGCCCCGAGGTCCCCGTACCGTTTGTATGTACTTGGCTTTTACATAAGGTGCATCCTCGGTGTGCGAGAGTTTGCACTTCTCCTCGCAACCTCTCATTCCCTTCAATCGTCATGTCTATCCTGATCACTCCAATCGTCGTGACGCCTCTGATGAAGGTCCCTCTCCTCCTAGCCACCGCAACATATTCGTACTACGGCATGACCCCTCCTACGCAACCGCCGGCCAAGGAGGAGATGGAACGGATGAGTAAGACGGAGAACACGCCCATCACCGCCCCAATTCTTGCTGGTGTCAAGGTAAGTTGCAGTCCCTACTCCGTCCTGCGCCAGTCTCATGGACTCCACATACAGTACGGCTTGTGCAGCCTCGCGGTTGCCGAGGCGGCCGCGATCCTCGTGCACGCCTTCCCTTCATACGTCCCATCAAGCCTTGCGGATTCCTTCCCAGACGCCCTGCCGCTCGGCATCGACGGGCTCGCCCTTGGAGGCTGCCTGCTGGCCATTGCAGGCGGCGGGATCCGGTCGTGGTGCCACCAGACCCTCGGCCGCTTCTTCACCTGGAATATCGCCGTCCGCGAAGGCCACCAGCTTGTCACCGACGGGCCGTACTCCCTTGCTCGCCACCCCAGCTACCTCGGCTTCGTCCTCATGAGCCTGGGCAACGTCGCGCTCCTCGCCAGCCCGCGTTCGCTCTTCATCGCTTCCGGCGCGGCCGACGGCTTCGTGGGGCGCGCGTTCGCCGCCACGAGCGTGGTGTACCTGGCATGGCTCTGCAACCGGCTTCTGGCGAGGATGAAGGTGGAGGACGATGTGCTGAGGAGGGAGTTCGGGGCGCAATGGGACGCGTGGGCGAAGAAGACGCCGTATGTCCTTATACCTGGGGTATACTGACAGGTGCGAGTTCGGGAGAAAGACGGTGAGCCGGCGACCCACTAATGGCCCGATTCAAAGCCCTCATACTGACCGGGATACCTCCAGAAGTGTACCGGAACAGGTATTCAGAGATGGAGGGAAGCATGAGGCCGAGTGCGCACTCACGGTCCTGAGAGTACAGGCTTCGAATCTCACAGTATGTCACCCTTGTCCTGTTGGTTAGGGACACTGCTATGCCCATATTACTTCCGCATCCCCGCGGCCATAACATGAGTGAGATGCTCAACTGTGCCCCAGGAAGACATTCCACAGCATACGTACCATGTCCCTGCCATTGATCCCTCCATCGTCCACTGTCCTCACCGCCAAGTTCGCCCTCTTGCTTTGCCACGTCGTCTACACCTGGCAAGGCATGACACCCCCAACCCCCAAGAGCGAAGCAGCCGACCCTCAACCAGCCAAGTTCAAGTACCTCGCCCCCGGCGACTTCTTCACCAAAGCCCCACGCCTCTTTGCCGCTGTCGCAGTGATTGTGAAGGTGCGTGCCCGTCCCGTGAACCGCGCCCAAAACCCTCCACGCGCCCATCACCCGCATCTCTTATCGCACCCACACAGATCCTCCTGTGCACGACCCCGGCCGCCGAGGCCGCTTCCATCCTCCTCCACGCCCTCGGCCGCGGCGGCCGCGGATCCTCCCCGCTCCCGCCTCCATCCGTGCGTGGCGCAGCGTCGGCCGCTTCCCTCGCCGCCTCGCTGCTCGCCGCCGCGGGCGGCCTCACGCGCGTGTGGTGCCACCGCACGCTCGGCGCGTCCTTCACCTGGCAGCTCGCGGTCCGCGACGGGCACCAGCTCGTCACAGGGGGCCCGTACGCGCTCGCCCGGCACCCGAGCTACACCGGGTGGGCGCTCATCGCGCTGGGCAACGTGCTGTATCTCTTCGGGCCGGGCTCGTACTTCGCGCGGACCGCGGTGGGGAGGTCGGCGGCGGGGAGGTGGGGCGCGCGGGCGTTGGCGGTGCACATGACGGCCGTGTCGGTGGCGCTGTGTGGGCGGGCGGGGAAGGAGGATCGGATGATGCGGGAGGAGTTCGGGGAGGAGTGGGGGCGGTGGGCGAGGAGGACGCCGTATAGGCTTGTGCCTTGGGTGTACTGAGTGGAGGTGAACGGAAGGCGTGTATATGGACCACAAAGGGGAGGGGGCTCGAATAGATTGCGTAGGAATGGTTGTTATACATTTGCAGAACCCTGCTACACGGACATGGGAAAGGCTTCTAATCTACGTTGATGGGGTTCCAGGTGACTGCGCCGGCCTGGCCGCGGTCGAGCGCGTCGAGGCGCTTCATGTCTTCGTCACTGAGCTCGAAGTCGTAGACGTCGGCGTTCGAAACCACGCGGTCAGGGTTTGAGGACTTAGGTAGGGGCACGAACCTGCCAAATATGCGCGTCGGAAAACAGCTCATGAGGGATGACCATTGAAGTACATACCCGCGCTGTAGAGACCAGCGAACGAGCACTTCAGCCGGACCCTTGTTGAGCTGAAAATAGGAGTGCGAACATGAGGTGGAATGAATGACTGTTTAGACTGTACTATCACTCACCTTGGCGGCAGTTTCGAGGATCACAGGATAGTCCCACCTTGCACGAATGAGGGGGGTGTACGCCTCAATCACGATACCGTGCTGGTTGCAGTAGTCTACAATCTCCTTCTGTTGGCACAAAGGGTGGAGCTGAAGCGGCGTTAGTAGAGGGAGCATGGCCAATATACCAAACGACGCCTACCTCAATTTGGTTGACGTCTGGCATCTCGTATCCTGCAATGCGGATCTCCTCCATATGTTTCACGTTGCTGAAATAGGCTGTAAGCAAGCCTCGAGAAGAACATCGACTGAACATGGGCGCGCACTAGTTCGAGACTCCGATGGAGCGTAGCTGGCCGGCCGCCTTAGCCTCCACCAACGCGCGCCAGGACCCGAGCCGGCGCTCCTTGTCAGACATGGCACTGTGCATGAGCATGAGGTCGATATATGCGAACTTGAAGTTGCCGAGCGATGATACGACTGCGGCCTTGGTGCGCTCGTAACCGTGCTCTGAGTTTCCTATTTTGGAGGCTGTAGGACGGCGTCAGCTAGGTGGTTCGTTTCGGCTCGGGTCGGAGGATGCACACGTACTGATAAACACCTCCTCGCGGGGCAAACCACTATTGCGGACGGCTTCACCGACCTGCGCTTCGTTGTAGTACATGCGCGCAGAGTCAATGTGCCTATGTACACAAAACAATCAGTCGAAATGCATTGGTTTGCATGCCGATCAACCTACCTGTACCCGCGCTTCAAAGCCGCAAGGCACGCGGTCTGGGGGTCTTCATTGCGGAACACACCAAGTCCCAGTAAAGGAAGCTCGATTCCTAGATATCGGTTTGTCAGCATTTCAGGCTCTTGGAAGTCGCATGCATGTACTGGGCTCACCGGAACGAGGAAGGTGTACAGTCGAGTCAATCATCAGCCTTGACATGTTGTTTGAGGAGAGCGAGAACAGGATAGGTGCAAAGACTACGGATTAAGGGCATCTTATACTAGACGCAGTGTGGGTAAACGCTCCTATCGCTGACATCGCTGACATCATCACCGACCCACATACATCTCCTGATTACCCAAGTACTGCAGCTGTTGCCATGGACGCAGCTAATTCCAGACATGATGCATGACTGGTGTGTTGGGTGAGCTTCTGGGGAGGAATTTTTGTGCGAGAGAGGAGATGATGAAGATGGATTGGTCGACAACGGACACATGGACGTTGAGAGCAAGTCCCAAGCGGGCGTTTAGCTGTCATGGGCGACGCCATGTACCGGCGCCTGGTACCAAGCATACAGACACCCCTCTTTCTGCTACTGCCACCATGCAAACTCTCTATGTCTCCAATATGCCACTATCCAATCATCAGGATAGCGGCAAAACGCTAGAAATATTGCTTGTCTGAAATTTTGTAGTGAGTGCCTCAGACTTTGCATCCAACGTCTCGTTTCCCCGACATACTCCCGCCTTTCGTCTTTGGTTCGGACCACTACTACAGGTGATGGTAGCTTTTTTTGCCTTGTATAACAGCTGCATAGACCGTTCATGAACGGCTACGTCAAGGTGACGCTAAGATGTGCGAAAAGCCTGCGTAGAACGCTCTCGCATGCCCTAGACCATTTCCGCCCACGCTAGCCCCACGCATCTGGTCTTCGTTATCCAGCCCTATTCACGTGCTTATATACTGATATTTCCCTCCATCTCAGCCTATCTCAGCCTATTCACTGCTCTAAGCTACACCAACACCATGGAACACCTGGGCATTCAAGCCACCGTCCTTACCCCGGCATCCGGGGAGACATACACCGACGCCCTCAAACGGCTTTCCGACCTCTCTTCGCTCCCAGCTGGATACATCATTCAGCCCGAAACATACGCCGACATCCCCCCAGTTCTCGCCCACGCTGCATCCCAGTCTCCACCCCTCGAGATCGCGGTCAAGTGCGGCGGCGCGCACTCGTCCACCTGGGCAAGCACCGCGGGCGGCATTGTCATCGACCTCGGTAAACTGAAGGCCGTCACGCTCGCGGAAGACAAGAAGAGCATCACCGTGCAGGGCGGCGCGCTTTGGGGCGACGTATACGAGGTCACCGCAAAGGAGGAGGTTGATGTGGTCGGATCACCGCTCTGGTTCGTTGGGGTCGGAGGGTTCACGCTGGGAGGGGGCTATGGCCCGTTGAGCGGCGAGTATGGGCTCACGATCGACAACATGCTCGCCGCGACGGTCGTGCTCGCGGATGGGCGCATCGTCAAGACGAGTCGGGAGGAGGAGCCGGACCTGTTTTGGGCCATTCGCGGTGAGTCTCCACTTCGAGTCTGGATCACTTGTGTCTCTCTCCTGCCCGCGCGCCAAGACTGAACGCTGCCTATATTCGCTGGGTAGGCGGTGGTGGACAGTTCGGCATTGTCGTCGAGTTCGTTTTCAAAGTCCTTCCTTCCGTCGGGCCAATCTCGGCGGGCTTCATGGCGTTCCCCGGCTCGGCCGTGGAGAGCCTCGCCAAGACACTCAGCGTATGTCCGTTCCTCTTGTTGATCCGTGCGTTCCGGCAGTTGACGTCAAGCTTGCGCTCTACAGGAATGGCAGAGCACTCAGTCCGGTGCAGAGAGGTTGATGGTCCAATTTTCTCGCGCACCACCACACTTTAAGGTAGATATTCATGTGCGTTCTCTCGCATCTCGTCTTCCTGACGCCCTCTTGTGTTCCTAGCCCGGCGTCGTAGTCATTCCCCAGGTCTTCCACGATACCGACGGCTCCCGCGCTACCACCGTCCTTGAACCCCTTATGAACGGCACCCGGGTCGCGCCTGTGGTCGCAAAGGTCGGCCCCACCCCGGACATGAACACTCTCTCGCATGCCGCAGACGCTGGAATGGCGAAAGCACCGAAGCGACTTGTCATTCGCGGCGCGTTCCTCTCACGTCTCGACCCAACCCTTTTCGTGGAGACCTTCAAGCGCTGGGCGGAGTTCACCGAGACCGAGGACGTCCGCGCGTCTGGAGTCATCTTCGACATCACGAGCCCCGCGGCTCTGGTGAAAGTGCCGAAAAATGACGCCGCGCTCGGAGTACGGACACCGCACTACTGGGCTGCGGTTCAGGGAAGGTGCGTGTTCATGTTTTCCTCCTCTGGTCCCGTGTGTTGAAGCCGATCTAGGTCCACCACGGACGAGTCCGTCCCAGCTGCGCGCAAGTTTGCGGATGAGCTGTCTGAGTTCATGCGCGAGCGGAACGCAGAGCTGTCGGGCGAGAAGCTCCCGTGGATGTATAGCATGTGCCACGGAAGCGAACGGCCGGAGGACGTGTGGGGCGATCACCTGGAGCGTCTGCGGAGGCTTAAGGCGAAATATGACCCCAAGAAGGTGTTCTCGAAGGGCGTCGTCATCGAGCCTATCTTTGACTGAATGAAGGATTTGAAGGCAGTGTTCACATACCAGTTGTACAGTATTTGAATAGAATAGTGTGCTATGTGAGGTTCTTGTCTCTGTTGCTGACTGAATCTGCAGGTCTAGCGTACACGGACGGAACTGAACATCTCATCTGATTCCACCATCGTCTCTACCGTCGATCTCATAGTAACTTCTGTCGCCACGAGCTGAGCAGTTCGAGCATCACCAGTCACCAGTCGGGGAGCACAGCGATATTGATCTCCCAATCCATAAACTGCATCGGGTTCCGCTGTGGCGTCAGAGTGTCCGCCCCACTGCCCCACTCTGCGTCTGCCGCGACGGTCTTCCCGTGAATGCACGTCGCGGCGACGACGACATGCTTCACCTGGCTCGCCTCAGGGTGCGTGTTCTCGACCATAAACTCAACGATCGGCCCGTTGTTGTGCTGATCCCCGATGCATGTCTGGTCAAGGACGTTGACGAGCTTGACGAACCCAGAGATCTTGGCGTCGTAGGCGGTGTAGCAGAATTGCTCTGTGACGGCGCAGGCGCACGCGGCACCCCGGCGGCGGTGGGGCCCCGGATGGACGGGGCAGGGATGAGGGACCTTGGGCCCAACGCCGCAGATGTGGACGAAGGTGCCCACTTTGAGGGGCGACGTGGGCGGGATGATGAGGTCGTAGACGTCGCAGAAAACCGAGCGTTTTCCCTGGGCGTCGAGGATTTTGTTTTCGTAGCGGAACTGCATTCGTGCGAAGAGCACGACGGCGGATGGGGGCGACGGCAGAGGCGCCTGAATGGCCAGAGCCTGAGAAGTGGTTAAAGTAGACATGGCGGAGGGTGAGTATGCAGTTTTTCCTCAAGACGGGCCGTCCTGATTTATACTTGCACTTGTGTAGGGGGAACCGCCACGGCAAGCTCTCTCGTCGCCAGCGGAAGCAACACCAAGGAGAGTGGTGTGGCAGCAGCCTTCAGCGCCTTGTCTCTGAGGAAAAAAGCGAAAGTCGGCTGTGGTACAACCATTAAAACAGCTTGGAAGGGACATATCAAGGCCTGTGGTTGACTTGTCTGCTGCTGCGGCGTTTGAAACCGCAGGTCTTGTTGACCTACTACAAATTTGCTCGTGAGTTGGCCGTGCGCCATATAGCGTCTCGTATCGTGCGTTGTCTCAAAGATATGAATGGGGATTTCTAGCTATTGATACATACATTGACCTTTAACAAATTCGATGTGTGGATAGTGATGCGATGGGTTTCAGCAGGCACTCAAGCCGTTCAGCTGGTTAATCCCTCAACTCTCCCTCTGACCGTCTCACCCACCGGGACAGACCAGATCCCCGACTCCCCTTTCCTCCACCGCTGCACCAAGCTCATCGCCTCCACAGGAGGCACGCTGCGGTCCCTTGTCCCCACCGTGACGTGCAGCCTCTGCTTCAGCTCTGGTCCCAGCCCAGACGCAAACCGACGTGTCGCGGCCAGGACCTCCGCATTCGGCAACCCCTCAGCCGCCTTCAGATCCTCGACGGTAAACGCCATGACGCGATCGTCCCACACGAGCTCACCGAGCTTGAACTCCAGCGGCACCGCACCGCCCCCCGCCGCTATCTCGCTCACGAACGCCGCGCACGCGTCCCACAGCGGCTGGTCCCCGGGGAGGTTCTTGGTGTGCGCTAGCGTCACATGCGGCTCGTCCTGAACCCGTCCGTTCTCAACGAGCTTCGTCCACATCGTGCGCGCAGCCCGCGGCACGTCGCCCGCACGCACCGCCGCCAACGCCGCCTCGACGATTGGCTGCGGCTCGAACTCGCCAGAGATCGCGTAGTAGCGCACCTTGCCCCTCTGCTTGGTGGGGCCGAGCGGCCGGCGCGCCCGCGGTGACCTTCGGGGCGTACGCGCGCGCTTTGGCGAGCGCCGCACCCATCTTCTCCGCGTCCGGCTTCTCGAGCCCAAGGTTGTCTGCGATCGCCCCGGCCGCGCGCGCGACTGCGTCTTCCAGCGTGTCCCGCACGTCCATGTACACGACGTCGTCCGAGTCGATGCCCTCTCGTGCGGATGCCAGCGGCTCGTGCTGCCGCATGAACTGGTGGAGGACAGCCTCGTGCGCGCCGGGGTCCCCAGGGATGAGCAACTGGTGGTTCGCGCCGCGGGCATCTATGCGCTCCGCGCATATGTGGAAGACGGCGTCGCGCGCGGACTCGGCGCCAGTGCCGTCGATGTCGTCGTCGAGCGGCCAGTAGAGCGCGACGAGGCGCGCGCGCTGCTTCTTCGCGGTGCCGAGCAGCTGCTCGCGGTGTTGCATCAGGTGGTTGTTGCGGTCTGCGATGACGACGTCGTGCGACTTGAAGGCCTTCTCCACTTCCTTCACGAACGCGCCGGCCTTAGACTTCGACTTCTTGCCCGGGATGTCGTCGGCCTGGACGTGTCCAAACCCGAAGAGCGCCTGGAGCGCGACGGCGACAGTCGTCTTGCCTGTGCAGCGTCAGCCTCGGTGCAGGCAGCGAGGCAGGCGGAAGACTCACCAAGGCCGGGGATGGCGATAGGCACGATGATCACCTTCTTTTCCTTTTCCTTCGGCCTCTTCTCCTGCGCCTCCCCGCCGAGCCCACCGTTAGCCTTCGCCTTCTGGCCCTCCTCGGTCTCCAGCCACGCGAGAAAGCGCTCCCGAGTCTTGATGATCCCCTTGCCCTTCGTGAAGTTGTCGAACTGTGACTTGTTCGCCTTGATCTCCCGGCACACCCAGTCGACGTACAGCCGTGTTTCGGGCCGCCTCATCCTGTGCTTCGGCACGTTCTGCGAGTCGGGGCTGTGCGTCAGGAGGGACTTCGTGACCTCGCGCCACTCCCGGTACATCAGGTACGGCTCGTCGAACTTGACCTTGAAGAAGAACGACGCGCCGGCGGGGTACGGACCGTTGGGCAGCGGGGTGGTGACGCGTGTGCGGACGACGAAGCCTTCAAGAGGTTCGCCGTTCCAGCTTCCGGCGCGCGAGATCTCCTCGGTGAAGGATTTGACGGCAGGGATGGTGGGCAGGACAGTGGACGCCGTGACGATGAAACCCCAGGTTTGCGCAAAGGCATCGACAACGTCTTGGGGCTGGGTCTGGAATGCACCAGTGCAAGCGTTCAAGCCGTGCAAGTGCAAACCCGTCTTCTCAGCGGTATAGGGTAGCACGTGCTCTTCGAACGAGTCGTCGCAAAGCTGGGATAAAAGTGATCAACAGGTTATCAGGAGAAGAAAGATGTATTGCATAGGTAGGTGTGGCAACCTTCGCCCATATTCACCCATAGTCCATAGACGAGATGCGCCTATGCAGCGTATCCCCCACTAGAGGAGTATGGGCAAGAAAAAGAGAGCAATAGACTGATGGATGCCGAAGGTGCGCGAAAACTCACCTCTGCCACTGCCGTCCAATCCTTCTCCCACAGCGTATGCGCAAGGTCCTCCTCGGACTTGCCCACCGACTGGAGGTGCGTGTGAAGCCAACGTTGTCCGACCTGCGCATGACTTTCGTTTGTCGGGGCCTGGCCACTGGGTACAGCGCCGAGCGAGTGCTTGGACGTCACGACAAGCTTGGTGGGTGTGAGCGCGGCGATGAAGATGATGCAGCCATTGGACTTGAGAGTGAGGGTATAGGGTGGAGCAGTATGTTCTTCGAGGACATTCCACTACATACAACGCAATAAGCACGTCTCGTTAACGGCGCTATGAGAGGTGAGGGACGTACCGTGTTCCAAGGCACCTCGCCAATGTTGAAGAACTTGTCGTATCCCCTCACCACTATCCGATGCATCATCTTCTTTCCCTTCTTGATATCCTGAGTGAAGAGCCCGCGAGCGAGAGTGGGGAAGGGGGTCGGAACGTTGTAGTACTTGAATTCGTTCATCTTCCAGCTTCGAATGATGATGCCGGGGTCGGCAGGGGCTTGGTAGTCGCTAGCTTTGACAAGCTTCGGGTCCTCCTTCGAGATCTGCTTGAGCTTTTCGACGAGATCCGAGTCATCTTCGTCGAAGAGGAGCTCAGAGAACTCGTCGGCAGTCTCTGAACCTGAGATAGCGGGCGGGGAAGCGGCTGGGGTGGCGTCTTGGGTAACTGCGGCCATCTTGCACAGATGAGACAAGTGGTGAGCAGACCTAACGGATTTTGCTGAGCTCTTGCGTATGGAGGATGTTGGGAGAGCGAGAGCAAAGAGACGTCTTAGATATACAAGAGTGGTGATGTGGAAGGATGAAAGCGTGGTTGTGGTGATTATATGCGTCTTTGCTCTGACTCACGGCGGTCGAAAGGGAGTCACTTCATTGTCATGTTGTGGTGGTGGCGGTTACGAAGCGACGTCGAGGCTCTGCTCAGCGGCACCGGGCGCCTCAGGGCGAAAGCGTCGGTCCGGGATTCTCGGAATCCGACTTACTCTCCTGCCTTCCACCCATCACCGGTCACCACCTCACCTCTCCCTCCATCCCAACTTGCACAGCGCGCGCAATTCAAAACCACGGCATCCCTAAGCTTTCGTACACCTGCCAGCTTCTTCCAGCGCTGCAGCAGTCGCCGCACGGCCTAGTTGCCTTGCCATCGAACCTTCCGATTCCTCTCTTCACCCTGCCGCCGACTTGGGCCTGGCCAGGCGCATACGTTGTCCTCGATTGTTTTTGGTTGTGCTATAGCGTGCTGTGATGGATGATGAGACCGCAGAGATTGAGCTGGTATGCGCTTCACGGTCCTCAGCCATGGACTATTATGACATTGCCCTGCATAGCTTGAGCAGAACCTCAACAAGACGAGACAAATATCTCAACGCATGACCTGTGAGCGCGTTTATTACGACATCGATGATACCCATACGAATCATTGGGTAGCAATCCTGTCTAGTTTCGACACTCGTCTCGTGAAACTCGAGAAGTCTATTCTGCCCTTGTACACTTCCACACAACTTCTCACAAGGCGGTCAAATAGTAAGCAAATCACGTCGTCAACACTTCTCTCATGCGTTTACACAATCTGCATCTCAGACATTGAGAACACTTTGCAGAAGATAGACGAGATCGCAAGTTACCATGAGGGTGTCGCTGCAGAAGAAGCATTGATCTTGCGAGGGTGACCACGTCTCATGCTACCTGATACAGCACAACGCCTCATCATTCCTTCACACAGACCACAGCCCGGTCAGCTGAACGCATATACCGAGGTTCTTGAACGCATGAACGCTAGTGTCGCGTTCAACAGTACAGATTCTCGCGACAAGGTATGTCTCATGTTCTACCGTGCTGCATTGCTCTGATATCTGTTCTCTAGGCTCGTCTGGTGGAGACTGGTGCTAAGAAGCTTATACAAATGTACACCAAGATCGTCGCCGAGGGCTCCTCCGGCGTACCTCCAGGCGGCACCGAGTTTACCTCCGTTCCCTTCCCAGCACAACTCCTCGTGACTCTCAAGCCTCTCGTCGTTTTCCTCCGCACACTCCCCTTACCTGCCACGCACCCCTCCCATCCGGCAGCACCAGGAATCCAGTCGGCACTGAAAGATGCGCAAAAGGGATATGGAGATATGCGTGGGTCGTGGGTGCGGAAATGCCTGGAAACATTCGGGAAGCGTGTGGTGGACAGGGCAGAGACTATTGAGGGTGTGGCGGCCGGGCGCGAGGTTGGCGTCTGGACAGAGAACATGCTTACGGTCGCCGAGGTGAGTGCTTACCCCTGCGCAGCCTGACAGTGTCTGATCTCGACGGACGCAGGAGGAGTACAGTCTTCTTCTCGAACTCGCCTCTCTCAACACACCCAACATGCTCGCCTCAACATATGCGGCGCTTATCTCCCCGTTAACGTTGCTGTTCACTTCTACCCTCGGTTCGCTCGGTTCGCTGATCAAGCGCAATCTAAACAAGAACACATTCCTCGCTCTCTCCGCCTACTCTTCCCTTACTGCCCTCCAGCTGCGTTGGAATGATTCCATGTGCCGACGCGCGGACCGGAAAGAGAACGAGCTGAAAGAAGGCCTTCACTCGATTCGCGCGTCATGTTTGCGAAGCTTCCCGGAGTTCCTGGCTGACATCAAGGTGGCGGGAATGGGACCCAAGGGAGGGGAAGTGGGAACCGGGCTTGCCGAGTTCACAATCACAGTATGCCGCCCATTAATGACGACTTTGCCTGGAAGCTGACAGCCACTGCTTTACAGACTGTAATATACCTCGAGCAGCTCTTGGTCGTCCAGGAGGGTGCTTCCGCGGCGCTTTTAACACTAGGTGACGGAAATTGGAAGATGGGGCAGGGTACTCAGATTGGGAAGACAAAACCAGGAGAGGTCGATGAGAAGATGGTGCTCGAGCACTTCACGTGTACGTCCTCGGGCCTCTCTACCGCGTCCCCACCAACCCTCCCCCCAGTCGACGTCGTGCAGTCGACGATCCAAGCTCTCCTCGCGCTTTCACGCATGAACAAACGCCCAGCATACGGCGCGATATTCTTGCTCAACAACGTCTCCTTCCTGCGCACCCAGCTGCTCGTCGAGCGCAATTCCATCACGCAGATCCTCTCGCGCCCGTCGGTGGAGTTTCTAAACACCAACTTCCGAACCGCCAAGGCCGGCTACTTCGACGCCAACTTCTCGCCCCTCCTCCAGACGCTTGTCGATGAGCGCGACAAGGGCAAGAGTGCGGTCAAGGAGAAGTTCACGCGCTTTTTCGACCTGCTCGACGAAGTCTCGGAGCGGCACATGGTTGCACGGGTGCTCGTTGACGATCCGGAGGGTCGCGCGACGGTCGCGGACGAGGCCGGGAAGCTCGTCGTGCCGTCTCTTCAGCGGTTCATCCAGCGTAATCTCGGGAAGGAGTTCAGCAAGAGTACGTTCTGTATCGTCGTCTTTATGTGTAGTGCTGATGTGCACCTCGTCCAGATCCGCAGAAATGTGTGTCGTATATTCGGCAGAAGACCCAGGCTTTTACTGACAGTCCTGTTGATTATCTTAGACATCAAGATGCCTCCAGAGGACGTCGAAGCACTCATCAAGGGCTTTTACACGTGTGTTCCCCTCTGAGTTGTGTCACATGACAACGACTCACCTCATTCATAGTGGTGGAACGAGCAGTCTACCCATGCCTCCGCCGCAGGAGAAGTTGACCAACACCCTCCTCCAGCAGGCTGGATGGGGCTGGTGAGATGCTGCATTGACTTCCACGCGGTGATGGCTGCGGTAAGAGGTTTTGGAGTCCAGAAGCTCAATTGCGCTTATGTACAACACGGATTAACTTATGCTATGTCTCTGCATCTCCTGAGATTACGGCGGGAAGGTCTCTCAAACCATCGTGTTTGGTTTACGGAGTAAGCTTACTAAGGGTCAGGAACCATCAAGACATGTGGCTGCTGTACTTATCCTGGCGCTACGTACCGTGAGTGACTGGTGGATTCATTGCTGCCCCGCTTGCTTAGACCCGATGTCCTTGTTTGGCCGACAGATAAGCTTTGCAGCCCTGTACACATGCCCTCGAGAAGCCTCCAGACGCTGTGAAGTCCGAAAAGAGCTATCGTGTTGTTAGATGGCCGCTGTCGTGAGAGGACATCGTTTAAGTGAGGCGATGCTCTTCCCTGCAATGGATCTGCCAGCAGGCCCTTCCTATGTATATAAAGGATAGGTGCTGTTCACCCCATGCCCCCTTGCACCGCCTGCCTTTGAACATGCTGATCTTCCAACCTTTAGTCGTCAGCACTCCACTGCTCAAGATACCCCTTCTAGTCGCTTACGCCACATCCATGTACACTGCGTGGACCCCTCCAAAGACAAAAGCGTTGCCAGAGATGGTTCAATCTGATGTCACTCAGACGGATTTTATAACCCGGAGCATGAGAGTGCAGGTCGCCCTCGCGACACCCTGCAAGGTTCGTCTCATCTCCCCCCGCAGCCCCACGCCTCGCTCATCCACGTCGCACTACCTCCTCTGCGGCTTAGCCGTGGTTGAGGCGTGCCTCCTCGTGTCGTACCATGCTCCCCAGAACTTTGTTTCGGACAATATCATCGCACTCTTCGGCCGGGGCCTCACGGCATCCTCCCTTCAACCATCCCCCATCTCCTTCGTTGGCTTGGCCTGCGCTACGTTCGGAGCACAAATCCGCATATGGTGCCATCAAGCCCTCGGGAAGTACTTCACGTGGAAGGTCTCCGTACATGACGACCACAAGCTCATCACCGACGGCCCCTACGCCATCGTCCGCCACCCGAGTTATCTAGGCTGGCTCCTTGTGGCCGCCGGGAACCTCACGTACCTCTTCGACCCAGCTTCGTACTTCGCCGCTTCAGGGTTCGCCGGAACGACAGCAGGAAGGGCGACGGCAACGTTTGTGGTGCTGCAGGCCGTGCAGTTGACAGTGGGTCTGTTGGGGAGGATGGATCAGGAAGACAGGAAGCTGAAGGAGACGTTTGGAGACCAGTGGAGAGCATACGCTGCGCACGTTCCTTACAGCGTCGTTCCGTTCGTGTATTAGGTGCGTGCGGCTCGGTGGAGGTGTGTTCTGGAAGCTATATTGATTTATATTCTCCCACTGGCAGCACGCTTTTGGACCGTCATGTGTCACGCGGTTGCGACCAGTCGTGGGAGCTGATGCGCCTTGTACCAAACCACCTCCGCCGACGCACAGCCGCCCCGCCCAGCGCACCATCAGCACCCCGCCGCACGCGTCCCCCGCGCATCACGCGCACCCTACCCTTCCACCGCCGACCGACGTCGCGCCGCGAGCTCGACCAATGACGCGCCCTAGTCCTATAATTAAGCTTCGCCCGACCTTCTGTCGATCATGGCTACCTTTCCTCCATCTCTGGCCCGCATGCCCACCGCGCTGCTGTAACTTTTTGCAGTATGATTTCGCGCCCCGTATCTTGCTTTGTTTTACCCCATTTTCCTCCTTTCCGCCTCGGCCCTGTCTCCCTCGTCCGGACTTCGCATTTTCAGCTCCTGTACTTATTCGACTCGTCTTCGTGCCCTCCCTACAGCCTCATCCGCCCCCGTTCGCAGCGCAGAAGTCCCTCGCATCGCCCTCGCGCCTCTCCCCTCCCCCAGCTTCCGTTGCACGCACGCTCCCTCCTCGTCGTCTCTCCTTCATGCTGATCTTACAACCTTTGGTCATTAACACGCCGCTGCTCAAGATACCCCTCCTAGTTACTTATGCCACGTCTGTGTACGGAGGAATGACCCCTCCAGCAAAGCCGTCGCCAGAGAAAGAGCCATCAAGTACCTCACAGACGGACTTCATCACCCGGAGTGTTCAATTAAGTTACGCCCTCGCGACGACATGCAAGGTGTGTGCCATCGCCCGAGTCCACAGCCGTACACCCCGCTCATTCACGTCACAGTGCATCGTCGGAGGACTAGCTCTCGCAGAAGCGGCGCTCCTCGTGGCCCACAGCACTCCCCCCAACGCCATCTCTGACAGCGTCATTTCTCTCCTCGGACAAGGTCTTTCCGTATCGTCCTTCCGGCCCTCCTACGTGTCCGTCGTCGGTCTCGCCTGCGCGACGCTCGGAGGACAGATACGCATATGGTGCCACCGCTCCCTCGGAAAGTTCTTCACGTGGACCGTCACCGTACAGGACGACCACGAGCTGATCACCTCCGGCCCTTACGCCGTCGTCCGCCACCCGAGCTATCTCGGTTGGCTCCTCATGGTCGCCGGAAACCTCACGTACCTTCTCGACCGGTCCTCGTACTTGATCGCCTCGGGATGGGCGAAGACGACCTTGGGAAGGGCGGCGATCGCGGTTTTGGTGTTCCAGGCCGGGCTTGTGACTCCGGGTCTGATGGCGAGGATGGACCGGGAAGACGAGAAGATGAGGGAGACGTTTGGGGACCGATGGGACGCGTGGGCTGAGCGTGTTCCTTACAGCGTCATTCCTTTCATCTATTAGGTGCGTGCGAGCTTTCGAATTATGGTCTACGATCTGACTGCGCCGACGCGCTGCCTCAAAGTGTCGAGGTCGCACGGGATGGTTTCCAGTTCCCCCGATGCGTATTTTCGAAGCTCGAGAAGATATCATGTAACATATCTAGTCGTGCTCTGCCTTCGCTTCAATGGATGTGCCGCAGGCGACTATCGCGCGCTCACGTCTTCCTCAGCCTCATGCAGGATCAACCTGCAAAGGCTGCGCATCTGCCCTCAGCAGCTGGTGACATATTAACGCGGCTGTTCGGTGGTATCCACGCCAGCCTGGCTCGGACTGACGTCGCGGCATGAGCGTCGACCGGCGCGGTGGAGTCCCCGGTGCTCGTCGCGTATACCGCCAGCGAGGGAGGCCAGGTCAGGAGTTGAGTCGCAGTTGATCGATCATTCTGAATGTCGGGGTGACCGTCACAGCCAATCGTGGGTGATCCCAGGCTGTTGGGCTGGGGCATCACACCGTCCGCAACCTTTGCTCCACAAGCTTGGACTGTCTCATCGCGATTGCAAATAATCATTCAAGGTCCTCGGGCCCGGGGAGCGAACTCGGACTCCGGCGTCTGTGCTACCTTTGCCGCCTCCCCAGCCTCCACCCGCGCGCAGGAACCTCATACCTGCCCGGGACATCAAGCGTTTCGGCAGGGAAACCAGTCATCCCACATAATGGATGATGGAGGGAGGGAGGGACGCGTCGGCCCGCGACTGGGGAATTGACCCTAACCGTATTCTTCACCTCGACTCGTGTTCTCAATGGCAGTGCTCCGGCAGAAAGACGATTTATCCAACTAACAAACACGAAGACGCGTTACCAGCTCGTCCGATCAAAACTTTGTGCGCTCATGAAGCTATGGGAAATGATGCTAACATGTTCTAGAACGCACATTTGACTCAAATTTGGCTGCAAGTAAGCATGTTCTCCGCGAGTCGACAACATTCATTTGGCTCAACTCGTATTTAGTTGCCCTTCAGAATATCCGGCCACCTCTCAAGAAGAGCCTCCTGGAAGATTTCGAGTCAGAACAGGCTCGTTATAACTCGTCAAGCAATTCTTGACGTACCACATCCCACGACCTCTGCACGCTCGGCCGCGCGTCCAGGTCCTCAAGGTATTTTCTCAGCCGCGCGAACTTAGGCTCTTGAAGCATTTCCAAGTACTTCTTGCCGTCTCCCTTCGCAAGGCCGTTCTCCCAAAACCACACCGGCAGCTTCAAGAACGGCACCATGACGATGTCCGCGAGCGAGAACGTCCCCGCCACGAACCCGGTCGGGGGCAGCCGCCGCTGCAGGTCCTCGAGCCAGACGAAGAGGTCCTCCGTGGGCCGGGGGCCGGAGAACACGCCGCTCCACACGCCGAGCCCATGGTGCACCCAGTCGAGGATGGCGAGGCGCATGTCGACGCGCGCGAGCAGGTCGGCGGGGACGAGGTGCGCGGCGGGGTTGAGGTCCGCGACGAAGTCTGCGATCACGCGCGACTCGGAGATCTTGCGCGACTCGGGCGAGGGCTGGTCGGGGGGCACGGACGGGCCGCCGTAGGTGATGGCGGGGATCTGCGTGTGGAGTGAGCTGGGGCGCGGGGCGGAGATGATTGAAGAGAGAGGGCGCATCCACCTTGCCTACGGGATTGACGGACTCGATGAACCACGCCGGCTTGTTGGTGACATCGATCACATGGTGCGTGTAATCCACACCCGCCTCATCGAATGCGATATATGCGCTTATACAGTAAGGCGAGTACTGAGCATCTGCATTAGCCAGTCTTCGTCAAACTTGTCGGAACCACGGTGAGACGTACCCCATGGCCGTAAAGAGTGATTTGCTCAGGCATTTGGAAGGAGGTCAAGATAGAATCTCGAGGAGACGTGCACGGCCTAAGACGGCGCATGATGGGACGTCTTATAGTATGCGTCAGCACCGTGCGGGACTGCGGATCAACATCATGAATGCCTCTGGAACGAAGGCACGTCAGCAACATGCTTGTTCAGCAATTATGTTTCCCAGCTCCCCGGAAATCTCCCGTCCGACGTCGACAGACGAAGATTTGGAGGATTATCTGTCAAGGTGCAGTAGCGCAGCCACGGTGTTCACGTTGAACATCTGCATGGAACTCAGAAAAACCACCACCCCTGCTTTCATCGTCGGATGTAGAAGAGATGGGCGGCGTAGGGGGTTGGGAAGAGAGTCGAGGGAGTGCCAAGACCAGTACTGGTGGTTGTTCAGCCCGAAGAACGGTTGAAAACCTCGGCCTCAAAAGCGCCTAAAGTTTGTCACGGCCGAGCAGAATGGTAAGCCAACCCTAACCCTCGTCGTATGGCACTTCCTTACTCGCGACCAGTCGGCGTGTCCCCGCACTGGAGGCTATGCTCGCGGTCCGCCTGACTTGAACAGGTCATACCACCGATACCATGGCCGATCAAGTAAGTGTCAGCCTGGGGGGCTCATCTCGACATTCCTATCTTGTGCAGAAGGGATCTTCTCTCTCACCCTCTGTCGCCGGCCTTGTCTGTGCGACTCTCGGTGGACAAGTCCGTGTGTGGTGTTAACGGGCACTTCACGTGGAAGTTCGCGGCGCAAGTCACCCACGGGCTCGTCACCGTATGCCGTCGTTCAGTACCCGCTTGGCTCCTTGTCGCCGCCGGAAACCTCGCGTACCTCCTCGACTCGGTCCGGCCCCATACTTCGTTGCCTCCGAATGGGCTTGTGCCACTGTTCAAGTCAAGCGAAGTCGGCGTGGATGTTTGGAGAGCGGTGGGGGGCGCACGTCCCTATCAGGCTTGTCCCGTTCGTTAACCAGGTGTGTACAGTATTATGGGCGTATGGTCTCTCATGCATCTCACTATGTCAATCAAAGGC
Source organism: Epithele typhae (assembly GCF_022376455.1). Taxonomy (NCBI): domain Eukaryota; kingdom Fungi; phylum Basidiomycota; class Agaricomycetes; order Polyporales; family Epitheliaceae; genus Epithele; species Epithele typhae. The sequence goes on along the minus strand of NW_025954218.1, from coordinate 170,042 downwards.
CCAGCTACATAATGTCCATCGAATGGGTGGTATCATGCATTCGGTACCAGTGTCACAGCTTAGTCGACCACTATGCATCAATGGGACGCCACTCCGCGACCACTGACAATTCCAGCAGGAAAAAGTTTCGCTTTGTCCTACCACAACAACAAATGTAGTCATGTCGTGCATTCGTATCGACCACTGTTCCCTTTCGATCCCAAGTCATAAGTCGCGATCGGCCCCAAGAGCCACATCGGACTGACACTTGGTCCCCCATGTCTACCTCGACCACCCTTCCTGTAACTACCCCCGCACGCCTACCCAAGCATGCCCCTCCTATTGCGCTCTACGCCAAATGGAGGTTCCGCTACACAAACAAGGTGGTCGACGCGCAAGGCAAACGCTCCGTCGTGCTGGACGTCTACGACCTCATACTCCCCCCTGCCACACCTCTCCGCATCGGCTCCTCTATCCGCGTCTTAGGCATCGGCCATAAGCTCCCCGGGCCGTGCCCCGAGCATTCGGACGCGGAATACCGACGCAAGCCCTGCGCCTGTCCCTCGAAGGGGTACAAGTACTCCGCGTACGACGCGAAGGTCGAGGGAACCGTCGTCGGCATCCGCGTCCTCACCCACACCTTCGTCGGGCATCCTCCACTCGCCGGGCCGGTCGCCGAACTCATCGTCGAGAACACGCGTGGGGAGGCGCGCGAGGTTAGACGGGTGGTCGTGGCCGCGCCGTGCGTTTGGGGGAGGACCATCGCGGCAGACGCTGGGTGGACGGCCGTGGCGGAGACTTCGACGCCGGGACGGCCGCCTATAGAGTTGATAGAATGGGACGCTCAGGTCGCGTCGTGGTGACCCTTGCACCAACTTGTGGCTGGAGTTGCGCTGCAGGCCAACGGATAGTCGTTCTGTGCTACGTACTACAACCGAGATTTGATTGGTGATTGAAGGACTTTCTTGATGACCTCTTGCCATATATTGCTACTCTAAAAGTCTTATTACAGCCGCCGTATGGGAACGATCTCCAACAGCAGACCAACATAGATAGTTGTGTACATGGTGATCAATGTCGTCATCGTGACTCTGGAGACGCGTCGCATTACAAAGTGACGGCTCGTGACGGCACGCGGCTCTGCGCCTGAGTGTGACTTTGGCTTGCGAAGGCTTTGGACGAGCCGACGTTCTTCCCCCGATCTTACCCTTGCCCTTGTCTTGGAGAGTAATCACGGCCGCGTTCTCTCCACATCCCCCTCTCCTCTCTGTTGTGTGATTATTTCGACTGCCGCGCCGGGTGTTAGTGGAGAAGCTCGACTTGCCCCCTTCGCGGTGAATGGAGTGTGCCAACTGTGAACTCAGGCAGCGACAATTCTATTGCGAGAACTGTCTCAGACAGCAGTGAGCACCTAATAATTCTCCTCGGGGTACTCGATGGATGACATCTTGCAGTTTGCTTTCCTTCCGCCTACAGACCCAGCATGCCGCAACGGACCGAGATGCTCGCATTGCCGATGCACAGAGATCCCTGGCCACCGCAGTCGAGCCCGCACGGTTGAGACGTGCTGAACTGAAGAGTCTCGAAGAGCGTGTCCAGGAGGTTTGGGATGGAGTGAACGGGCTGAGGTCCACAAACGATCAACGTGAGCATTCTCCTTCCTCCCCCCGCTCCCAACCTTCATCTCGGTGTTACACAGTTCGAGAACGGATCCATAATTTAAGGGGTTCTCTTGCCACTCGTCGTCGGACTCTTGCGAATGCTTCATCCCTCTGCAACACTCAATCCTCTTCCGCCTCTTCAACATCTTCATCTGCGTCCCCACCGCATGCTTTGTCCAGCTCTCCTCAGATTCGCAGGGCGAGTTCATCCTCCCACTCCTCCACTCCCCCGCCATCCGCAACACGGCCCACGTCCATCTCTCGCCCGCTGAGCTCCAACTTCTTCACCGCGTCGTCCCCGCAATCCGCACGATCACCCCTCTCCATCGGAACCAGCCCCCCGCAGAACTTCTCGCGCCCCTCGTTTCTCTCCGGGGCACACACAAACCCGTACGGCTTCGCACAGGGACGGACGATCTCTGGGAGCGCGCCGTATGGCACACCGATCTCGACGCGGGGCATCGACCCGGTCGCACGGCAGATCGAGGAGCTGCAAGCGCAGATGACCGCGCTCTCGGACACGATCGCTCGTGCGCGGTCGGGGCTCGTGCAGGAGCTCGTCGAGGTGTTCAGCGTCGTGGAGGTCGGCGGGCGCCCTCCTCTGGGCGGGAAGGCGGGGACAAAGGGAGAGTGGACCATCGGGGGGCTTGTCCTCCCCGTGCCGGGAGATATCCGACGTGAGTGCAGATCATACGTGCCTGCTCAGTTCTTGATCTTGTTGCGTAGGATATCCTCCCGACCACATCAACGCGGTGTTGACGCATACAATCCACTTCGTAACGCTGCTTGCGTTTTACTTGGGCATCAAGCTTCCCTTTGAGATCGTGTGGAGTAGATCGTCCATCCCGCCGACTACGGGCAAAGGCAGCGGACTACTCGGAGTGGGAATCCCATGGATTGGTGCGATTCGAGGTGCGGAAAATGGTGGTTGGGCGAGGTGAGCGCCATAGTCTTCCCCCGCGTCCCACGTCCTGAATCGTCCGCAGATGGTCCTCCAAACAGCCCTTACACGTCACCTCCGCACCACCCGCACCAGCACCCTCACCCACGTCCTCCCCCTCACCATCTCGTCCGTCCCCCACCCGCTCAGCAACCTCGCCAGCCTCCTCCGGCGCGCCCACCTCCCCCGCCTCCCCCACACGCCCCTCCGCGCTCAGCGCGTCGCTCGCAGACTCGCACCTCGCCGACGGCCCGCCCCCGAGCGCGTCCTCGCCCGGGAGCGCGTTCACGAGCGCGCTCGCGATGCTCCTCTACGACGTCTGCTACCTCGCGCACACCCAGGCCGTCGACGTCCCGCTCGCGCACGCCGGCGACGCGCTCGGCAACCTGTGGGCCGTCTGCTGCTCGCCGGAGCTCGGCCGGCGCGCGCACGCGACGCGGCCGCTCCTCCCGCCGCCGACGCCGCCCGGGTTCCCGCTCGACTTCGCGCAGCTGCTGCAGGCGACGGCGGCGACGCCCGCGCGGGCGAGGGCGCGCGGGACGAGCGGGAAGGGCGTCGGGCGGGAGGTGCGCACGGAGCGGATCGTGGAGGAGGACGAAGGGTGGGACCTGCTCGAGGCGGACTTGGAATAGTAGGTGCGGTCGGTGACGGACGTCGGCGCTGTGTGTGGAGATACGCCCGGTCGTGGTATTGCTGTATCTCTAGCTTTGTGAATCCGGGACCAATAGATACAAGAGCGTTGTACAATAATTGTAAACAAACGTTCAGATGGAAGGCTCATTTATATCCGGTTACACTGAGCTCATTTGTCAAGCCCGTCCGACTATCGCCTTGCTTCCTTTATTCTTGGGAAATAAACACGATGGAAACACGCAGGTATCCACGAGGGTATGAACATTGACTTCATGCGGCTACGTGCGCGAAGCCGTAATAAACAATTACGTGCACGCTCACTACAAGGCTAACCCCCCTTCCACATGCATCTCGCTTGAACTTGAAGGACGACTAGAACCTGCGCACACATCGGCCCCTCTTGGGTCGCCGTCCGAAAAGCTGCCCGTCGACCAAGTGATCTGTGTGTCCACCAATCCGCGCGCCGGCCCTCCCCGCGGCATGCGGAACTCCATCGACCGCGCCACGGCCCGGTTCGGGCTCGGGACCGTCGTCAAGTACGGCGAGGGCCCGCCCGCGGACGTGCGGTTGCTGAGCGCGGACGCCCCGGCTTCGTGGAGGTCGAGGATGAATCGACAAGTGAAGATGACGGTCGCGCTGGGCACGTCGGCTCAGGAGAGGCGCAATGCGGCAAGGGCGAAAAAAGGACGAAAGACGCACGCGCTGGTCCATCCGATTAGGACGAAGACGAGCTGCGATGGCTCGTGAGCAAAGACTGGGGAGCTGCACAGTGGATGGACGCACTTGGATGTTGTTGATGAACACGAGGCTCATCAGGTTGGCGACGAGGAGCGCGCTGCGGTCCCAGGCGGGCATTAGGGACCTCGCGGCCGCTCGAGAGAGCTCGGTACGCACGAAAAGTATGTTGTGCCTGGGCGGGGGTGTGTCGATCAGAAACGGAGAGTCGAGACGGTTGAATGAGGCAGAACGCGGCTCACCGTCGTTGAAGAGGACGGACGTAAGGGCGAACTGGTGCGACACCCTGCCACGTACACGCACGGGCCAAGCTCGCTGCCAAGTCAGGATGAGCACGATGAGATCGGCGAGGATGCCGCCTGCACGCCCGACGGAGATGCCTGGACGCGTCCCAGCGAGGTCAGAGTTTGGTTGAGGGAGAAATCAAGGACCTGCAACGAACCACTTCACGGGCGTATCAGCATCTGAACCTCCGAGCCAAAAACAAAGACGGACGCACGCTTGCAAGGGACCCGTCGATGTCGCAGTGGAATCGCATATATTATGAAAAGGAGACGGATGATATGCGGAGCTCACTGCAATTGCCCCATACTGAAAAGGGCGTTAGAAGAGTATCAGATCAGACCCGAGAGCTGCTCACCAGTGAAGGAATGGCGTTCAAAATGGCGAGGAAGCCGACCATCCCAGTAATCCACTTCTTGCTACATAGCGCGAAAGCCCTCAAGGCGGAAAACACTACGCCATTTGTCAGAGGGTGTGCCCTGTGAGAACGAACAGTGATAGGTCACCTGCAGCTGCCGTTAAAACACTGGCGTCTAGCACCGAGTCCAATCGAGTGATCACGTTGCATCTGTTGGGGGTCGCCGGTCAGTAGGGACATCATTCGCATGACGGCGCCAACCTCGTACCCCTGGCAAACTAAGATCAACATCAACCAAAAGTCCAGCCTCGTCGCTTGCTCGTCGCTTCGAAGAGATGGAGGTACGCACAGCAGACGCCTTCCCCGGGAAAGGGAATAAGTTGAGCATGGTGACCACCACTGCCGCGAGCGACACATATCGCAAGACGAGATAGAGTATGCTCGCGCTGGAGACACTCCGACGCCAAATGTAGTGGATCTCTCGGTCGAGAGTGAGAAGGTAGTCGTAAAGAACCAAAACTAACAGGCATGTAAACAAGTCAGTACGCCGATAAGCTACTGAGATGAGGTGACACACCTAGCGATGCGACAGAGAGCCACGAGTCCTGGAGGCTGCAAGTGACATCGGTCAAGCACGGCCAATGTAGTGACTCCACTGATACTTACTCGCTGAGCGTCAGGCTATGCGCCGGGCGGGAAGACATGATCGACTAGCCCAGGCTTGAGCCTGAGAGGGACGACGACGAGGGGAGAGGAGCGCTGAATGCGCGGAACTTTACCCACTGTATACATATGACAGGTTTTGTTTCCCACCTACGCATAGATCAGCGATGTCAATCGACTGGGCTCCATGCGGCTTAGACTGACCTGTGCATTCACGTAAGTAGCACCCCGACATCTCCGGGCTCCCACAGAGACCGGTCATTTTGGGCGGATCGCTCACCTCAGAAGATCCTATCATGTACGGACGTCTACTGGTCTCAACCTGCGTCAATTTTGTCCGAATTTTCAATGCCGCAGAATCGCCCCCACCGAGCTGCCAGAAGTAGTGAAGGGTTTCTGAAAGTCTGATGTCAGTATGTCGACGTATTGCAATAGAAGATTGAGTCCTCACAGCTCCCCAATCACTCTCCCAAGTGTCGCGCTGGCCAGATCGAGGAGAGGGGCATGCGGTGCAAGCGGGGTAAATGCGTCGAAGGAACGCAGTGATGGGCGTTTGAAAACGACGGTAGCAATAGCTGCCGTCTGGTGATCTGTCGAAGACAACACCATCAACGGCGCGGTCAGTATAAGCTTCAATGCCCATGGGTGGGACGACACACGCACCCTCGCTATCGCCATTCGCAAGCCGCACTACCGACGATGGGATTGCAGCAGGCTCCAAGTCTCGTCACTCGTCGGTCAACCTTGCGCAGTGTGGGAACGGGGGAGTGGGATGTGGACATGCCAGACGAGAAACTCATAGTGTAGGCATACCGGGTTCGCGCTCGCACTCCTCGAGGTGCCCTCTTGTGCGCACCAAACGGGCGAATGAGGGAGGAGACGTCCCGTCCATAGCACCTTCCTACGCACCGCGCGCACAACACCGGATCCCATCGTTGTAAAGGTAGAAGATATCAACCAATTGACTGAGCGTTCATGATGCGGCGTGCGTCTTGCAGTGCGAGATAGTGGAAAGACGTTGCATGTGTATCTCAAGCGTGTGTCGAGGATACCCTGAGAGAAGATGTGGCCGTGACCACCCAATGGGTCTCGTCACAGCCTACTGCGTCACGGCCGAATTGTCGCAGCGTGACGCTATCGGACTCGGATCGATCCCTGTGTAGTGTAGTCTGCTTATGTATCTCATCTCATCCCAGTATGCGGAGTAAAGCGAGATGATAACAGTCCACGTTCAACGGCGATCGTCCTTGCATGTTGGAGCATCTTCGCATGAAAAAACACACAATAATAATCAACGTTCAGCGCCCGACGTAGCATTACGGAACGAGACGAGATAAATTACAAGTGCATCGATACTGCGTAGGGTCTTGGTAGTGAGCGCAATTTTCGTAGCGGGATCAGCAAGCGACGTGCTAGACAACATCTATGGGTAAGTGTCTGTGGGACGGGCGATATTTAGACGTGCATATGGGGAGCGTATGGCTTGGAACGGTGATCTGAGTGGAGATGAAGCGAGGGTATGTGATACTGATAGCAAGAATAGAAGCTGATAAGTTAGGGTGAGATGGTAATACAGCGCACGGGCGATGCGGACGCTCAGCGAGCGAGTGGAGTTCTAAACACAGGCGCGAAGGACACTCTACCCGGGGATCAGGCCGTCCTGGATGCGGTCCCACTGACGCATGCACGAGTACCCGTCGTAGTCTAGAGGGCCAGACCAGGTCAGCGACCCGGACAACACGCTCGCTCGGCGCAGAGTGGAACGCCACGCACCAAAGTTGCGCGCCACATCGCATTTGCACTTGCCCTTCTGGAACGCGAGCGTGCCGCGCGGGCAGTGCGTGAACGGGTTGTGCTCGTAACCGATGTCATTGAAGAAGTGGATCTGGTTCCGGTCCAGGAAGAGCGAGGCCGCGAGCGAGTGCACTGGCGCGTCGCCCCAACGCTCATAGTAGAAGCCGCCCTTGCTGTCGAGGTGTTCGAAGAACTTGGTGTACGCCTCTGAGCGCCAGAAGTCCATGTCTGCAATCTCAAAGTTCGACCAGACTATACGTGCGGGATCAGTCGGATGAACAGGGAGTAAGGAAGAGGGGAGGGAGACACGTACAATGACAATTGTTGTAGGAATTGCCGTTGTCGTCGGAGATGTAGCCCATCGCGTTGTTCTTCGCGACGTACTGTGGGTTCTCCTTTGTGAACTCCTTCACCGCGTCCCATAGCGTCGGAATCGTCGCGCCGAACTCGTACATCGTAATGGTGAACGCTTCAACATCAGGCATCAGATTGAGATGGGGCGGCGCGGAGACGGAGAACTCACAGTACGTCTTGTTGTGATCTTCCATGAAGATGAAAGGGTCGTAGGTGATGTCGCAGTGAAAGTGTACATCGGGCTCCACACGCCAGTACCATCTGTACTTCTGCATCTCCGGGTGCCGGAAGAAGAACTGGTGCACAGGTGTGGAACATGAGCGACGTCAGATGGCAACGAGAGGTGGTACTGACACCTGAGTTGAAACGGCACATGTTCCGGTATGAAACGGATCCGCCGTAGATGATGTTGTCTTTCTCCATCTGCTCGCGACCAGCCTTCGCCTTATCCTCATCGATCCAGGATGGCTGGAACCAGTGGTCCCTCGGGATCTGTAGGAATGTCACCTCGCCATGGATAATGTTTCGCATGAGGCTGAGGGTACGTGTTAGCGATCGGTCCGAGAGTGCACGGGGCGAACAGCTCAGCGTGCAACGGACGACGGTCTCGCGCGTCCCCACCCGTGCCCGTGCCAAGCACGGATCAGCGTGCCCGTTCTCGCGCGGGGCGGCTACCAAGGACTGGGATCACAGCCACCAGAACGCTTGATTGGCTCACAATCGCGGCCCGTTCCCGACGTGTCTGGGTCAGCACGGGGGCGAACGAGCGCGAGAACGCGCGCGGATATCGCGGGGCCGAAAGATTGCCCCGGCCGCTCGCGAGACCAGCGGTCCCCTCAGCCCGTCGCGCGGGCGGACAGGGGACGCGGAGTGCACATGCGCATACAGCGAGAGATGTACTCACGTCTTGAACTCGTCTGTGAACGGCTCTTCATTCATGAACGTCCAGGGGTACCGCGCGCGGCGGTTGAATCGATCCTCCAGCCTCCGCACGCTCCGCAGCGCCATCTCCAAATCCGTGTTGCGCGCGAGCATGAGCAGGGTCGCGTTGGCATGGCGCCTCAGGTGTTGGTCGGGCGGTGTGGCGGCGTCCGACTCGGGGAGGGGTATGTAGTCTTCGAGAGGGTAGACGTATCCGGACTTTGCTTTTCTCCACGGCATTTGCGAGGCGATGTTGCCTAGTGAGGTTGCGCGGCCGTAGTCTTCATGGGTGACGCTGAGAATTGCGTGCAAGCCGAACTGGAGGGAAGTACGGGGTTGGAGCAGGCGGAGTGAAGAAAGATGAGAGAGGCTTACGATGATAAACACCGAAAGGGCGATATAGCGCGTAGTTGTGGTGAATTTGATGAGCATCGGGGCCGTCGAGGAGGGCGACGGGGAGGGAGGGAGGAGAGGAAGACAAGGGGCTCGAGGTAGGAGTGGGTGGCAGACTGCAGTAAGGAGGGCATTGCGTTAGGGGCACGGGGATAAATGAGACGGAAGGCGCTGTTGGTGCGCTCTAGTGTCAAACCTTCTCCGGAGGTGCGCAGTCGTCGGACATCCGCCGCAGCCACCGGCCCTCGCTCCTTTTCGGGTAGCCATCTGTTCCATGGGACCTGGAATCGGGACTCGGGGAGCTGGCAGACACCATATGGATCATGTCTTCGCTGTAAACTGCCCGCTGTGAGAACACAGGTGCACCGTGCGCGCAGTCCCTCCGTCTTGGCTGCTGCGCAGCAGGTCCTCCAAACGCTCGTCCCTCCGCGACGTGCTGAGGAGATCGATCGTGCGGCTGTACGAGTCGACATGCACCCACCCGTGGCGTTGCGATTCCTCCGTCTTCAAGTTCGCAGCTCCAACCCGTGTGGAATGCGGTGAGTGCCACGAATCAAGTGTTGCTGGCAACCGCCAAGGCCTCAACAACGGTGAACGCCGGCTCCAGCTCCACAGGTGAACTTCTTTATGCAACGCGCATCTTATAGGAACCTCTCCGTTGTTTGTCAGTCTCGGTGACAACTCGGACTCCGATTGATAGGAATTACTATAACTGGGATCAGTTATTCACATTCCATGAAACTCCGCTGCCTCCGTCTTGGCGCACTTGAACCGTTCCGATGACCATTTTTTGCAAACGGCGCACGACGTTTGCAATTGTAAGAACCATTTGAAAACATCCGCGCGCGGTGGCCCTATTAATAGCCTGTCATATGTAAACGGTCAATTTGATTCCCCGGACTCTCCGGACCGCTAGCGCTCCGCAAAGCCTCATCGAACTTGACCGCTTTTACATGACCTCACTGCCCTACGCTATCTCTTCCTCACTTCCACCCAACATTGAGCGCTGAGGATGGCTTGCCAGATCTTGAAGCACATTCCCGGTATGGGGCTCTTCGGTTCTCAGCACTCTTGGGCTGGCCTCGTCCAGTACTAACTATTTTGCAGCGCTCCCCGTAAAACACCCTCTTGCTCTTCATCCTCCTTGAGTGCGAGTTCATCCAAGGCCGCAGGACTGACGGTGGAAAACTCATTCCCACACTAGACGGTACCCGCCTTCGTGGGGCGTACCATTCAAAGTTTCGGTGCTGCTAAAGACGGCGCGGGCACACGAGGAGATCGTGGAGTAGGACCTGGAGGAGGCGGTTCCGATGGCGGTGGAGATTGTTGGACCACGCTGAAGGTACTCTCTTCACAGTCTCTACTCCTGCACGATTATTCCTCAGCCCGTTCGGAAATCCTTTGCCGCCAATAGGACGAGGGCATATCCATCCAGAGTGGAGCCACAAACAACGTGTCCCGACAGTCCCGTCCGTTTTGCGACGCGGTTCCTGGACGCGGTTCCATTGGCGACGTGACGTCCAGCGATGTTCAAAATCGGGTAAGCTGGTCTTTTCGGTGGGTATATGCACATATATTCGTGCGAGATGGAGACATACAGGATGATAGAGCTGCAGTCCTCGCCGCTGCTGGTTGGGGACAACTTGGTGTCTTCCGTCTCTTCGAGTGAGCAGCGATAACCAAGCTCGTCCCCCCACAATCTGACGGCACTTGATGTATAGCGATATCTACCCACCCACCCGCTCAAAATGCTACCACATGTCGTTTTGTGCCGATGACGCGCACGAGTCGTGTAACTATCACTGCACTACCTCGTCAGGCCTACACGACGCTTGATTGTGCACTCTCCACTCCCACACGCCGCCTGAGAGTGAAGGGCTAGGCATCCAGATCCACGACGGGCTATCGTGCGAGTGGTTCAACGGCCTCTCTAAATGGTGATTAGGCGAGCACCACAGTCTCCCCCACGTCCCATGTCCTGAATCGTCCGTAGATGGTCCACCAAACGCCGTTACACGTTACCTCCGCACCTCCCGCCGCACCAGTACCCTCACCCACGTCCTCCCCCTCGTCGTCTCGTCGATCCCCCACCCGCTCAGCAACCTCCGCAGCCTCCTCCGGCGCGCCCACCTCCCCCACTTCCTCCACACGCCCCTCCGCGCTCAGCGCCTCGCTCGCGGACTCGCACCTCGCGGACGGCCCGCCCCCGCGCGCGTCCGCGATGCTCCTCTACGACGTCTGCTACCTCGTGCACACCCAGGCCGTCGACGTCCCGCTCGCGCACGCTGGCGACGCGCTCGGCAACCTGCGGGCCGTCTGCTGCTCGCCGGAGCTCGGCCGGCGCGCGCACGCGACGCGGCCGCTCCTCCCGCCGCCGACGCCGCTCGACTTCGCGCAGCTGCTGCAGGCGACGGCGGCGACGCCCGCGCGGGCGCGGGCGCTGGCGCATGGGACGAGCGGAAGGTGCGCACGGAGCGGGTCGTGGAGTGGTGGGATATGCTCGAGGCGGACTTGGAGGATTAGGTGCGATGCTGGTCGGGGAGAGGTTGATGGACGTCGGCGCTGTGCGTGGAGATACGCGTCGTCGTGACATTGCTGTATCTCTAGCTTTTGGGATCCCGGACCAACAGATGTAAGAGCGCTGTACAATAATTGTAAACCAACGTTTAGATGGAAGGCTAGGTTATATCCGCATACACCGACGCATGTATCCACGAGGGTACGGCGGTCCAGTTTATAGGACCATGTGTACGGAGCCGTTCGCGTGCCTATAAACAATTGAGTGCCCACTCACTACAACTTACACTCCTACGCATCGCGCGAACAACAGGGAATCCCATCGTTGCAAATGGTAGGTAATATCAACCAAGTGACTGGGCGCGAGTGCGTCTTGCACTGCGAGGTGGAGGCATTTCTGGGAAGGGGTGCGATGCGTATCTCGGGCGTGCGCGGAAAGTGGGAGGGATCCTGTGTGCATAGGAGGGCAGAGAGAAAAGGTGGCCGTCACTAGCTAGTCACGCAATAGGTCTCGTCACAACCTAGTGTGTCACTGCCGAAGCACGAGGGCGCTAGCGCTAGCGCGTAACCCCGATATTGCTATCATCTCATCGCAGTACGAGATTCCACATCAAACGGGGATTACCCTTGCATTGTGCAGCACGTTCGGTTCAAGACAAGACCCACAACATCAGTCAACGTTCAACGCCCGTGGCATTGCGGAAACGAGCATAGGGTCTTGGTAGGGAGCCCAATTTTCGTGGCGGGATTAGCAAGTGATATCCCAAACAACATCTATAGGTAAGTTCCGTGGGATGGGCCAGGGCCGCGGGTAGGGGGCATAAGGTATGCAAAAGTAGGGCTTCGAGTGATCTTGGTGGAGATGAACGAGGGTATGTATGTGACAGTGTTAAATCGTGAGAGTAAGAATAGAGGTGATAAGTTAGAGCGAGATGGTTAGCAAGAGCTAATCGAAACCGCGGGAGCTAAGGGCACTCTACCCGGGGATCAGACCGTCCTGGATGCGGTCCCACTGAGGCATGCACGAGCGCCAGTCGTAGTCTAGAAAGCCAGACCAGGTCAGCGACTCGGACAGCACGCCACCACTCGGCGCAGAGTGGAACGACACGCACCGAAGGTACCCGCCATATCGCATTTGCACTTGCCCTTCTGGAACGCGACCGTGCCGCGCGGGCAGTGTGTGAGCGGGTTGTGCTCGTAACCGATGTCATTGAAGAAGTGGATCTGGTTCCGGTCCAGGAAGAGCGACGCCGCGAGCGAGTGCACCGGCGCGTCGCCCCAGCGCTCGTAGTAGAAGCCGCCCTTGCTGTCGAGGTGTTCGAAGAACTTGGTGTACGCCTCTGAGCGCCAGAAGTCCATGTCTGCAATCTCAAAGTTTGACCAGACTTGCGTGATACGATCAGCGGGATGAGAGGGGAGGGGAGGGAGACACGCACAATGACAATTGTTGTAGGAATTGCCGTTGTCGTCGGAGATGTAGCCCATCGCGTTGTTCTTAGCGACGTACTGTGGGTTCTCCTTTGTGAACTCCTTTACCGCGTCCCATAGCGTCGGAATCGTCTCGCCGAACTCGTACAGCGTAATGGTGAACGCTTCAGCATCAAGTTTCAGATTGAGATGGGGCGGCGCGGAGACGGAGAACTCACAGTACGTCTTGTTGTGATCTTCCATGAAGATGAAAGGGTCGTAGGTGATGTCGCAGTGGAAGTGTACATCGGGCTCTACGCGCCAGTACCACCTGTACTTTTGCATCTCCGGGTGCCGGAAGAAGAACTGGCGCACAGGCGTGGAACGTGAGCGACGTCAGATGGCAACGAGAGGTGGCACTAACACCTGAGTTGAAACGGCACATGTTCCGGTATGAAACGGATCCGCCGTAGATGACGCCGTCTTTCTCCATCTGCTCGCGACCAGCCTTCGCCTTCTTCTCATCAATCCAGGCTGGTGGAACCAGTGGTCCCTCGGGACCTGCAGGAATGCCACCTCGCCATAGATGATGTTCCGCATGCGGCTGGGGGTGCGTGTCAGCGAACATTCCGAGAGTGCGTGCGTCACACAAGAGGGGGTGTGGGCGCGCTTCAATGACATGCTCTCTGACCCTCAGACGGCGACCGGACCGTAGGGGCGCACACGAGTGCGCTCCAGCCTCTCCAGCCCTACGCCTGCGCCCTCTTCTCGCCCGCGCGGTCACCACCCGCCGATTGGCTCAAATACCCGGCTCGGCTCACTCCGGCGGTGTTCTCAGCAGGCGCGGAGAGCGAGCACGCCCGCAGAATGCAGTGCGGGGCTGGGCGATTGCCCTGGCCGCTCGCGAGACCAGCGGTCCCCTCAGCTCGTCGGCGGGCGGACAGGGACGCGAAGCGTATATGCACGACGGCGAGAGAGGCACTCACGTCTTGAACTCTTTTGTGAACGGCTCCTCGTTCATGAACGTCCAGGGGTACCGCGCGTGGCTGTTGAATCGATCCTCCAGCCTCCGCACGCTCCGCAGCGCCATCTCCAAATCCGAGTTGCGCGCGAGCATGAAGAGCGTGGCGTTGGCATGGCGCCTCAGGTGTTGGTCGGCCGGTGTGGCGGCGTCGGACTCGGGGAGGGGTATGTAGTCTTCGAGAGGGTAGACGTATCCGGACTTTGCTCTTCTCCACGGCATTTGTGAGGCGATGTTGCTTAGTGAGGTTGCGCGGCCGTAGCCCTCATGGGTGATACTGAGGATTGCGTGCAAGCCGAACTGGAGGAAAGTACGGGGTTGGAGCAGGTGGAGTGAAGAAAGATGAGAGAGGCTTACGATGATAAGCACCGAAAGCGCGATATAGCGCCTGGTTGTGGTGAATTTGATGAGCATCTGGGCCGTCGAGGAGGGCGACGAGGAGGAAGGAGGGGGGATAGGAAGGCAAGGAAGCAGGAATATTGGGGGGAGGGCATTGCGTTATGGGCATGGGGATAATACGAGACAGAGAAGGTGCTCTTAGTGCCGCAGTCGTCGTCCCTCCGCAGCCACCGGCCCTCGTTCCCTCCCTCGCCGAAAACTGCCCACTGTGAGAACACTGCAGGTGCGACGTGCGCGCACTTCCTCCATCTTGGCTGCTTCGCGGCAGGTCCGCTAAACGCTCGTCCTGTGACACTATTTCTGGAACATGGCGCAACATGGTGCGTAGGCGATCGATCGTGCGGCTGTACGAGTCGACATACACCCACTCGTGGCGTCGCGATTCCCCCGTCTTCAAGTTCGCAACTGCAATAGGTGTGGAATGTGGTGAGTGTCACGAATCAGGTGTTTCCAACCGTCAAGGCCTAGCTTCTTTATGCAACACGCACCCACGCCCCTACAAAAACCCTCCGTTGTCGGCAAGCTCTGCGAGATAATGCTCGCGGCGCGGATGCACTCAGTACGAAGATCAGAAGTCGGGCGCATTTCACCTGGTGCAGTTCGGGTGCAATAAGAAGCGCTAAGCACTCGACCAAGGCCTCGGGCATGGTGCTCGCGCATCGCATTCGACAGGGGTGCAAGCACGGCCTCGACACGTCTGTCTTGGGCTTCGACGTAGCGCAATTCTGCCCCTCGATAAACCCCTGGATGCTGCTTGGAATCCTGCGCAAACAGGGCTTCAGCACACGACTGATAAACGTTTTGGAGCATTACGTACACGGACGAACAACGGCGTACCGCTGGGGCGCGCACGCCTCGGGAGCCTCCGACGCCGCCGGGGTAGTAGTGCAAGGTTCACGTTCAGCACTGTCGCCGCCCCTCGCGAACCTGTACATCGGACCCGTGATCCATCGGCTCTGCCCGGTGAATCAATGCAGAGCGGGGGATACCCATTCCCGCAGTTCTTCGTGGACGACGGGATGTGGTCAATCTCGTCGAGCAGCTTTCACAGCAACACGCAGTTGCTAGTGTACCTATACAAACAGACGCTGCGTGAGTTCACGCGTGTGGGACTCGTGATCGAGAATGAAAGAAGTGTGCCATTCACGAAGAAAAGGACGGATGCAATTCCGCCCCTCGACCTGGCACCCTTCACCGGGTCGGACTCACCTTTGCGACCGGTCGAAGTGCTGCCGCACCTGGGCTTCTATCTGGACCACAAGCTAACCTTCCATCACCACGTGTGCGTGTACGGCGCGCGCGCAGCAAGCACGGCCCAGTCCTTGCTCATACTGAGAATTCAATTTCAATACAGGGACAGTCGGAGGACTCACCTCTCGGTCCTGGATTTTGCCCCGCTCCACACGGAGGTACGCCCGGGCGCGCGGGTGGTAGACCTGTTTGACGGACGACTCAAGTGGCACCTTGAGCACCTGAGGAAGAGCTCGGATGAGCTTGAGGCCTGGGTCGAAGGTCAGCTGAAACCACACCTCGAAGAGTAATGGCGGACAAACGCGCTGTGGTCGTCTTCACGGATGGAGCTGTCTGCCCAAAGCCACGCTGCCACAGTGGCGCGGCGTTTCGAGCGCATCGGTCAGGCAACTTAGCTTCTCCTAAGTACGGCGCGGGTGCATTGCGTGCGGAGAGGCGACGTTGTACGACATCGTCGTCAACCGAGATGATGGCGCAGATAATTGGTCAGCATTTCGAACGTGGCCATCTTGGACATAGAACCGCGATCAGTTATGAAACCACATAGCCATCACATCCATGAAATTCCGCTGCCTCCTTCTTGGCGCACGTGGACCATTCCGATGGTAGACAACGCACGGCGACATACACATACGCGCGCGGTGGCCCTATTACATAATAGCCTGTCATAGACGGTCGATTTGATTCGACCCCAGCGAGCGCTCCGCCAAGCCCTACCGAACTTGACCGCTTTTACGTGCCCTCACTGCCCTACGTCAACCGCTGCTATCCCTTCCTCACTTCCACCCAACATTGAGCGCTGAGGATGGCTTGCCAGATCTTGAAGCGCATTCACGGTACGGGACTCTTCGGTTCTCAGCACTCTTGGGCCAGCCTCGTCCCGTACTAACTATTTTGCAGCGCTCCCCGTAAAACACGCTCTTGCTCTTCATCCTCCTTGAGTGCGGGTTCATCCAAGACCGCAGGACTGACGGCGGACAACTCATTCGCACACTGGACCGTACCCGCCTTCGTGGGTGTGTCATTCAAAATTTCGGTGCTGCTAAAGACGGCGCGGGCACACGAGGAGATCGTGGAGTGGGACGTGGAGGAGGCGGTTCCGATGGCGGTGGAGATTGTTGGACCACGCTGAAGGTACTCTCTACACAGTCTCTACTCCTGCGCGATTATTTATCAGCCCGTTCGGAAATCCTTTGCCGCCAATAGGACAAGGGCATATCCATCCAGAGTGAAGCCACAAACAACGTGTCCCGACAGTCCCCTTCGCTTTGCAACGCGGTTCCTGGACGCGGTTCCATTGGCGACGTGACGTCCAGCAACGTTCAAAATCGGGTAAACTGCTCTTTTCGGTGGGTATATGCACATGTATTCATACGAGATGGAGACATACAGGATGAGAGAGCTGCACTCTTTACCGCTATTTGTTGGGGATAACTTGGTGTCTTCCGTCTCTTCGAGTGAGCAGCGATCAATAAGCTCGTCCCCTCACAATCTGACGGCACTTGATGTATAGCGATATCTACCCACCCACCCGCTCAAAATGCTACCACATGTCGTTTTGTGCCGATGACGCGCACGAGTCGTGTAACTATCACTGCACTACCTCGTCAGGCCTACACGACGCTTGATTGTGCACTCTCCACTCCCACACGCCGCCTGAGAGTGAAGGGCTAGGCATCCAGATCCACGACGGGCTATCGTGCGAGTGGTTCAACGGCCTCTCTAAATGGTGATTAGGCGAGCACCACAGTCTCCCCCACGTCCCATGTCCTGAATCGTCCGTAGATGGTCCACCAAACGCCGTTACACGTTACCTCCGCACCTCCCGCCGCACCAGTACCCTCACCCACGTCCTCCCCCTCGTCGTCTCGTCGATCCCCCACCCGCTCAGCAACCTCCGCAGCCTCCTCCGGCGCGCCCACCTCCCCCACTTCCTCCACACGCCCCTCCGCGCTCAGCGCCTCGCTCGCGGACTCGCACCTCGCGGACGGCCCGCCCCCGAGCGCCTCCTCGCCCGGGAGCGCGTTTTTTTGGTCGTCCTCGTTGACCGCCCTCGAAATGGCGTCATCAGAACAAATGCCCCCGAGGGCGGGCGGCGACGTCTGCTCCCTCGCGCACACCCAGGCCGTCGACGTCCCGCTCGCGCACGCCGGCGACGCGCTCGGGTGGCCAACCTGTGGGCCGTCTGCTGCTCGCCGGAGCTCGGTCGCCGCGCGGACGCGAAGCGCCCGACACTCCCGCCGCCGACGCCGCCCGAGTTCCCGCCCGACTTTGCACAGCTGCTGCAGACGGCGGCGGCGGCGCCTGCGCGGGCGAGGGCGCGCGGGAAGGGCGTCGGGCGGGAGGTGCGCACGGAGCGGATCGTGGAGGAGGACGAGGGGTGGGACCTGCTCGAGGCGGACCTGGAGTAGTAGATGCGGTCGGCGAGAGCTTGACGGACGTCGGCGCTGTGTGTGGAGATACGCCTCGTCGTGATGTTGCCGTATCTCTAGAGTCTAGATCACAGAAAAATAAGTATAGGAGCGTCGTACGATAATTGTAAACAAACGGGCTCAGATATATCCGCATACACCGACGCATGTATTCACGAGGGTATGGCGTGGAGTTTAGAAGACATGTGTACGAAGTCGTCCGCGTGCCAATAAAAATTGAGTGCCCGCTCACTACAGCTTACACTCCTACGCATCGCGCGAACAACAGGGGATCCCATCGTGGCAAAAGGTGGGTGGTACCAACCAATTGACTGGGCGTTCGTGCGTCTTGCACTGCGAGATGGAGGCATTTGTGGGAACGAGTGCGATGTTTATCCCAAGCGAGTGCAGCGAAAAGTGGGAGGGATCCTGTGTGCGTAGGAGGGCAGGGAGATGGGGTGGCCAAGACTAGCTGGTCACGCAATAGGTCTCGTCACAACCTAGTGTGTCACCACTGCCGAAGCACGTACGAGAGCGCTAGCGCTAGCGCGTAACCACGATATTGCTCTCATCTCAGTACGAGATTCCACATCAAACTGGGCATTTTGCAGCACGTTCGGTTCAAGAAAAGACCCACAGCATCAATCAACGTTCAACACCCGTGGCATTGCGGAAACGAGCGTAGGGTCTTGGTAGGGAGCCCAATTTTCGTGGCGGGATTAGCAAGTGATACCCCAAACAACATCTATAGGTAAGTTTCTATGGGATGGGCTAGAGCCACGGGGTAAGGAGCATAAGGTGTGCAAAAGTAGGGTTTGAAGTGATCTTGGTGGATATGGATCGATGGTATGTATGTGACAGTGTGGAATCGGGAGAGAAAGAATAGAAGGTGATAATTTAGAGCGAGATGCTGAGCATGAATCGTAACCGCGGGCATTAATGGTACTCTACACGGGGATCGGACCGTCCTGGATGCGGTCCCACTGGCGCATGCACGAAATCCCGTCGTAATCTAAAAAAACAAACAATGTCAGCGACTTGGACCGATCGCCCCCGCTCGGTGCAGAGTGGAACGACACGCACCAAAGTTGCGCGCCATATCGCATCCGCACTTGCCCATCTGGTACGCGACCGTGCCGCGCGGGCAGTGCGTGAGCGGGAAATGCTCGTAAGCGATGTCATTGAAGAAGTGGATCTGGTTCCGGTCTAGGAAAAGCGAGGCCGCGATCGAGTGCACCGGCGCGTCGCCCCAACGCTCGTAGTAGAAGCCGCCCTTGCTGTCGAGGTATTCGAAGAATTTGGTGTACGCCTCTGAGCGCCAGAAGTCCATGTCTGCGATCTCAAAGTTCGACCAGACTGTATGCGTGGTAAGATCAGCGAGATGGGAGGGGGATAAACAGAGAGGGGAGGGAGATACGCACAATGACAGTTGTTGTAGGAATTGCCGTTATCGTCGGAGATGAAGCCCATCGCGTTGTTCTTCGCGACGTACTGGGGGTTCTTCTTTGTGAACTCCTTCACCGTGTCCCACAGCGTCGGAATCGTCGCGACGTACTCGTACAGCGCAATAGTGAACGCTATAACGCGTCAGATTGCGGTGAGACGGCGCGGAGACGGGGCACTCACAATACGTCTTGTTGTGATCTTCCATGAAGACGAAGGGGTCGTAGGTGATGTCGCAGTGGAAGTGCACATCGGGCTCTACGCGCCAGTACCACCTGTACTTCTGCACCTCCGGGTGCCGGAAGAAGAACTGGCGCACAGGCGTGGAACGTGAGCGACGTCGAATGGCAATGGAAAACGGCACTGACACCTGAGTTAAACGGCACATGTTCCGGTACGAGAGGGATCCGCCGTAGGGGACGTTGTCTTTCTCCATCTGCTGGCGATGAGCCTGAGCCTTCTCCTCATCGATCCTGTCTGGCTGGAACCAGTGGTCCCTCGGGACCTGCAGGAATGTCACCTCGCCGTAGATGATGTTTCGCATGCGGCTGGGGGTGCGTGTGAGCGAGAGTGCATAGATCGGACAAGAGGGGCGTGTGGGCACGCTTCAATGAAATGCTCTCTGACCCCCACGCCTGCGCCCTCTTCTCGTTCGAGCGCTCGCCTCATATACCCGGCCCGGCACACTCCGGCGGTGTTCTCGGCAGGCGCGGACGAGCGCGAGAACGCCCGCAGAATGCAGTGCAAGGCTGTCCCCTCAGCTCGTCGCACGGGCGGACAGGGGACGCGAAGGGCACATGCGCATACAACGAGGCAGCTACTCACGTCTTGAAGTCGTCTGTGAACGGCTCCTCGTTCATGAACGTCCAGGGGTACCGCGCGCGGCGGTTGAATCGATCCTCCAGCCTCCGCACGCTCCGCAGCGCCATCTCCAAATCCGTGTTGCGCGCGAGCATGAGCAGGGTCGCGTTGGCACGGCGCCTCAGGTGTTGGTCGGCCGGTGTGGCGGCGTCGGACTCGGGGAGGGGTATGTAGCCTTCGTGAGGGTAGACGTATCCGGGCTTTGCTTTTCTCCACGGCATTTGGGCGGCGATGTTGCTTGGTGAGGTCGCGCGGCCGTAGTCTTCATGGTGACGCTGAGGATTGCGTGCAAGCCGAACTGGAGGGAAGTACGGGGTTGGAGCAGGCGGAGTGAAGAAAGATTAGAGAGGAGGCTTACGATGATAAACACCGAAAGGGCGATATAGCGCGCAGTTGCGGTGAATTTGATGAGCATCGGGGCCGTCGAGGGGGACGGGGAGGGAGGAGGGAGGATGGGAAGAGAAGGAGGCAGGAATGGGTGGAGGGTGTTGAGTTATAGGGATAATACGAAACAGAGAAGGTGGTCTTAGTGCCGCAGTCGCAGCCGGCCCTCGTTCCTTTCTCGGCTGAAAATTGCCCGCTGTGAGAACACAGGTGCAACGTCCGCGGCAGGTCCGCTGAACGCTCGTCCGTTGACGCTACTTATTTTTGGACCACAGCGCAACATGGTGAGTAGGCGCCCGCTCATGTGGCTGTACGGGTCGACATACACCCACTCGTCGCGTCGCGATTCCCCCGTCTTCAAGTTCGCAGCTGCAATAGGCGTGGAATGTGGCGAGTGTCACGACTCAGGTGTTTCCGACCGTCAAGGCCTAGCTTCGTTATGCAACACGCACCGAGCAAGGACCGGCCGGGAGAAATAGAGTTGGTTGAGCTGGTGCGTGAACATACCCATTGCGTATATGCCGATCGGGATTGATTGCCGTCGTCTGTCTGAGGTCTTTCTTTGCTGAACCACACAACTGATACATCCATCAGCCCTTTGTGGTGCGCACTCCCCCCGCATGATTGTTGAAGAGCCAGATGTTGAAGATGAAATTACGGGAATGAAGTGGTAAGTCGTCCTTTGACGCTGAAGAGTGCGGCGCTGAACGAGCATGCCAATGCTAGTAGACTATACCATGAATCATTTGCCACCGGGAACACACTCGCATGCGCATGGAGACAGAACCACATGCCCGGATGTTGACTTATCTCCCCCCAGAGGTGATCAAGGTTCTTCCGGGTCTATCAGTCGGGACTCGGAGTAGTGTGCTACATGGCCTTGGCGGGGCCGCCGGCTGTCTTGGCAACCTCTGGGCCAACGTCCAGCCTCCGATCGGGTCTCTCTTCCCTTCAATTTCCTTCGATAGGACCCGACACATGTTGGCTGCGGAGAGAGTTGTCCCGCCGCCTTCGTTCCCGCTGGGTAACTACAAGCTCCTTCACTACCCATAGGCTTATATTCACGGGATTCTTTGCCCAGGCCTCCATATCAAGATCGCGGCGGAGAACGCCGGCGGGGTGTGTATGCCGGCGGCTCAGTCGTGCTGTATTCAGTTGCTGTGCTTCAAGGAAGCGACGATGGCCATGCCGCCAAGCTGCTCACCTGCAAGAACCCATGTGGCTCTGTCTCTCACGCGCCGTTGGAGAATCCATCAGCCACGTCTGGGCGTATGCGTGTTGTCCTACCGGCAGCTTCGGAGGCCGAGTGTATCTGCAAACCGTTGTGTTCTGGGTGCGTTCACAGCGTCCCTCTCGTCCGCTATCTACTCGCTGACTCTCCTGAAAGCTGCTCCTGGACGATAATGAGCTCATTTGAGGGTGTCAAAGAGTTCGGGGGCTCATCACCCGGCTGAATTTGTGCATGCGATGGAATGCAGGTGTGCGGGGCCCCTGTTGACACCTAGATTGCATGCTAATCATCAGAGTTGGTTCAGAAGCAGACTAGGATGAAATGTAGCCAGCGTCTCATGGAGACCAGACGACCTGCACAGGGACACTATCATGCTCGCCCTTGTGACGCATCCTCGAGAAGTCGAGGGTCGCTCACAAACCACGCACCTCCCCTGCGCTTGCACCGGGCAGCCACGCGGTTACGGGCGTCGACCGACTCGAGCACACGAATCCTCTGGAACGTCAGGTCCCCTTGTCGATAGCGCGGGTGTATAAAGCCTTACCCCGCACCCCCCTTGGACCCCAGGCGACTTCGACATCCCGTCTTCGCTCCAGACAGACTTTCACCAGTCTCAGTCTCTTCCGCTTCTCCCCGCAGCCACCGCTACCCAGCCCACGGCACTTCCCCGACCCCCTCTTTGAACCATGTTCGCTTTCAAGAAGGTCTTCGCGTCCGTCTTCCTCGCGGTCCTCTGCGCCGGATCTGCCTCCGCGGTCCCTTTCCCCGCGAGCTCCAAGTTCGCGACCCACCGCACCCGTGAGATCTCCCGGGACTTCAAGCTTGAGACTTACCACCCCGAGTCCTCCTACGAGGTGCGTCCGCCCCATGCCGCCGCCCCGCCCTCGTCAGTCACTCATGTCGCGCTCTCCCCAGACCTTCGGTGCTGGTGTCGACCACCCTCTGTCCAAGCGCGCCGACGCCTCGATCGAGGACTCCGCGGTCGCCTTCATCCAGTCGCGCATCAGCGGCCTCGCCGCCGACGCGATCACCGTCAAGTCGTCGCACGAGAGCGACGCGGCGGGCCACGTCTACGTCAAGCAGACGCTCGCGGGCATCCCCTTCGCGAACGCGGTCGCCAACGTCGCCTTCAACAAGGAGGGCAAGGTCGTCGCGTTCGGCTCCTCCTTCGTCTCGACCCCGAGCTCGTTCGCCAAGATCTCGACCGAGCCCTCGGTGCCCGCCGCGGACGCCATCTCCAGCGCCGAGGACGCGCTGTCGGGCGCGTTCAACGCGGAGGAGTTCCCCGAGCCCACGCTCGAGTGGTTCGCCAAGGACGACGGCTCGATCGTCCTCACCCACGTCTTCCAGGTCCGCAACGAGGAGGCCGGCACGTGGTACGAGGCGTTCGTCGACGCGCACTCCGGCGACCTCGTCTCCGTCACCGACTTCGTGGCCAAGGCTTCCGTGGGTTCTGCGTCATCCGTGCATCGTTGTAGGAAGCTCACATGCGTTGGCAGTACCGCGTCCTCCCTATCACCAAGGAGGTCCTCACTGAGGGCCTCGAGCTCGTCACCGACCCCCAGGACACCTCTGCCTCGCCCAACGGCTGGCACACGGGCACGGACACCCAGGGCAACAACGCCATCGCCTACAAGTCCTCGCAGAGCCAGACGACGTCCCAGTCCGGCTCCGGCCTCGTCTTCGACTACGCGGTCAGCACGAGCTCGCAGCCGACGACGACGGGCAACGTGAACGCGGCGCGCGTGAACGCGTTCTACATCGTCAACTCGGTGCACGACATGACGTACAAGTACGGGTTCACCGAGGCCGCGTACAACTTCCAGGCGGACAACCTCGGCAAGGGCGGCAAGGCCGGCGACCGCGTCACCGTCTCCGTCCAGGACTCCGCCGGCACGAACAACGCCGACTTCTCGACCCCGCCCGACGGCCAGTCCGGCGCGATGCGCATGTTCACGTGGACGTACACGAGCCCGCGCCGCGACGGCGCGCTCGAGAACGACATCGTCATCCACGAGAACACGCACGGCGTCTCGAACCGCCTCACGGTGGCGGCACCGGCCGCTGCCTCCAGAGCACCGAAGCCGGCGGTATGGGCGAGGGCTGGTCCGACTCGATGGCAGAGTACGTCCCTCCCCATATCGTGACCGCGCCCGACGCTAACCCGCTCCCCTCCCGCAGCTGGTTCCACAAGACGTCCTCGTCCGTGCCCGACTTCGTGATGGGCCAGTACGTGATCGACGACTCGGCCGGGATCCGCAACTACCCGTACTCGACCTCGGCGTCGACGAACCCGCTCCGGTACTCGTCGATCAAGACGCTGAACGAGGTGCACAACATCGGCGAGGTCTGGGCGAACCTGCTCCACAACGTCTACGCCGCGCTCGTCGCCGCCCACGGCTTCTCGGCCGCCGCGCGCACGGACCCGAGCGGCAGCGCGGGCAACGTCGTGTTCATGCACCTCTTCATCGACCAGCTCGCGCTCCAGCCGTGCAACCCGACGTTCGTCACCGCGCGCGACGCGTGGATCCAGGCGGACGCGAACCGGTACGCGGGCGCGAACAAGTGCACGCTCTGGAAGGCGTTCGCGAGCAAGGGCCTCGGCACCAAGGCCGCGAGCTACAACGACGACAGCACGCTCCCCTCGGGCTGCTGAGCGCCGCGCGCGGGGCGCTGGGTGGATGGTGGATGTGGACGCATACCCCGACTGATGTACTTCGGCTTCTGGATCTGTCATTGTATGGGTAGTAGTAGTGACATGTATTGTAGACCACACGACCAACGCAACGATGTTTCTTTACCTTCCATCTACTCGGACGGCTGCGTTGACGGCGTATACCATCGACGTCCTGAAGCCTCGACGACGAGTCTCAAACGCGAGATTGTTCTCCAGGCCTCAGTGCGGTCGCAGTCGACTTGGCGTCAAGCCTCATTCTCTTTATTGTGTGTAGGATTAGAGCGCACTTTGAACACGCCGAGACACAGTGGGCGGATGATACGATAGATATTTTTAACGTTGTACAATATGTTCACAGGAACAGCATCAGAGGATCGACCAAAGCCACGACAAGACGAGGTGATGATAAGGTAGGTGCAATCCAGCGCAGACTGCAGTGGGAAGCAGGCCGAAGCAAACCGGGCGCGGCGGTCTAAAGTGATCACATCTCATTCAGTCAAGTACTGTCCACGATCAGGCGGGCGGCGAGCAGCGTCCCATCTTCCAACATCTGAAAGCGATTACGGGCGGCGGGGGGATGGGGAACGGGACGAGGGGAATGGAAGGGGACGGGGGACGGGGACGAGAGCAGGTACAAAGCGAAAGCGAAGTGCATAACTAAGTGCATAACTCAGGGTTGAGACGAGGCGCATGAGACGTATTGGGTCGTGTGTGGGCGATGATAGGATGTGATGGTAGATGTGGAGGATGCAAGATGCAAGATGCTACGATCAGATGCAGGCGAGATGTATAGTACAAAGGCAGGTGTGATGGAAGGCGGGTATGTGTTTTTTGCATAGTGGCATAGTGGTAGCAGCATCGGTACAACGGCGACCTACGCAGGCATCGCGCTCATCCTCCGCGTGATCTTCGTCGACGTCGAGCTCGTGCTTGACGCGGGTGAAGGCACCGAGTTCTCCTTCTCATCGGTCTCGCTCGCCGACGAGAGCGACGGCAGCCTCTGCAGCTTCAGCAGCGTTTCCTTGCTCGACGTCGAAGAGCGCAGCTTTGACGGCTCGAGGATTGATGCCGACATTCTCCGCTGACTGGCGGGGGCTTTGATGGTGCTGGGAGTACCGCGAGCCGAGGGTCCCGCAGGAATGCGTGTGGGGGTTGCGGACGACATGCCAGAGGTGGAGTTGCGCGCAGACGGCGGGCCCATCGCCCCAGTCACCGAGGCCTTTGTCACGGGTGCAGTCGTGCGGAGAACAGTGCTGCGGCTGAGGGGTGCCTTGCTAACGGTAGAGGGCGTTTCGCTGCCACGGCGTTCCTTCATGACGCTGCCGGTGTCGGAGAGAACAGACGGAGGGCGAGAGGCCACGCTGGGCGTGCCGAAGATGGAGGATTCGCGGCGTTGAGTGGGAACCTTCGCAGTAGAGGCAGGGGTGCTGCCGGCCGTGCCACGGACGCTGATGCGCCGCTTGAGCTAGAGTACACAGGGTCAGCAGAGAGCTCATGAGTAAGACGGGGCGGCACTCACCAGTTCTAGCTCCTGCTGCTTCGAGTCGAGAGCGATGTTGAGGCCAGTGATGTCCTCCTTGTCCTGGCTGCGCTGCTTCTGGAGTTGGACGAGCTTGACCTCTTTGTCCGCGCTCTCCTGTTGAAGCTCGTGCACTTGTCTCCTCAACTTATCCAACTCCGCGTCGAGGCTCTCTGCACGCTCACGGAGGCTCGATGCGTGCACATCGCTTTCGGCCTTCTCACGAACCATGACCTCCATGGCCGCGCGGGCCTCGACCTCGCGCGCGACGACATCTTGCAGCTTGCGACTCTGCTCGTTGACAATGCGCGCGTGCTCGCGCTTCGCCTGGGCAAGCTCGCTCTGTGCCGCATCCACGTCGTTCTCTTGCTCCGACTGGCGCTTCATCAGCTGCGCGAGTTCGTCTTCACGTTCGTGGAGGCGGGCTTCAACGCGCGTGGCGCGGTCGAGTGCGTACTTGTGCTCCTGCTCGAGTGCGCTGACCTTGTCTTCGCGTTCGCGGAGGGAGATGGTAAGCTGCTCGGCGTGTTCTTGCTCGGCATCGAGCTGCTGCTGGAGCTGCAGCCAAAATAAGCCCTAACCCTAAAAAGGGCAATGAACCACGTACCTCGGTGTACTCCCGCTCGAACTCCTCCTTCGCAGCCCACACCTCCTGCATCTCCATCTCGAGCTCGTTCTTGCGGTTTTCCGACTGCGTCCACTCGACCTCCATGTCCGAGATGCGAGCGTTGAGCGCGTCGAGATCGTCCTGCAACGTGTCCCTTTCCTTCTCCAGCTCGGTGATTTTCTCCGTCTGCGCCTCCGTGCTCTTCCACTGCGCCTCGAGCTCCGCCTTGAGTACGCCAAGCTCCCCGTCCTTCTGGACGACCTCGTCGCGCGCGTCGGCGAGCTGGGTCTCCGCTTGTAGGTGTTCCGCCCGAAGAGCTTCGTTGGCCGCCCGGAGTGCCTTGCGTTCTTCATCCCAGGCCGCCGTCGAGAAGTTCCGGGACCGTTCCGCCTCCTCCATGATTAGGCTAACCTCCATCGACTGCATCTGCTCCTGCGCGCGCGCAATGCCTGCCTGGAGCTCCCGCTCCGCCTGGTCGCGGTTTGCGAGCTCCTCCTTAGCCGCAATGAGCTCCGCACGGGCAGCGTCGAGCTCGCTGCTGTCCGAGCTCGCACTTGAGCTCAAACTGGCGTCCCGTCCGCGCTTCTCCAGAGCGGCCTTCTCGCGCTCGAGCTCCTCGATGCGCCAGTGCAGCTTCCGGAGCGCCATTCCACTTGCTTCGTCCATCACGCTCCGCTCCACGTTCTCCTCCCGGCTCCGGTCCACCTCGTCCTGCAGCGTGTGCACGCACCGCTCGAGCTCCGCGACGCGCTTCCGCCAGCTCCGGATCACGTTCTTGCGCCGGTCGCATTCCCGGAGCGCCTCCTCCAGCCGCGAGTTCGCCATCCGCGCGAGCTCGTCGCGCCCGCGCAGGTCGATCTCGTACTGCGCGCAGAGCTCCGTCTGGAGCGCGAGCTGCGTGCGCAGGTGCAGGATGATGTCCTCCTCGCGCGATGCCTTGCGCGCGTGCGACGCAGGCGCTTGAGGGGGCGTCGTGGGCACCCCGGTGCCGGGGGTGTAGTACGCGGTCGCGTGCGCCCCGAACGGGTCCTTCTCCTTCTTCGGCGACTCGGGCCCGGCGTACACGACGACCGCCCTGTTCGAACGGTCGTCGATGTCGGCCTCAGGAGGAGAGCTCTCCTTCTGCGTAGGCGGGCTCTGGAGCATCGAGTGGAACACCGTGTCGCTGTATGCGCGGTTGCGGTTCTTCGGGCGAAGCGAGCCGCGGCGAGACTTGGATATGTCGGGGCCGAGGATCGGGGAGGGTTTCGGGGAGTCACGACCGCCACCGGAGAGAGATTGAAAGACGCTCTGACCGAAACTAAAGGACTGACTGCGGTCGTGCCCCCTGGTAGGTGTGCTCGACCTTAACTCCTCCTCGGGTACGATGCGGGCGGCAGTAGCGTCTGTGTCGTCCGAGGTTAGCTCGATGGCGTTGTTGAGGAAATGGGCGTCCTTGCTGATAGGGATCGGAGGCAGCTCAAAGTCAGACGAAAGGTCGAAGATGTTGGTGTCGTTCGGAGGGGGAAGGGGCTTGAGAGACGAGGGCGGCGGAGGGGAGAACACATCTTGGAGGGGGGGCCGGATAGGTGTACTGGTGCTGTTCCCTTTCAGCCTCGCCGCAAACGACGCTGGGGAGGGCTCGCTCGGAGTCTCGCTCATATTCGAGACGTCCGGTGTGATATCCCTCACTATGTCGCGAGAGAAGAACCGCACACTAGCCCCAGTCCCCGGCGTGGTCCCGTCGCGGAGGATGGACTTGTAATGGCTATCGGCGGAGGGCGTGACCGGCGTCGGCATGAAATCCTGGAGAGGGCGGATAGATTCTTGCGACTCGCGAGGTAGGTTCGAGTCTGTGGAGGCGCGGCTTATGGAAGACGCATCAGAACCTATACGGGTGGATGGTCAGCATCTCAACGTCAACTTGGCATCCAAAACGTGTGGAATGAGGTACAAGGTAGCCGACATAGCCGCCAGAAGCTTGCGTACGTCACGAATACGCATACAATTGTGTCGTCTCGAATCGTCGGAACCTCCACGCCGTCGAAAAACCATTGTCCCCTCACTCGAAGCTCCCGTCGTGAAATAGAAAGAAGGATGTACTCACTTGAACTAGTGTGCATCGACGACTTTACCTTTTTCAGTCGAGGGATGGACAGCTTCAGAGCCAGGGAACCATGCTCCTCGCCATCAGCCTTCTCCCACCGCTTGAAGAGTGCTCTCTTGCTGCCGAATTTCGAGGGCGATGGCGGCGGGCTGTCTTGGGGGAAGGGGACATCCTTTGGGTCGTGGAAGTTGGAGAGGTTGGGGTGTTGGTTGAGGACAGCAGACATGATGGTCGGCTGGAGGTGACTGCGGTCTTCGTCGCCGCGGTCGAGGTCAAAGTGTTCCTGAGCAGAGGGAGTCTCGGGACGCTTGAGGGCACCGCTGATTTTAGCCCACATGGTGTTGGCGGTAGTCTTGAGGCGAGTGTGTCGAAATGTGGCGGTTGGAGCTCCAATGTCGCAGATACACAGATGTCGGAGAGAAGAGGGGAACTTATGGAGGCGCGGAGAGCGGAGACATCAACGTCGCTGGAAGCAAGCGTGGTCGAGCGTCAATGTTCAGTTTCGCGAACTACCTACGCGCACCTCACGTGATCGCGCCCTGGGGAGCCCGGCATCTTCGGCCCGACTTCATTTACACATGTACAACGGTGCATACATGCCCATTGTGCACAGGCCGACGCAGGAACCAACGCTATGCACTATGTCGTTTTCTCTGTACCAGAATCCGCGACACTAGAGTCCTTTGGCGTGCACGTTTGACAGGTTTATTCCCGTGTTTCCCAACGCTATGCCCCAAGCTCCGACTGGATTGCGAGCATTCTTCCACCAGCGATCAAGTATGCATGACAAGCCTCCTGCTGCGTGTTTTGCGATACTGTGCATCAAAGTGGTGCACAACGACAACGAATCAGACGAAGACGAAGAAATGGGGGCATAAAGGACTTGGTGGTACTCTTCGACATTCCCCAAGACGCAGGTATGAATTCGTCCATGCATCGCAGAGCTCGCCACAATCGTTTATTCTAAACAAGTGGTCCAAATTCCATAGTATGTTACAATGCACGTAAAATGTGCGCACTCATATGACTGATCCTTTATCGTACACAGAACTAACCCGTCACTGCCATAAAACCGATGTCAAAGGTATGTAGATGCATAAGCGTGAAGCCAAGCGTCTGAGACTGCGAGAGGGTGTCCAAACCACGCCAGCCATGCACAATGGTGGTATCAATAGTCCAGTTCCTCGATCTCCTCGACGCGCCGAACGCGCTCCAAGTTCCAGGTAGCGCCTTCGAACGCTCGCGTCATGACATAGCCAGCGTGCAACTGCACCAAACGCAGGTTCGGGCAGTACCTGTTCCACGGGATAATGATATTGCGCAGCTCCTCCTCGATCGTGTCGAAAGATTCGTCGTAGAGTGAAGTGGGATAGTCAGGCCGCTTTGTGCCAATGGGCGGCTGATGATAAAGTTGGAGGGTATGGAGGTCGGGGAAATTCACAAGGAACTCGGGGGCCAAGGAGACCAGAAAGTCCTTGAGCGCATGGTCGTAAGCACCGAGTAAGGGGTAGAATAAAGAGCATATACTCACCTCGCTTGGGCCGGCGCCATCGTAAAGCACCTTCAGCCGCCGAAGGCATTTGAAGAGCTGTGCTGCGGCAGACAATATCTCTTCGTCCCATCCCTTGAGCTCCACGAGGAGCATCTTCAGGCGAGGACAGCTGTACCCGATCGACGACATCGCCATGATGCCCTCGCGCGCGGCCACGCCGCACTTGAGCAGGCCGATCGCCTGCAGCGGGCGGACCCCCGCGACGAGCTGCACTGTGTCCAGCGGGGCACACAGGCGCTCCAGGCCGGCCGGCAGCGCTTCCGGTGCGATGGGGACCTGCGCGGGGACGAAGATCGGGGTGGACACCGTGCGGAGCGACTTCGCCTGGACGCAGAAGTGGTAGAGGTGGGTGTCGGGAAACGCGTGCTCGACAACGAAGAGCGACGGGCGCTCGACTACGGCAACAACACCTTTCTTGACGTACAAGTGTTCGAGGTTCGGCGGGATGGCCCAACCTCGTGCCGGTGCGTCCCACACGCCGAACACAGAGCGGAAGACGTCTGCGGTGGAGTCGATGCTGAGGCGACGCAGGTTCTGCGCGACGGCGAGAGAGAGCGCGTATGCAAGGTCGTCGACTCCTCCAGGGACGTTGGGAAGCGAACGCGTCGCGCGTCGGATGTTGTAGAGCGTCAGGTCCGTGATCGGGAGCGTCGCGTGGTTGAGCGCGGGGTGCGGCGAGCGGGAGCAGATAGCGCAAGTGTCGATGCGCAGGGCACGGAGGAGGGGGAGGGAGTGGACGAGCTCGAAGTGTTCGGGGAGAACATACATGTTCGCGAAGGTGAGCGACGAGATCTTCGTGAAAGTCTGTATCTTCGCCCATAAGGCATCGTGGAGGGAGGGCGCAGCGAAGGAGCTGTCGACGATGTTCGCCGGACGGTCGCTGATGGGTCCGCCGGCGGAAGGATCCCCGGAGTCGTGAAGAACGCCCCCCGCGATTGAAGTTCCGTCGAGCTCCACGAGACGAGCGCGATGGCCAGCAGGAAGACGGGTGACGCCAAGAACGAGAGAGCGTACATATGGTTCCATTCCCGGTAGGTCGCCCCAGACCTTCAATTCAAGTGCAGCATGCTTTGCCTTGTGCCAGACGACGTCCCGGTGAAGGGCGCGAATGGTCAAGTGCCGGAACTTGCGGCATGTTACGCTGATGCCGTATAGATCGATTGCAGTCGGGAAAAGCTCGAAAATGTCGAGCCAGATTTCGGCGGGTATCCGTTCGAATGCAGGATCCATTGCCGTGTCGAGCCTGGGTATGGGGACTAGAAGAGTGTCAGGGCAAGGTCAAAAATTCAGCCATAAAATGATACGCACAGCAGTGGGTGGGGATGGGGGGTGAGCGGAGGTGGGGGAAGATGATGGGAGGGAGCAAGTACGGCGGACGCGCGCAGACTGTATGTGGAGTGTGGCCCACACTCCGGGGAAGTCCCGAGACTCCGGTTTTACCGTTTTTACGGCATGCGTCCCGAACGCCGGTTCGGATCCCCTCTTTGCAGGTTTTTTCTCCAGCGCTCCGATTGTATATGCACGCCCTTTCCATTTCGGAGCACAAATAATTAAGTGAGTAACCGAAGCATCCAAAGATCATTTTCAAACGCCTCTTCTGAATTGTCTTGTACAGTACCCGAGAGCCATCCGAGAGGCTCACGCTTATGACATCAGTTGGCGACGAAGCCATCGTGGCTCAACTTGTGCGAGTCTTGAAGCTTTGAAGCTTGAAGCTTGAAGGACAATGGTACACACGTATCCAGCGAAACGTCACCACAACATGCTTTTTGTGTTCATCTTGTGGTTGGACAAAAATTAATTATGCTCATGCATTGACATGTCACAAGGTCTGAAAGACGAGTGCGTCAGTCCGAAGCACTCTCCGGGCACCTTTATCTGTCGCATGAACTGGTGTGCAAGCTAATGGACGGCCTTGCTCAGACTCGCTCCATGCGGCCTTGCAGCCGACTAAGCGCGTACAACGAAGTCGGCGACACCGGAAGATCACCGAATGTACGTGCTTCTTATGCACTCGCCCTCGGTCAGACTGAACCCACAAGGTCAGGTCAATTACATCTCCCTCCCCCCCAACACACACTGCTACGCGTGCCCGCTCTTCAATCGCTCTATCCTCGACCGTTCTAACCGGTCCTCCGCCTCGAGCTCTCGCATCGCCGCCGCGGCCCACCCGTAGAACCCGTGGGTATCGAACACCTCCCTCAACCGTTTCTCCGCGTCGGGCCACGTCCACTCCTTGTCCGCATGAGACGGGTCGTGCGAGTCGGGGAAAGGCAGGAGCACATCGCCGTCCTCAGCCTCCGGGGATCGATGTATGCGCGACGTCAGCAGCGGCATACGCGTCGTGACCGCCTCCCGCATCTTATCCGCGAACTCCTTCACCTGGAGACAGAGGGCGCGTGTTGGAACGTTGGTCGCGAGGAAACAGTTTTGATAACGGGGCTCACCGTCTGTACGCCCAAGTAGTGTCGCACTCCAAACACGGTCGCGGTCGCGCCGACCCCGACGGCGAGCGTCGCGACACCGAAGGCCCCAACGCTTAGCAAAGCACCATTCGCTCCCTCCTCGACTATAGGTGTAGATGCTGACGGCAGTACCGGTGGCATCGTGGAACGAGGAGCGGGGGCGGAAGAGACTGTGCGTGTCTTCGAGGCCGGCGCGCCTTGGGCTGCGCGACGGGGCGGTGGTGCTTCAGCCAGTGTCCGCGCGATAGCTGCAGCTCGCTGGCGTCGCAAAAGCATGATGGGTAGCACCATTGCGGCGGCAGAGAAAGACACCTAGCACAGAAATTGTAGGGCGCTGTCGCGGTAAAGAAGACGTGCAGACGCACCATAGCAATTGGTACCCATTTCGAGATCGGTGTTTTGCTACCGCCAAAGACAGCACTCAGATCCGAGGGTTCGGGGCGGGGGTCGGGCATGGAACGACAGCGACGTGTATTGTAGAGACAGACGGTACTCCAGGAGGAAGCAGACAGAGGGGGTGTGAGTCTGTGAGACCAGGAGAGCGCGCGCGCGGCTCTACAAGTGTCGCTGCCGGGCCGCCGGCTTGCCACGCACGCGTCGAGTCGGATTCGACCCTGCGCATGGCCTTCCGGATCCGTTCAACCCGGTTCGCGCTCTCCCGGCCTTGCAGGTCCCTCCGTTGAATCTGCAGAATGCCATGAGGACAGGATCTACGCGATTGTGCGCCTTCACACTGGCGTGAGCCACGTACGCCTGTCTCCTGATTCCTGAAGCATCCTCAGCGGAGACTTCCGTTCGCAAGGCACGCACGTCTCGCTCTCTCTCAAAGGTCCCCGTCGGTATCATCTCGCGTCCGGAGTCATCCTCAGCGCGCTATCCCTCCCCTCGTTTGTTACCGTCGTCAGAGGCTTCGGTCGGCGCGAGCGACTGCAACAACGAGCGCGGGGTGTGAGGCCTTGAGGTTGTGTTCCGCGCGCACAACCCGTCTGCACTCTATTAATTCCTCGTACTTTTGTGGGAGATGACGAACTGCGTCAAAGCCTCTTCCGTGCGCTTCCGGGGGGCGCGATGGTGATGCTGTAGGGGAAGGACCTGTGTGGGAACAGCCTCTAAACAATTGTTGCAAAACAAAGCACGGCCGCAGCGAAGTAAGGTACTCGTTCTGGGAAGTCAACTAGTCACCGACCAGGCTGGCAGCGCTTCGCGGGACTAGATAAGCAAAAGGTTTCCTTAGCTCGCATCACTGTCTGGGAACAAGGATCGGGATGAGTCGAGGGCACCAAGATCGCTTCGGAGAGAGGTGCATAGAGAGAGATCAACTTGTCGTTGAGCATAGCGTGCCGCAGGAGGCCATATTCCGTCTCCCAACAAGCCATACATGACAAAGGACGTTGGAAAGCCGAACGGAGTCGTGTACGGACGTAAGCCGCTGACCGTCGCCAGCGATTGGTAACATTCAGAATCGACGCACGCCAGTGGCGTATACTTAGTAGACCGCCTGTGGGGGGTTGTTAGATCGAGTTGAATGACTAGGGAGACATGAACATACCGTCGTCGATTCGCTGCGCCCACTCCATGGAACCCTCGCACCCAGTTCACGCGGGTGCTGTGGGTGTCCCGGCACAAACTTGCGCGGCTGAGCGACCCTCTCCTCCGACCTGTTTGAGGTCGATGAAGGGTGGTAGAGAGCTTGGGATGACGGGATATGTATACAGAGTGGGAGTTGGCAGGCAATTGGTCCAATCAGAGTTACCGACAGTGTTACATATATGTATCACGTGTCACATAGCCGTTACCTCCGCGGTGGAGGACACGCCTGAGACGCGCCCCGCCATCTGACTGCCTTCCATCTACCCCCGTGGTTGTCTCATCCATCGCTTACGACCATGGCAGAACGTCTGAATCCGAACATGCTCTTTGCCAACTTCAACCAGGACTTCACGTCAGCTGCTCTCTCAACTTGTCTCTCGCTCCTCCTGCTGACGCTCGCCCACTCCAGATGCATCTCGGTCGGGACGAGGAAAGGCTACAGCATCACCAACTGTGATCCGTTCGGTCGTGTATATACACAGAGTACGTCTTTCTCCTTGTTTGAGTTACTGTCCCTCACTTGGTTGTCCAGATGACGGCGCTCGAGGGACTGTCGAGATGCTCTTCTGCACATCTCTCCTGGCATTAGTCGGGGCAGCGGACCAGCCACAGTCGAGCCCACGGAAGTTGCTGATAGTTAATACTAAGGTACGCATACGATGATACTGGACATACTCAGCACTCGCTCTGTTTGCGACGTCTTTGCCGCCGCGGCCACCTATGCAACATATGCGAGTGACAGTGCATACCCCTCCGCACATCGCAGTCGCCAACCCGTTGCTAATGCACTCGCAGCGGCAATCTGTCATTTGCGAACTTCTTTTCCCCTCCTCCATCCTCGCCGTCAAGCTCAACCGCAAGACACTCGTTATTGTACTGGAAGTTGAAATATACATCTACGACATCTCAAACATGAAGCTACTACACGTCATCGAGACAACACCAAACCCTAACGGTACGTCTCACACTCTCACATGCCCCCAGCCTTCCAACACCCCCCATAGCCATCGTTGCCCTCTCTCCCTCTGCCGACAATTCCTACCTCGCCTACCCGTCTCCTGTTCCCTCGCCTGCGCTCTCCGCCGCGTCACCATCCGCCCCGGCTGCCGCGCCGCCCGCGTCCGCACCCGCAACGGGCGACGTCCTTCTCTTCTCCACACGCTCCCTCACTGTTGCGAACGTCATCCAAGCCCACAAGTCCCCAATCTCCTTCCTTTCCCTCAACAGCACCGGGACTCTACTCGCGACCGCGTCTGACAAGGGCACAGTCATTCGCGTGTGGTCGGTACCCGGCGCGGAGAAGCTTTACCAGTTCCGTCGTGGGACACGCGAGGCGCGCATATACTCGCTCAACTTTAACCTCGTCTCCACTCTACTCGTCGTCTCGAGCGCGCATGACACCGTACATATCTTCAAGCTCGGCCAGGGGCGTGCACAAGGCGTGGCACCTGCGCAGAGTCCGGCGAGCCCGGCGGCAAGCATCGACAGCCGGGAGGGCTCACAAGGGTTGGACGGCGGGTACGAGGCCTTCGTCGACAAGAAGAAGGGCAGCAGTGTCTCGTGCGTACCCTTTTTCCGTCTCTGCATCGTGCAACGCCACTCCTACCTGACACCCGACACGCCTTCTCACTGCGTCGCACTTTCAACAGTTCGACGCTCCGCCGGCGGTCAATGCACTTGACCAAGAACCTGACCGCCTCCGTCGGCGGCTACCTCCCGAACACGCTCACTGAGATGTGGGAGCCTTCACGCGACTTCGCGTTCCTGCGACTACCGACAAGCGGCGCGCGATGTATCGCCGCGCTGAGCGGGTGCGTCCCCCTCCTGCCCAGTCCGCGTCATGCCTGCTCACCGCGCGCACAGGACGATGCCGCAGGTGATGGTGGTCTCCTCGGAAGGTTACTTCTACTCGTATAACATCGATCTCGAGAATGGCGGCGAGTGCTCGCTCATGAAGCAGTATAGGTGGGTCTCTCCCCCACGACTGCGGCTGCGCTAACGCTGACCGCCCCACAGCTTGCTCGACTCCAACGACGAGACAAATGAGTGACCCCCACCATGCTCACCGCCACCCGTCTCTCCTCGCGCATCTCTCGGCCTGTGTAGCTTCAGAGTGGGGGATCTTCTATCACGCTTCGCGCATGCACCAGTCTCGGCCGTCGCGCTTTCATACTTGTATTATTTACTTAGTCGGGTCGCATGCGCGGCTTGGGTTCATGCAACTTTGCAGGCTGGAATACCCCTGGAAATTGGTATATTGCCGCTGTGCATTGGTTGAAGGAGCAAAAGTCGCGATCCCGGACGGTGCGCTTGAGCGCGAGGCCGGTGGGCGACGCGTTCTACGCCGCCCTCACAACCAATGCGCTGGGAGTATTGGTGGGTAGGTGCGATGTGGGAGGAAACAAAAGGCGATAAGTACCCGTTCGGCCGGAGGCACGCCTCCTCACTCAGCGCTTACATATTTCATCCACCCGTCGCTGCCACTCGTATTGCCATGGACGTCGACAATCTCCCTCTATCTGAACTAAGAGCCGCCGTCACCTTCC
The DNA here is from genome assembly GCF_022376455.1 of Epithele typhae. Taxonomy (NCBI): domain Eukaryota; kingdom Fungi; phylum Basidiomycota; class Agaricomycetes; order Polyporales; family Epitheliaceae; genus Epithele; species Epithele typhae. Next base: position 133,362 of record NW_025954218.1, on the reverse strand, counting down.
TCTCTGCCGTCCTCCACTACTCCCGTCCGGATACGACCAAGTCTAGGAACCCGCAAGATAAGGCGAAAGCGAACATAAGGCAAGCCGTTTCCACTCTCTTGACGACTGGCGGCGAGTCGGACCAAAAGGGCAGCAAGGTCTTCGCTGTTATAGGCTCCTTGAAGCGCGATTCGATCACTGCAATCCTCACTTCACGCAACCTGTCACCGTGGCGTAGAACACCAAATGAGCCTCGTATTCCAACTTCAGAGACCTTTGAGTCGGATGCCACCAAGGGGTCTGAAGTTCTACAAAACGTCTTGCAAGGAGAGCGAAAGTACGTGATCTTGTTGTCCTCCAATCGATTGCGAAACGCTGAGACCCGTTATTAGGGACGCCGACAATTTCAAAGGGCACATCCAAGACGTCGTCAACATGATCCACTACTTCATGAAGGACAAGACCGATTTCTCTCATATGGCTGCCTCTGAACTTGCCGATGGTGCCAATGCGATATCCCTATTCCTCTTCATCGTCTATCGCTGCCGCTACAAGCTGCTTTCACGTATCCAGAACGGACGCAGCATATGGAAACTTGACGATGACATGCATCCAACGACCTACATCCACGCCCAGCTCAAAAAGGCGACAATAAGTTCCATCTCGATTCCTGAAGACACATATGTCTCTCTGCCCGGCAAGCTACGGTCGGCCCTCGAAGCCGTGAACATTTCCAGGGATCTCTCTCATCCTGCGAAAAACCCGGACCACGACTCGTACCCGGTCACGGCAGAGAACGCGGCGACATGGGCGCAAGTGTTCGAAGATTGCCTCAACACTATGGAGACGCGCCTCGAAGCCTTAGTGAATGGCGAGAAGAAGAAGAAGGAAGGTGGGGCGGAGGCACGTGATACCATCGCCCTGTATGGTTCGATGAAACGGTTGAAGTCCCTCCTCGATAGCAACGTCCTCCATTTTCTCCTCACCCCGAACATCAAGGAGAAGCTGGACAAGGCGCGCAAACCGAGTTTCTCTCAAGTGGAAAGTAGGTATCCGTTCCAAAGTTGACGTCGCACAATCGCCTTCATCCCATGTAGAACTCGTCAGAAGGACAGTCCAAGGCACCGGGGAAGATGACGCTCGTTCCGAGTCCGATACAGGTGCGTATCTGTGACTCATTGGTAGTGTGACACATTGCTTATTATACACCTCAGATAAGGACATCCCGGGTTCGACGGCAGATGTTGACACTGACAAGGATGACGAGGAGGGTACGTGTCGCGCATGATTCGCGTTTACACGGACTCCGGCTCACTGTCAACTTATTCAGCCGCGGAGGCGCTTCCTGACGATGACGAGCCGGTCGGAGACCACCTTACCCGATACCTAAAGACTCTCACCATGGCCCTCGATATCACGTCCATCATCCTCTACCTACCGAAGATATCCCCTGCTCCCCCCTTGACCGCCATCTATGTCGACGACGGACCGCTCGAACGGTTTAATGTGTGGCCTTACCTAGGCATGGTCCGCGAGGAGATCCAGAAGATCTTGGCGGAGGATGTCAACGTTTCCGCGGATGACCTTAACAAGACGTTGAACGATGCGGCTTCGCAAGTCAACAAATCAAGCGTGCATGCGGAGGCTACGCTCATGGCGCGCGTGTTGTCTGCGTTTACGAAGGGCTCACCCCCCGAAGAACAGGCGTCGTTGGCGAAGGTGTCTCATGCAAGGTGTGCTCTGGCGCTGTCGGCGGAGCTCACCGCTCACTTTCTGTGGTATACAGGACAAAACCATCGCTATCGGCGTTAGCAAAAAGTGCTGCTACTGCTGCCATCTCCTTGCTCGGCTTGTCACGGAACGACTGGGTGGAGTGCAGCTCATTCTCCCAGGCACTCACTCCATCGTTGTTCCTTGGCACCCTCCGGATGGACTTCCTATCGACATACTGAAGAGGATGACGGAGAAACTGTTTCAGGCGGTGAGGGAACGGTTGACAGATGCCACGGTTGTTCCCAGTTTGACGCAGACGACGCCGCTGCACTCCAGTGCCGATCTTCCTGAAGAGGACGAATTATTGGAGATTCTTCTCGCAGCCCGGAACATGTAAGCCCCGAATACGAAATGCCTCTGCAGATATCAGAAGGTTCGACTTGCATGTACTAGTCGTAGTTGAGCAGCATTCGACGTTGTCTCGTCTTCCGTTCACGTTGAGTGACGACTCACGAGCCACAGGGCGCGCATATACCGATCAGCTGTGCCTCTGTCTCACCCACACCCGGACTGGCCGCGCATCGGTCTACGGGATCAAACAAGTGGGATCGAAACCATGCTTGCTGCAGTACGAAACATGCTTGAGGCTCCTACGCGCCGAGCGGAGTCCGTTCGGGCTGAGAGAAGGCGATTGAGAACTTGTGCGTTTGGATGACCTTCGGGAGGTGGGGATGACCTCCTCGTCTCCCTTTGCCAGTACAGACGCGTGCGGCACGGCGGAGGGGAGAAAACGGCCGCGGCCGCGGCAGAGGGCGCAGAAGGAGGTGCACTGAAGATGGGTGGTGGGGTATATATACCCTGGCATTGGCGCTGGCAGCGTAGCGCCAACCTGCGCTCCATGGAGCGCTGCGCCTTGCGCGGCTGCAAGCTCTCCGCCAGACCACCATGGCCGCCTACTTCTTTGCTTCGCCCGTGGACGTCGACATCAAGCTCGAGGGCGAGGATGACCGGAAAAAGATCGAGATCAAGGCAGAGAAGGAGAAGATGATCTCTTGCCCCGTTTACTACGACGGCGAGTCCGTCTCGGGCGAGGTGCGCGACTTGCCCGTTCCTCTCCCCGTCCCGTCCCCCGTCCCCCTCCGCCACGCCTCATGACGCGCTGACGGTCGGGTTTACTCGCCTTTGCGCCCGGCTAGGTATCAGTGCGCGTGCGAGACGGGAAGAAGCTCGCGCATGAGGGCATCAAGGTCGAGTTCATCGGCAGTATTGGTGCGCCGTTTTGTCACCGCTCGCCTCTGCGCCATTGTCTGACCATGAGTGCCGCAGAGCTCTTCTATGACCGGGGCCACCATCATGAGTTCTTGTCGCTATCACAAGAGTTAGCGGCCCCGGGGGAGATGCGGCAAGCGCAGACGTTCGAGTTCCTCTTCAAGAACGTGGAGAAACAGTTCGAGAGCTACCAGGGCATCAACGTTAAGCTTAGGTGCGTCCAGCCCGTTTATCTGTCTTCATTCTCACAGCGAAGTCCTTCTACGTGCTAGGTACTTCATCAAGGTGTCGATTGCGCGAAGAATAGCGGACGTGACGAAGGAGAAGGACCTCTGGGTACACTCGTACCGTATGCCGCCAGACAGTAACAACTCAATCAAGATGGAGGTCGGCATTGAGGACTGTCTGCACATAGAGTTCGAGTACAACAAGTCCAAGTGCGTATCCCCTTTCACGTTGGCTGTATGCGGTCTGGTGACACCATTCTCGCCATTCAGATACCACTTGAAGGACGTCATCGTCGGCAAGATCTACTTCCTCCTGGTACGCATCAAGATCAAGCATATGGAGCTTTCTATCATTAGGAGGGAGACTACGGGGTCACCACCGAATCAGTACAACGAGAGCGAGACCATTACCAAGTTCGAGATTATGGACGGTGCGCCTATTCGAGGTATGTTCTACTCTACTTCTCTTGCATCTCCCCCACCTCCAAAGCTACCTCACACGCCCTGTATCACGATGATGTTCGTCGGGTTGGTGCTCAACCTGATCACCAGGCGAGACCATCCCTATCCGCCTGTTCCTTGGTGGCTTCGACCTCACACCAACGTTCCGCGACGTGAACAAGAAGTTCAGTACACGATATTACCTCAACCTCGTCCTCATCGACGAGGAGAACCGGCGGTACTTCAAGCAGCAGGTTCATACGTCGTGCTTCTCATACGCTTGTCATTATTGACCAGGGTTGCTTTGAACCACTCAGGAGATTACGATTTTCCGGATACCGGAAGTAAGTCTCATTCCCCTTGTCTGGTGCGAGCTAGAACTCACCAACACCTTTGCAGAACTGATGTACTATATACATTATTGCATGCAATCGAGGTTGCTTCAGAGGACGGGGATAGTGATACACAGCGGTGAGCACCGTCTGCATTAATATGAAGTACATTTCCTGCGCACACCCCCGACCTCACATTATCCACCGGATGACCTTGTGCACTTCTTGCCGTTGCCTCACCATCTTCACGACCTCTTGTCCCCACACCTCTGCCGGGTCCTTTGTATCCAGAGCCACTCGGCAAGACAGAGCCCCGGATGGACATGCTCAGTGAGACGAGGGTGGCGGGGTCCCGCCGGCCGCTGGGGAATAGGATGCGGGGGCAGGATGGATGAATGTCTTTGAGTCTCGCGGTTAGGATCAACATGAGCTCCAGAATGGTAGATCGCTCACCGTGTTCGAATGTCCGAGTGGTATCTGAGTGCGCCCGCCGTACGCTAATGTGCTGCGTACGAGCTCATCACCAGCGAGTGCACGCAGGGCACCCTCGGATGCCCGTGCCCTTGTCGGACGATGTCGGACGCAGCGTGCGGGAGGGGGAATGGGAATGGGGACTTGCGCGCGCATGGATGAGGTTGGCGATCGAGGAGGGCTGGGTTCAGCCGGTGACTCATACGATGTCGCTGCCCGTCCCGTCTCGATCTGCTCTTCTCGACCCCTTAGACAGCCATGCCCTCCGAACGCAAACAATCATCGATACCGTCGCTGAGGGCTCATGTCTTGCTGCTCTCAGCTGTGCTTCAGTCCTCCCGTCCCACCGGTGTCTGGTTTCACGGCCAGTGGGACGAACGACACAAGGTCGACATGTCGCATAGTCTCTCTTGGCTCCTCGCCCCGGGAGACGAGGCCGATCCTAAGGGGAACAAGGCCGTCGCTGTCATTGGCAACATGGATGGCGGCGGCATCACTGCACTCTTATCTTCTGGCACAACTCCACCTCAATCGACTACTGCGTCTAATAGTCCTTCTGATGCTGGTTCAACTTTCAATCTCTTACCGCCGAACCCCTCCAATGGCAGGCATCTTCTGGGCTTGGGCTCATAGCCAGACTCCCGTAATTATTACTCTTCTTTCCACGTAGACAGTCGATGCTCACCTGCATGGTCAGAGCCAATCACGAGTCCGAGAAGCACCTACAAGACGTCGTGGACATAATCCAGTACTTCTTGACTCGCCCGGAGGGATTCGATCTAGCAGTAGACCTCGCATCCCTCTTCGCCTTCGTCACCTACCGCTGTCGCTCCAAACTCATTGCTTGCATCGACCACGGCAAAGACATCTGGAAGTTCGATACTCCACAGCATCCCGCGCCTACATCCGCAACGAGGTGGAGAAGGATCCACCGTACATCCCCGTGGGACGTTCATCTCCATCCCAAGTATCTACGGCATGTCGTCACAAAGGTGGGGATAGAGGACATCAAATCCCCGTCACCCTCAGCGACAGACGCCGTTCACGACTCCTACGCACTCACCCGCGACAATGCCGTACTATGGGCAGAGCTACTCAAGGCCACCGTCGACGGCATCAAGATTGTCTGAACGCCACGAAGACGCTCCGGGACACGAACGATACGACGCAAATCAGGCCCACTTACGACGGGCTGGAAGAGAACATGAGGCTACTGAAGTGTCTCACAAAGAGCGACCTCCTCAATCACCTCATCACTACAAATATCAAGTACGACCTGGACACAGCGAGGACGGCAGGCACGTTTGCGGGCTGCTGTAAGCTGGAAAGTGAGTGTTTATCGTTGAACCGACACCATGCAATTGTCCTCATCAGATATGGACAGATGTCATTCGCGACGGCATCGAAGAGGGTGGTGTCTCTGTCTCGCACGTGGACATCGACGCGGACTTCGTGGAGTATGGTCCGTGTCGTGTGTCTTCTTTGTGTGGGCTGTGCTGACTGTCGAGTTTGAACCAGCTGCGGATGCGTTCCCCAGGGGAGGCGAAAGCGTGAAGGATCACCTCGTTCGAAACCTGGAGACTCTCCTCTTCCCCCTTGACATCCGGCAGATCATGTACCGCTTCTCAAAAGCCCCTCCGTCCACGACGCTGAACGCGATCCACGTGAACGACAGCCCTCTCAGTCTAGTGGACATCTCCTGTGCCGACGATGTGCTGGAAGAGCTCCGAGCAGCGTTGAAGGCGGAGAGAGTCAGCGTCCCCCCAGACTCACTCCGAAAGGTGCTAGGAGCTGCGGTTGGCGCAGCACAGCGGGCGTCCCTGCACGCGGAAGCTGCCCTCATGGCGCATGCGCTCTCCGCGCACGAGCACACCGGGACGGCGTTGGCGGGGCCGGAGGACATCGTGGACCGGGTGAAGGGCCTTCTCGAGGTAAGATCTCGTGCAGCCAGCGGTGACGCCGCTGACTTCACGCCGTTGTTATGTATACAGGATGACAGAATCGCGATCGGCGTCAGCAAGAGGTGCTGCTTCTGCTGCAACCTCCTCGCGGAGCTCATCAACAAACGGCCATCTGGTCGACTGAAGTTCGTCCTCCCAGCGACCCATTGGACTGTGTTTGCTGGTATCCTCCGGAGGGTCTTCCCATTGAGATCCTGGTGGCCTGAAAGACCGATTGTTGGCCGCGGTGAGGGATAGGGTGATAGTCGCCCAAAGGGAGGCTGACTCGCGACGGACGAGCCCGTCGGACTCGGACTCCGAACCGTTGCCAGACGTGGATCCCATCGCACTAGATGAGATGATAGATGCGGAGATGGAAGCATACCGTTCTGAGAGAAAAAGAGCCTAGTATCCGTTGAGGAATGTGTTTGTAGGATGTTGGGGTACCTCTCGCATGTACGAGTAGTTGGCAATGATCAAGGACGAGACTCGAAGCTGAGGCTGAGAAGATAGGCATGCATCAAGAACGGCATCTTTGTATGATATGCACCGTCCCCGACCGCCCATTCGCCCACCCTGCGCGAGGTGCACCCCGGCGTCGCTTCTCCGCCACGCCATCCGCCTCCCACAGCCCCTGGAACGCCCGCTCCCGCTCCCGCACCTGCTGCGCCGCCGCAGTAGCGTGTGCCTAGAAGTTGCTGCCCCCGATTGAGCCTGCTTGTAGTTTGACATCCTGCTTGTTGGGCGCCTCGTGCAGCAACCAATACCGTGTTTCAAAGTTTCCTTCAACCCGACGTCGGTGACTCGCTCCAGATGGGGCACGAGGGTCGCTTTGTCGACGTGTAGGGGCCGTGAGTCATTGTCGTCTGCGTTGTAGTGCGTGATGAAGTCGTCGTCGGTGAAACGGTACTGTCGACGCGAAAATGTCGAAGTTCAGCCCAGAGATCGCCGAAAGCGAGCCTGTGCAAGTGGTCAGTGAGCGGTCGCGTACTGTCACACAAGTCGCGGAAAAACTCACCGAGCACGGGCGATATCCGTACGCGGGAGTTGTCGAACGCGCAGAGCTCCGTGACGTCCCCTTCTCGAACTCCTTCCCCAGCAGCTTCACATCGCTCGGGTCTCGGTCGAGTACACGACCAGGATGCCCCTCGAGGCCACGCTGAGCTGCATGCGCCTCTAGAGCTGATACACGAGAAAACGGGGATGTCTGTTGGGATGTTGCCGATCACGTCTGCGGGGCGCGCGTTGGGAGCGGGGAGGAGGACAGACACACCGAGTGCCTCAACCTCGACAACGCGCGAGATCCCACCTCGGCGGGTTGAAGTTGACAATGGCATGCCACGGCGCGCCGATCCGCCCTCCGAGGTCTCGCGCGTTCGCGGCGAGACTCCGCATGCGACTATACGCATTTTGATCTCAGTCTGAACGGAGACGTAACACGTCCGGGATAAACGATTGAAGAAAGGGCGAGGTGGATGACATACCGTGCATGCAATCATCTCCGTCCTTCTCGAGCAGACGCATGACCGCGTTTGTCTCGCCAGTCAGACTGACGATCTCTGTCCCAGCTTGCGGGATCTCGGCGGTCGCGCCTTGTCGTACATGCCCGTCTTGGTTCTTGGCCTGTGCTGCACGTAGGGCCCCACCGATATTCTGCGCAATATAAGAGTGGGGCGATGCTTTGAACGAGGGCCTCTGGAGGGGAAGATGGAAGAGAGTGAGAAAGGATATCGAGTTTTGCGCCACTGAAGTTGAGCGCTTGAGAGCGAAGGGCCCACTTGGGCTCGAGGTCTCACTGTGCTCCATTCACTCGCCCCTCTCGGTTTCTCACTTCGGACATCCATGCCCTCTGAACAACTTTCTCTCAGGGCTCATGTATTGCTGCTCTCATCTGTGTTCCACTTCGCCCGCGGCCACCGGTTTCAGGCACCGCAACGAGGCGGACGAACAGGCCTGGCTTGACATATGGCACAGTCTCTCCTTCCTCTTAACTCCAGGGAGCAAGAGCGATCCCGCAGCAAGCAATGTCGTCGCTCTCACTGGCTCCATGGATGGCGACAGGATCACTGCTCTGCTATCCTCCCACAACGTCTGCCCATCTGAACGTACGGAGGCTTCAGCCGTACCCAGCCTAAGGTCGACGAAACTTTCAAGCTCTTTCAGCCGGATGCTTCCACCGGCAAGGAGGTTCTAGAGGGTGGCCTCATATCCAATCTGCCGTGCGTCATGATTTTTTTCCACTTAGACAGTCAACTCAGTTGCGTTATTGCTAGTGAAGAACGCGAGTTCGAGGGGCACCTACAAGACGTCGTGGACATAACCCAGTACTTTTTGACTTCCCCGGAAGGCTTCGATGCGGACATAGCTCTCATGTCCTTCTTTGCCTTCGTCACCTACCGCTGCCGCTACAAACTCATTTCTCGCATCACTAACAACATCTGGGTGTTCCCGGGCCGTTCACAGCATCCTACAGCCTACATCCATGAGAAATTGAAGGACGCTCCACCGGCCATCCCTTCTGGAATATCCATATCCATTCCAGGTGATCTACGGCATGTCCTCGCAGAGCACAGATCGACGGACTTCCGTCTCCTTCGGCGACAGATTCTGCTCATGACTCTTACCCTGTCACTGGCAACAATGCCGTAGCATGGGCAGAGCTACTCCAGGTCACCGTCGACAGTGTGAAGAAACTTCTCGAGCGCATGAACATGCCCCAAGCAACTTCGGCGGGGGAGGAGATTGTTGCCGCGCACCAAGATCTGCACGACAACATGAGGCTCTTGAAGCATCTCATTCAGTGCGACCTCGTAGGCTATCTCATCACTGATGACGTTAGGCGCGAGCCGGGCGAAGCGAGGAAGGCAAGTGAGTTGTGGAGCTGTTCCAAGCTGGAGAGTGAGCATTTACTATTGCATCAACGCCGCACAGTCCTCATCCAATGTCGTCAGATGTCATCCGGGACCGCGGCAAAGACAGCAAGAGGACAGTTCCCACTGGTGGCGTATCCGGTCAAGGTGTGCCATCCGTCTGCGCGACACGCATTCACGACCGCTGAGGCCACGATGTCTCTGCCCCACACGCGGACGCCGGCGTGGCCGCGCTAGAGCATGGTCTGTGTAGGCGATGTGGCCTAACCTAACTGACTCTTGAACGTCGACGTCTGATTCGGCGGCAGATGCATTACCTGGCGAAGGCGTGAAGGAACACCTCGTTCGAAATCTGGAGGCCGTCGTCTTCCCCCTGGACATCCAGAAGATTATGAAACGCTTCTCGAAAGCCCCCGCCTCCACAAAGTTGATGGCGATTCACGTGGACGACGGCCCTCTCGATCCACTCGACGTCTCCTCCTGCCTCACCGATGTGCTGGAGGAGCTTCAGACAGTTTTGAAGGACGCCGACGTCGACGTCCCACTCGACTCGCTCCAAAAGGTGTTAGACGAGGCAACCTGGAGAGCACGACACGCATCCCCGCACGCAGAAACTGTGCTCATGGCGCATGCGCTGTCTGTCCACGAGAACACCGAATCGGTGTTGGCGTCGGCATCGGTCTTGGACCCGGTGAAGGACGTTCTCAAGGTGCGCCCTCGGGCACTCCAACCCTTCCCGCCGCTCACCTGAGGCTGCAACTAGAACGACACCATCCCGATCGGCGTCAGCGAGAACTGCTGCTTCTGCTGCGACCTCCTCGCGCAGCTCATCGCCGAACGGCAAACCAGTGGCGTGAGGTTCATACTCCCGAGCACCCATTCCACCGTCTTTTCCTGGTACCCACCGGAGGGCCTTCCTGTCGAGATTTTGCGGGCGATGAAAGACAGGTTATTGGCGGCGGTGAGGGACACGTTGGTCGCCGCGAAAGAATCCGTCGAGAAGGCTGGTTCGCTACGAACAAGCCCGTCGCACTCCGACTCCGAATCTTCGGTAGACTATCCGTCGTCTGAACGTAGAAAGAAGACGCTCGCGGCTGTGAAGGATGTCCAGAGGCGGCACCGTCAACCGGTCTGATAGGAAACAGTTTCTCGCATGTATTATAGTAGTAGATTCTCGGGCCATGCGAACGATGATAGACCGCCTGCAATTGCGTATCTGCTGGAATTAGTGCTTAACATGATTTCGGTTGGCCAACGTTCAAGATGCGTGACGTGGTCGAAACAGACTACGCGTGAGTGCCCCAGAGCAGACTTATGGCTCGGAATCTCAAACTACAGGATGCGTAAACATCTGAATTTCTATGGAGAATACAAGTCCGGTACAGTACGTACAGACGAACTCCGATGAGACAAAGGACAGTAGTGATGCATAACTTTGCGGGGGTATGTACTATGTATGTACTAGTGTGCGAACATGGCACGACAGAGGAGCCGGACCAACAGGACAACGAAAGGAAGGCAGTGGAGAGTAGCGGACATCAGAACGACATCGGAAGACAGTCCTCATGCAACCACAGGCGACGACCGACCCCTCACTCGTCCCCGCGCCGTGCGAGGAACACCCCCGCATCGCTCTTCCGCCGCGGCATCCCCGACCCGCGCAGCCCCGCGCTCGGGAAGCCTGTCACGGGCGTGTAGGCCTCCGCTGGCTGCCCCGTCGCCGCAGAAGGGGCCGCGAGCTCGGCCCCGACACCGCGCAGCTTCCGCGACGCGAAATCTCCCGGGAAGCCCTCGAACGCCACCGAGAGCCCCGTGCCCGGCGCAGGGGAGACAAGCACGCGGTCGCGCGCGGCCGTGGGCGGGGAGACGATCATCGTCGACGAGAGCGGGCCCTCAGCGTCGATGTCCATGCCGGGGTCGACGACGAGCTCCGCGGGGCGGCTCTTGCGCCGCTTCTTGCGCTTCTTCTCGCCGCCGCCGACGGCGCCATCCAGCTCGGGGGCGGGGAACGAGTCTTCGGCGTACGGTGAGAGCGGGGAGTGCACGTACGGCTGCTGCGCGAGGTGCGGGTGCCCGGCGTAGCCCGCAGAGCCCCCGGTGCCGCGCGAGCCGCTGTCGGTGGACGAGGAGCGGGTGTCGGAGGTGGTGCGTGTGCCGCCGGAATGCGAGGAGCGGCCGGGCTTCGCGCCGCGCGGGGTCGCGGCGTAGGTCTCGCCGCCGAAGTCCGCGCCGTCGCCGTCGGGGTCGTCGTCGGCGAATGCGTCCGGGTCGAAGTGCTGCGTCGGCTGGCCGTGCGCGAACGGCCCGAAGCCGTCCGAGTGGGACTGCGAGGACGTGACGGAGCCGGTGCCCGTGCCCGTGCCGGAGCCGACGCTGGGCGAGAACGGGGAGAACGGGGCGCTACCCTGTGAGACGGGTGTGCGTGAGCCCAGGCACACATCGGACGCTGGGGAGATGGGCATGATGAACGGCAGAGACGCACCTGGAAGCCCTCGAACTCCTGCGCCCCAGCAGCCTGCGCGTCCAACGCGTGCGCGACCGCGAGCCGCTTCAGCTCCTTCCGCTCCCGTCGCCGTCGCCGCCGTTCTTGTTTCTCCCGCCGCTCCTCCTCCTCCCGCGCCAACGCCTCCGTGTTGCGCGCCGCGCCCATCGCCGCGATCGCCTGCGGGTCGAGCGGCGCCGCGTCCGAGTCGAGCGTGCTCGTCGACGTCGTCCTCGGCCGCACCTCGTCCTCTCCCTCTCCCTCCCCGAACCCCCCAGAAAATGACGCCCGGCCGCGACTCGTCCTCGGTCGCGGCGGCTCCTGCCCCTCCTCGTCCGACTCCGGGAGCTGGATCGCGGGCGCGCGGCCAAAGAGGTCGTAGCCGAAGACGCGGATGTGCTTCGGCACCCCCCTGCGCTTCTTCTTGCGCCGGCGGGCGCGGTCGCCCGGGTTGGTGTGCAGCGAGAGCTCGTCGGGGTCGACGAGGAGGCCCTCGAGCTCGTCCGGGCGCGCGCGGGGCGGGGGCACGGCGTGCGCGAACGGGCTCGCGAAGCCATGCGAGGGCTGCTGGTCTTCGGCGTCCGAGTCGGGCAGCTGGGGGCCGGAGTGCTTGAGGCAGGGGAGGCAGCTGGAGAACGCGGCGGTGAGCGAGTCCGACCACGAGAACTGGACGTCGGCCATCGTGGTGGTCGGGCTAGAGAATGGGATGGGGTGGATGGCGGCGATCCAGGGTGTTAGACGGGCAGAAAGTGGAGGAGAGGGAGTGGGAGGAGGAGCCAAGGAGGATGGGTGGTGGTGGTAGCTGAGACAGCTCAGAACGCTGGGATGAGCCTGGACGAGCGGCTTGGCCGCAATCACGGCTCCGGCAGACTCCCGGATCCCGCTCCCGGCCGCTTCCATCTTTCTCTACCGCCGTTGGGTACTCGTGAGCTCGAAAGTCGACCTTCGCTCCCATTCGAACAGGTCTATCATGTGTAGATGTGCTACCGGTTCTAGGAAGCGTAGCTATGCCAACCCATCCCTCGACGTCCAGGTGTCTACCCCTCCAGCGCCACCCAATCCGCCGTACACGGCCACAAAGCTCGAAACTCGCCAGAACTCCCTGTTGTCGAGACTGAGACAGTCATGGGCTGGGGCACCAAGTGGTCCAACACTCACGTCACAGACGCTAGACCAGACTCCACACCCCGGCGTCCAAATACGGGGAAGGACTGCGAACCGCGCGGTTTGCAAGTCTATATTCGCATCACCTCGTCTTGGAACCAAGCCTAGAATTCGAGAGGCGAGCGACCAGGCTTCAAGTGCACGAGAAGCACCCCTGCATGAAGGCCATGAGCAACACTTCCTGTGTGATCCATGATACATACAGCATTGTGCTAGGCGTCGATCCAAGATTTTGTCTTGAGAGCGACCCTCTCGGTTTAGAAACGCATTCTAATCGTCCCCTCCAGCGTCGACATTACGCACGCTTCCCGGAGTTGCCTGATGCTGCGCAAGAGTGACCGCCGTGTCAGCCTCCGGACCACCTCCACCAGCCATCCGCGCCGTCCGTGCTTGTGAGGCAGTCGAGCACTCACCTGCCTCAGCTTCGCGAGATGAATCTTGAGCGACTCAGCGTAGTTCTCGAACCCGAGGGTGACCATCGCGTAGAGGATGTCCTCGCCGCCGATCGTCTTGCGCTTCTCCATCTGGCACTTCTCCGCCGCCTCGGAGGTGATGAAGGAGATGAACTCGGACACGCACTCCTGCACGCACTCCTTCGCCTCCTTCGAGATCTTCGCCGTCCCCGGCACCGCGCCCTTCATGATCCGCGACACGTTGGCGATCTGCCGCGCGACGAGAGCCCGCCGCGGCGTGAGCGCGGCGCGCACGAGCACCGGAAGGGGCACGCACCGGGAGGAAGCGGTCTTGCTCGCGGTACTCGCCCACCTCTTGCTCGGTGATGGGCACCGGTTCGACGGTCTCGGGCACGGGCGCGGGCGCAACGACGCCGGAGCCGTCGTCTTGTGGTGCGATGGTCTGGGGAGCGATGACTTGCGGAGCGATCGCGGCAGGCTGGGAGAATTCGGTCGACATGGAGAAAAGCTGGACGGGTGCTAGAGAAGAGAATAGAGCTGAAGCAAAACGGTGAGGGGGAGGAAGAGGCCACGAACAAGGCAGTTGGACGAGCAGAGGACGCGCCTGGACGCGTTCCCTCGGTGCACGCAGTGAGATGACGTTATTTGACCGATACCAGCCCTTGGGTTGGCCCTCGCACGCGCCTTCAAAACCCTCAGTAACTCCCTTGTACTATTTCGTGCGCGTTGACAGATGCCACAACGTCCTCTCTTCCTCCGTCAATAATAACTACGTCGTCTATCCACCGCCTAAACCGACATCCTTGCGCGCGCCGCGTCCCAAATCCTGTTCCTCTCCCCAGTACTCTGCCTGCGACCGCGTCCGACAAGGGGACAGCCATCTGTCTGGAGCACGTTGACGATGTCGGGGTGGAGGAAACTTTGAAGCATCGTGTCGGCCACTGCAGCGGTGCGGGGATGGCACGGCGGACAGATGAGCGGTCGGTAAACAGCGTACTAGATAAGTATCAAGTACGTGAACTGTCTCCCGTACCCCTACCAACTCTCCGTTCTCAGTCTCGTCCTTGATCATTGCCTAAGAGCGAACTAGTCGTACATGCGAGAGGTACCCCCAACATCCTACAAACACATTCCTTAACGCATACTAGACTAGGTTGTGCCGACGATTAAACTCTGCCCGCCTCGCAGCCATCCTATCGAATGTGGCGGGATCTTCCTCTGGCAAATCGGAGTCGGAGTGCTCCGGGCTCGTCCGTCGCGAGCCAGCCTCCTCGACCAATCTTTTGGCGGCTGCCAACCTATCCCTCACCGCCCCAACAATCGGCTTTCATGGCCTGCAGATCTCGACAGGAAGGCCCTCCGGAGGGTACCAGGCAAATACAGTCGAATGAGTCGCTGGGAGGATGAGCTTCGCTGGACCGGGCAACCGATTGGTGATGAGCCTCGCGAGGAGGTTGCAGCAAAAGCAGCACCTCTTGCTGACGCCGATCGCGATTCTGTCATCCTGTACAACAACACGAAGTCAGCGACGAGCGTCGCAGACCGCGCGAAATCTTACCTCGAGGATGCTCTTCACCCAGTCATAGACGCCCTCAGGCGCAGATGCCATGTCCATGTCGGTGTGCTCGCGCGCGGACAGCACACGCGCCATCAGCGCAGTTTCTGCATGCAGAGACGCCTTTTGCGCAGTGTCGACCGCGGCGTCGAGCACCTTCTGGAGCGAGTCCGGTGAGACCTCGACTTTCACCCGCTTCAACGCCGCCTGAAGCTCTTCTAGCACATCGCTGACGGAGGAGGAGACGTCCACTGGACTGACAGGGCCGTCGTCCACGTGGATCACGGTCAGCGTCGTGGAGGGAGGGGCTTTCGAGAAGCGGTACATGATCTGCTGGATGTCCAAGGGAAGAGGAGAGTCTCCAGGTTTCGAACAAGGTGGTCCTTCACGCTTTCGCCTTTGCAGGGGAACGCATCTGCAACTGATTCAAACGTCGACAGTCAGTGCGCCTATACACAGCAGGCACGCCACACAGACCATCTTCTACCGAGACCGCGTCTGTGTCCGGGTCTGGGACAGCGTTTCGAATAACATCTGGAAGATCGGATCTGACATGGACAATTGCATGGCGTCGGCTCAGCGGTAGAAACTCACTTTCCAGCCACAGTAGCTCGTGGACATGCCTGCCTTCCTCGCTCTGTCCAGGCCGTCCTCGATTTCCCGATTGATGAGGTGACCGAGAAGTTCGCTCTTGGTGAGACATTTCAAAAGCCTCATGTCATGTCGCAGCTTCTCGTAAGTGGGCACAATTTCTTCCAATTCCCTTCCGAAAGCGTCTCCAAGGTGAGAATACCTTCTTTGATGCCGTCGACGGTGACCTTGAGTAGCTCTGCCCATAGTACGGCGTTATCGTGCGTGAGTGGATAGGAGTCACCGTGGTGACCAGCTGAGTCTGTCGCTGAGGGTGACGGAAATTCGACATCATCCACCGCCACCTTTGTGAGGACATGCGTAGATCGCTTGGGATGGAGATGAACTTCCACGGGGAATGTCGGTGGACCCTTTTCCACCTCCTTACGGATGTAGACAGTGGGATGCTGTGGAGCCTCGAATTTCCAGATGTTTTTGCCGTGGTCGATGTGAGCAATAATTTTGGAGCGGCAGCGGTGGGTGATGAAGGAGAAGAGGGATATGAGCTCGACTTCTACATCGAATCCCTCCGGGCGAGTCAAGAAGTACTGGGTTATGTCCACGACGTCTTGTAGGTCCTTCTGGGACTCGCGATTGGCTCTGACCATGCAGGTGAGCATCGACTGTCTACGCGGAAATAAGAGTATGAAGTACGGTAGTCTGGCCATGAGCCCAAGTTCCAGAAGCCTACCGCCATGGCGGAGTTCGGCGATAAGAAGTTGAAAGTTGAACGAGCATCAGGCGCAGCAGGCGGGGTTGGAATGGCACCAGCCGATAAAACCGCAGTGATACCGTCACCATCCACGCTGCTAATGACAGCGACGGCCTTGTTCGCGTTAGGATCGTCCTTGTCTCCGGGAGCCAAGAGCAAAGAGAGACTGCGCGACATGTCGATCCTGCGCAGTTCGTCCGTTTGGTTCCGTGACCAGGCACTGGTGGGACGAGAGAACTGAAGCACAGCGGAGAGCAGCAAGACATGAGCCCTCAGAGAATTTATCGATGGTTGTTCACGTTCAGAGGGCATGGGTGTCTGAAGTGAGAGACGGGTGAAGGGGGGACGTCGACGCGGCCACGGAGGAGTGGCAGCGGTTGAGCATCTGGAGCGTCGACGCGTCTTGCAAGGAGCGCTGTGCCGCTCCCTCCCTCCGCGACAACTTGGTCGACGGCCTAAACGTTTGAACCTCTGCGCTCTTCGCGGCCACGCCCCAATCCACAGTTGGTCCGTTTCCTGCTAACGGTGAGTGCAAACATGAACCGTTTCGTTAATCACGTTCACTCCAGGAATACCGCACTCTCCTTGGGAACCGCATACATACATCCGTGCGGCGGGCCAACCCCAACCTTGATATCTCGAGCACTCTCCCACCCACTACACAGCGTACGCGGCTTATAACACACACAACCGAGACGTATCCGGACGCCCCACCCCCTCGGACACGCCCGCCATGTCGACGCCCTCCACCACCTCTCCCTCTCCCGAGCTCACCTCCGGCTCCCCGCCCTACCTCATCCGCACCGCCCTCCTCCCCCCACCGCGCTCGAAGCCCGTGCGCACCCGGTCAACCCCGCAAACCGCCGCGCGCAGCTCTCGCTCGGCGACACTGTCGGGCTCACGCGCACCGGCGTCCACCTCTGCCGGCTCCCCGCGGGCGCGACGAGCACGACGCTCCACTGGCACACCCACGACGACGAGTGGGTGTTTGTCCTCGACGCGGGCGGCCCGGCGCGGTGCTCCTCGTCTGGGACGAGCCCGACGGGTGGGAGGACAAGGGGAAGCGGGAGCGGGCGCAGGAGGGGGTCGTGCCGAGGGAGGAGCCCGTCCGGACGGGGGACTTTGTGGGCTTCAAGGCGGCGTGAGGCGGGCGCACGCACTGCGCGCGGGCGGGGAGGGCGAGGTGGTGTACCTGCTCGGGGGAGCAGGGAACCGCTGGATGTGACGCATTATCCGGCCGAGGGGAAGCGGGCGGTGATCGACCAGGCGGGCGGGCGCAGTTGGACGGTGGACGATGCGGACGTGAAGACTTCGGCGAGGCGGCCTCCGAGCGGACTAGGTGTGTAGGGTATCCGTTCTTAGCATATTAAGCAGATCTACAAGACTTGTCCTTGGACTCGGGCCTGCAGATCAGTGACTGTGAGGACGTGCACGACTGACACGTTCCAAGGGGTTACACCACTGGTACATGCGAGTCGAAACTAGGCGTGAACGTAAGACGAGACGCATGCTCAACTACTAAGACTAGTACACGCAAGTCGACACTTCTGATATCTGCGAAAATCGGTCCCAGGCCTGTCGCGCTCGGGACTTACATGCCCCTGGCTGCGAGTAGAACCTTCAATAATTCTTCAGTCGAAGGAAAATCGAGACAGGGGGGCGGTGGAGGAGTCTGCGTCGGGCTGGGAACGGCCGTGGCGTCCACCAATTTCCACCTCGTTGCGACAAACAACCTCTCCCTCATGCGCTTGAGGACGTCGATGGGAAGTCCTTCCGGAGGGTACCAAGGAAAAACGGTGGAGTGGGTTCCCGGCAGAACGAACCGCACTTCGTTGGATCCCCGTTCGGCGATGATTTGAGCGAGGAGATGGCAACAGAAACAGCACCTGTGGCTGACGCCAGCAGGAAAAGTTTCGCCCTGCGTATCACGACAAGTCAGTGGTCGTTTCCGTCGATAGCGCCGGGTCGTACCTGGAATATGTCTCTCATCAGGTGCAACACCTCCGTCGACGTCGACTGCTCGTCGAGGAGTGGGAGCGCCGCGCTATTGGGGTGCACGGATAACGCACGAGCCATGAGCGCGGACGCTGGGTGCACGGTTGCGACGCTGACTTTCGCAGCCGCATCGTCCAATGCCTTCTGCAGTTCGGTCGTGGCAACGTTGAGTTCCTTCCCGGTCAACACATCTTGTACTTCCTTCAGGATGTCGTCGACGAAAGGCCGTGCATTCAATGGCACTCGAGGTCCGTCGTCGATGAGGATAGCGGTCACGGGAGGTGCGGGGGATGGTGCTGGCAGTGCGAGCATGGTGGATACGATGTCGAGGGGTACGATGAGAGCCTCTAGGTATCGAACGAGATGGTCTTTGACATTCTCGCCATCTTCAGGAAACGCATCCACGGCTGCATATGTGAACAATCAGTTATTTGAAGCCGTCCCAGAGGAAAGCGCGTGTGACACATCCCTTCTTCATTCTGTGCGGGAGCCTCTTCGACTGAGCTCATGATGAGCAACATGTCGTGTGTACGGTGGCCCGGATATACCTACCTGCGCCGCCGGATTTGTGACGAGCTCCGGTCGCTTCCATGATGAGCGCTGGACAGAAAAATTAGGTTATGGAGACGTTGCGCGACATGGGTACGCACTTTCCACCTCTGAAAGCCTAGTTGTGGATCCCCGTTCACGCGCATCGTCCAACCGCTCCTTGATTTCGGAAGTGATTATGAACTTCAGCACATCACTCTTGAGGAGTGACTTCAATCGCATCATCAGACCATACAGGTTGTAAAACAACATGCGCCCTTCGAGTCCCTCCGTTACGCCTTCCACCACGACCTCGAGCCGTGACTGTATAGTGTCGACACAGTTTTTAAACAGCCCCGCCCATGTCGCCACGTTGTAAGTCGTGACCTGGTACGAGTCGTAGCCACTATCTCTCGTCGGGCGGGATGGATCCTTGCAGAGTCCCACTGCTTCGAGGGTCGAACACATACTGCGGGAAGCGAGACAAAAGACTCATAGGGGACCCAGACGCCATTTGGACCATTCTTCAACGTTTCGTGCATGTCGTGGATGAACGTCGTCGGAAGCGCTGCCTGGTCGCCGAAACTCCAGATTTGTCGGCCGGCCTTGAGGCGAGCAAGGAGTTTGCGGCGGCAGCGATATACGGCAAATTGGAAGAGATGTACGACCTTGAGTGCGACAGAAAGAGCGTTCTGGGCAAGCTCGTCCGAGGGCGTCATGCAGTACTGGATCACGTTTAGGACATCCTGGATGTGCCCTTCGAAAGTGTCGGCATCCCTGATAACAGGACTTAGCGTTCTACAGCCAGTGACATGCATGCAAAAATGACACGTACTTCCACTCTGCTCTCGCAGGGCTGCAAAGAATCTCAAACCCCTTGGCGGAATCCGACTTGAGTGTCGTGAAAGTCGGAGGCGCGTCGAGGTGAAGCGGCGAGGCGCCACTACTGGAAGTGATCAACACGGTGACGCCGTGAGGATACATGCAGCCTGTGACGGCTACGCTCTTTCCCGCTGCAGACGGCCCTCCGCCGGTGTTCAGGAGGAGGGCAAGGCATTGCCATATTTTAGACCTGACCTGCCCTTCTTTGGTGCCAGTCCTCAGGAGGTGGTACCCGAAGGTCGGGCGAGAGTTGGCGAAGACAGTGGAGAGAAAGGCGATGTAGGCCATCTCATCGAAATCAGAGGCGTCGTGCTGCATTCTGGGTGTTCGCTGGGATGGGTCACGAGCTGGCAAGGGAGTATAACAATCAGCAAACCGCGGTTATTCCAACATGAAGACGCCTACGTGTCAAACGCGATATGTATGCTGTAGATGCAGCCCTCTGGGTCATGTGCGAGAGGCCCGGTCCAAGCTGGGTTCATGACTCAAGTCGCTGGTTGGCAATCCGAAAGTTGTGACTGAGGGTGAGTCGGGATGCGAAGACACGTGCTGTCTCGGCAATGGCCGGGCTCGCTTTGAGGGACGACGCGCGCATCCTCACGCGCCGTTCCTCCAACGCGCACCTTCGCGCCCACCCTCCCTCCTCCCTCCCCTCTGGTCTCCGCCCCTGGACCTCCTTTCAGATATTTTTCACGACCTCTCTTCCTCCCGCTGCCATGTCCGGAAAACGAGATCTTTCTGGCTACAACTATGCTGCCATCTCCTCTCTCGTCCTGACTGCCGACCGCTCAAATCTCCCCCGACGAGACAAGGAGCCCGATGGTGCCCCGACGACGCTTGTCGGCCGTATCGACCCGCGCGAGATGGGATCCCGGGTCCAGCGCGAGGCGCCGAAGGACATGGAGAAGAAGAAGAAAAAGGCGACGGACAAGCAGGACGCGTCCGAGCGGCCGGCGAAGCGCAAGGCCGCCGACGCCGGCTTCGGCTACACGGACATCATCGAGGCCACCGAGGACGTCGAGGGGCTCACGTACCGCCCGCGGACGGCGGAGACGCGGGAGGTGTACGAGCTCATCCTCTCCAACGTCCACCGGGCGCTCGGTGACCAGGCGCAGGACGTGGTGCGGAGCGCGGCGGACACCGTGCTCGAGACGCTGAAGAACGAGGGCATGAAGGACTTCGACAAGAAGAAGGAGGTCGAGGAGATCCTGGGGTCGGTCTCGAACGAGGCCTTCGCGCAGTTCGTCAACCTGTCGAAGAAGATCACCGACTACGGCGCTGAGGACGAGGAGATGGCGGACCCGGACATGGAGCGCAAGGAGGCTGAGATCGACGACGAGATGGGAGTGGCGGTCGTGTTTGACGAAGAAGAGGAAGAGGACGAAGACGAGGAGGGCTACGAAGTGAAGGACGAGTCTGACGACGAAGCCGAGGAAGGGGACGGAGACAACGAGCCGGCGCCGGAGACTTTGGAGGGTGACGACGAGCTCGTCATCGGTGGGTCTTCAGCCGCAGGCCAGGGAAAGGCACAAGCGAACAAAGACAAAATCTCCCCCCACTCTATCGACGGCTTCTGGGTTCAACGGCAAATTTCCGAAGTCTACCCCGACCCCGTCACTGCTGCCGACAAGGCCACTGCCGCGCTCAGCCTCCTCGGCTCAGAGTCGAGCGACCGCGACTGCGAGAACCAGCTCATGGACCTCTTTGAGTACCAGCACTTCACTCTCGTCACCAAATTCGTCAAGAATCGCGACGTGATCGTCTGGTGCACCAAGCTCATGCGCAGTGACGCGGACAAGCGCGTTGACATAGAGGTGGCCATGCGCGAGAAGCAGCTCGGGTGGATTCTCAGGGAACTGGCCGGGGACCGTAAGACAAAGACGCGGTCAGATGCCATGGACGTCGACGACAAGCCCAAGTCGAGGTCCCGAAGACCGCGACTCTCGCTCCTGGTTCCACTGTGCAACCCAAGGCGACCGTCGACCTTGAGGGCATGGCCTTCAGCCAGGGCGGGCACCTCATGTCCAACAAGAAGTGTAAGCTCCCTGACGGATCGTTCAAGCGCGCGAAGAAGGGCTACGAGGAGATCCACGTTCCTGCCCCCAAGTCGAAACCCACCCACGACTCCGAGCTCGTCAAGGTCGAACAGCTTCCCGGGTGGGCACGCGAAGGCTTCAAGGGGTACCAGCACCTTAACCGCATTCAGAGCAAGGTGTACCCCATTGCGTTCGGTACGGACGAGCCCATTCTGATGTGTGCTCCAACCGGTGCGGGCAAGGTACGCACACTATATGTGGCTATATGTACTTTTTCTGATCTTTCATGCAGACGAACGTCGCCATGCTGACCGTCCTCAACGAGCTGAGCAAGTATCGGGACGAGGAGACGGGTGATTTCGATCTGGACGCGTTCAAGATCGTCTACATTGCGCCGATGAAGGCCCTTGTCCAGGAGATGGTCGGCAACTTCAGTTCGCGCCTCGGCGTCTTCGGTATCAAGGTCGGCGAGCTCACTGGCGACTCTCAAATGACGAAGCAACAAATCTCGGAGACGCAGATCATCGTCACGACGCCGGAAAAGTGGGATGTCATCACGCGCAAGAGCACGGACACGAGCTACACGAACCTCGTACGTCTCATCATCATCGACGAGATTCACTTGTTGCATGACGACCGTGGCCCAGTGCTCGAAGCGGTCATTGCGCGCACGATCCGTCGGATGGAACAGACGAATGAGTACGTGCGGCTGGTGGGTCTCTCTGCAACGCTCCCCAACTACCAGGACGTCGCGACGTTCCTCCGGGTCGACACCACGAAGGGTCTCTTCTACTTCGACGCGTCCTACCGCCCCTGCGCCCTCCAGCAACAGTTCATCGGTGTAACGAGAAGAAGGCCATCAGGCGGTACCAGGTCATGAACGAGGTTTGCTACGAGAAGGTGCTCGATCAGGCCGGCAAGAACCAAACGCTCGTATTTGTTCACTCGCGCAAAGAGACCGCCAAGACTGCGACGTTCATCCGCGACATGGCGATCGAGAAGGAGACCATCACGCAGTTCGTCAAGCCCGAGGGTGCGACGCGGGAGATCTTGCTTGAGGAGACGAACAACGTGAAGGACCCCAATCTGAAGGACCTACTCCAGTTCGGCTTCGGCATCCACCACGCCGGCATGTCGCGCGAGGACCGTGGGCTCGTCGAGGAGCTCTTCGCGGACGGCCACTTGCAGGTCCTCGTCTGTACTGCGACGCTCGCATGGGGTGTCAACCTCCCCGCGCACACGGTTATCATTAAGGGCACGCAGATCTACAACCCGGAGAAGGGCCGCTGGGTGGAGCTGTCATCGCAGGATGTGTTGCAGATGCTCGGTCGCGCGGGTCGTCCGCAGTACGACACGTTCGGCGAGGGCGTCATCATCACGAACCACTCGGAGCTGCAGTACTACCTCAGTCTGCTCAACCAGCAGCTGCCGATCGAGTCGCAGTTTGTTGCAAAGCTCACTGACAACCTCAACGCGGAGATCGTTCTTGGCACCATTCGGAACCGGGACGAGGCCGTTCAGTGGTTGGGATACACCTACCTGTACGCCGTTCCTCTGCAATCTCATTGGTGCAACACTAACCGACACTTCTTAGGTATGTACGCATGCTCAAGGACCCGGTGTTGTACAGCGTTGGCGTGGACTACCTCGAGGGCGACCCGACGCTCGTCCAGAAACGCGCGGACATTGTGCATACGGCAGCGGCACTGCTGGAGAAGTGCCACCTGATCAAGTACGAGCGGTCGTCAGGTCGATTCCACAGCACGGAGCTCGGGCGGATCGCGTCCCACTACTACGTGACGTACTCGTCCATGGCGACGTACAACCAGCACCTCCGGCCGACGATGGCCCACCTCGAGCTCTTCCGGGTGTTTGCGCTCTCGAACGAGTTTAAGCTCATCCCGGTGCGACAGGACGTGAGTGCTTTTTTGTGTTTACTTGGTGGTGGGGTAATTAATGTGCGGTGTAGGAAAAACTCGAGCTGGGCAAGCTACTCGAGCGTGTTCCCATTCCCGTCAAAGAGGCGGTCGAGGAGCCTGCGGCGAAGATCAATGTGCTGCTTCAAGCGTATATCTCGCAGCTGAAGCTCGATGGCTTCGCGCTCGTTGCCGACATGGTCTATGTCACTCAGTCAGCTGGCCGGTACGTCTTTCTCTTTATTGGCCAAGTGCGTTGCTAACAACTTGATGTAGTATCATGCGCGCGATTTTCGAGATCTGTTTGAAGCGTGGGTGGGCCGTGCCTGCCAAAGCTGCGCTCGACATGTGCAAGATGGTCGAGAGGAGAATGTGAGTCTTCCTCATGCATGAATGTTCTAGAACCTGGTTGCTGATACTGCGTGTAACAGGTGGGGATCCATGACGCCGCTGCGCCAGTTCAAGGGCGTTCCCAGCGAGGTCATCAGGAAGGCGGAAGGCAAGCAGTTCGTGAGTACTTTTTTTGACGCTGTGAGAGACCTTGCTAATAGAATATATGCAGCCTTGGTACCGCTACTTCGACTTGGTGAGCGTCGTCATGGTCTTATCTTTGTGTATGTTCTTATGTGTCGCACTACAGAGCCCTCCCGAAATCGGCGAGCTTCTCGGTATCCAAAATGCTGGGCGCCTCGTACATCGCCTCGTTCACAACTTCCCGAAGCTCCAGTACGTGCTTCATTTCAATTCAACCGGGCTACATGTTGACTTGTACCCAGACTCTCCGCTCAGGTCCAGCCCATCACCCGGACCCTCCTCCGTATTGATCTCACAATCACTCCCGACTTCCGCTGGGATGAGAAGGTTCATGGCACCTCAGAGTCGTTCTGGATCATCGTCGAAGATGTGGACGGCGAGATCGTTCTCTTCCACGACAAATTCATCCTCCGCCAGCGTTATGCCGAAGACGAGCACTACGTCACACTCACCGTGCCGATGTTTGAGCCAGTCCCGCCCAACTACTACATCTCCATCATCTCCGACCGCTGGCTACAGTCGGAGACGCGTCTCCCGATCTCCTTCAAGCACCTCATCCTGCCCGAGAAGTTCCCTGTCCCAACACCGCTGCTCGACCTCCAGGCGCTTCCGCTCTCCGCGCTGCACAACAAGGAGTTCGAGAGCATCTACTCGTCCGCCATCGAGACGTTCAACAAGATCCAGACGCAGGTCTTCCAGGCGCTCTACACGACGGACGACAACGTCTTCATCGGCGCCCCGACTGGCAGTGGCAAGACTATCTGTGCCGAGTTCGCACTCCTCCGGCTCTGGAGCAAGCGCGAGCAGCAGCGGGCGGTTTGCATTGAGCCGTACCAGGAGATGGTCGACCAGCGCGTGGAGGAGTGGCAGAAGAGGTTCGGGAACCTGCAGGGTGGGAAGGAGATCGTCAGCCTGACGGGCGAGACGAGCGCGGATCTGCGTCTGCTCGAGAAGGGGGACCTGATTGTTTGCACACCGAACCAGGTACGTCCATCACACTCGCTTTTCATTTCACGTATTGATCAATGCGGTTGTAGTGGGACGTTCTGTCAAGGCGATGGCGCCAGCGCAAGAATGTGCAGACCATCGGTCTGCTTATCGCCGATGAGGTTCAGCTTGTCGGTGGGGAAGTTGGCCCGACCTACGAGGTTGTCATTTCGCGGACGCGATACGTTTCCGCTCAGACGGAGATCAAGACGCGTATCGTTGCATGCGGTGTGTCGCTCGCGAACGCCCGGGACCTCGGAGAGTGGATGGGCGCACCCTCGCACGCCATCTTCAACTTCCCGCCCAGGTGAGCCCAGCGCGTCCCCTACTCGTCGCACAATCTAACGTTTCCACAGCGCCCGTCCGTTGGACATGGACATCCATATCCAAAGCTTCCAGATCCCCCACTTCCCGTCCCTCATGATTGCGATGTCCAAGCCCGCGTATCTCGCCGTCCTCGAGTACTCCCCCAACGACCCCACTATCATTTTCGTCCCTTCGCGTCGCCAGTGCCGTCTCACCGCCGACGACATCATCACGCACTGCAGCGCGGACGACGATACCTCGCGGTTCCTGCACGTCGATGAAGAGACCCTCGCACCCCACCTAGAGCATGTCACCGATGCCGGGTTGAAGGAGACATTGAAGCATGGTATTGGGTACTACCACGAGGCGCTCAGCAAGCAGGACAAGCGCATCGTGGAGCGTCTCTTCCAGCACGGTGCTATTCAGGTTCTCATCGCGTCCAAGGTATGTAAAATGTCGTCAGAATTCTACTGTATGCTGACTGTTTTCCCTCAGGACACTGCATGGTGTCTGCCCGTGTCCAGTTACATGGTGATTATCATGGGCGTCCAGTACTATGAGGGCAAGGAGCATCGATACGTCGACTATCCGGTCATGGACGTCCTGCAGATGATGGGCCGTGCCTGCCGGCCAGCTGTAGACCAGAAAAGCCGCGCAGTGCTCATGTGCCAGCAGACACGGAAGGACTTTTACAAGAAGTTCCTTGCGGAGGGGCTCCCCATCGAGTCCCACCTCCCCACCCATATGCTCCATGACTACTTCCTGGCGGAGATTGCTGTGAAGACGATTGAGAACAAGCAGGACGCGATGGTCTGTCCGGTTTCTTAGGACTAATTGTATGCGAAGTTGCTGACTTCTCGCTCGTTTAGGACATCCTCACATGGACGTACTTCTACCGGAGGATGACGCAGAACCCCAACTATTACAATCTTCACAACGTCAGCCACCAGCACTTGTCGGACCATCTGTCGGAGCTCGTCGAGAGCACGCTTAGCGACCTCGTCAACTCGAAGTGTATCACGATTGGTGAGATCGCTTTATCCAGTTTGCTGCGTTTGCTGACTGGACTTCCAGAGGACGAGATGGACGTCTCACCGCTGAACCTCGGCATGATTGCTGCCTACTATAACATCTCCTGTAGGTGTTTGTTGCGTCTGGATCGGAGTGGTACTAACATATGATCGTAGACGTCACTGTGGAGGTGTACACACTGTCCCTAAAGGAACGCACGAAGCTTAAGGGTCTCTTGGAGGTCGTGCGTCGTCAGCCGAGTTCGAGTCCATCCCAATCCGTCGCCACGAAGACGTTTTGCTGCGGCGGATTTACGACCGCGTTCCCGTCAAGCTGACAAGGCGGACTTCGAGGCCCCCACTTCAAGACCTTCCTCCTCTGCAAGCGCACTTCTCCCGCCTCACGCTCCCGCCCGACCTTGCTGCCGACCAGGTGCTTGTCCTCGAGAAAGTCCTCAACCTCCTGTCGCATGTGTGGACGTCATGTCCTCGAACGCGTGGTTGAATGCACTGGCGCGATGGACTTGTCCCAGATGTGTGTGCAAGCCTCCTGGGAGACGGACTCCCCGCTGAAGCAGATTCCCCACTTCGAGCCTGAGGTATGTCGCCATCTATCGTCTGATTGTGAAGACGGGGTGACTGACTTGGCCTGTAGCTTATCAAGCGCTGCAAGGACGCCGGCGTTGAGACCGTCTATGACGTCATGGAGATGGAGGACAGCAAGCGCAACGAGCTGCTCCAGATGGATGCGCGCCAGATGTACGTGGCCCTGGGCTCTGCTGGCTCGCTCTTGTCTGACAGGCCCGTTCCAGGCGCGACGTCGCGACGTTCGTCAACTCGTACCCCACGCTCGACGTCAGTTACGAGCTCGCCAAGGGCGACCACACGGCCGGAGCACCAATCCAGATCCAGGTCTCGCTCTCCAAGGACGCGGATGAGGACACGGACGAGCCCGCGAGGACGACGAGACGGTGATCGCACCCTTCTACCCAAGAAGAAGCTCGCGAACTGGTGGGTCGTCATCGGCGAGCCCAAGACGAAGCAGCTGCTCGCGATCAAGAAGGTGACCGTGCACCGGAGCCTCGGCGTCCGGCTCGAGTTCTCGCTCCCGCAGGGCGCGCACGCGCTCAAGCTCTATGTCATCTGCGACTCGTACATGGGCGCGGATCACGACATCGACTTGGACCCGATCGACGTCGCCGAGGGCGAGGACAGCGAGAGCGAAGAGGAGAGCGACGAGGAGATGGAGGAGTAGAGCGCTTGGCTTGGGTGGGTCTTGTCGCGATTGCGCTCGCGCAGATGTCTTGTTGTGTTTCTGCTGCTTGTCTAGAGCCGGACAACTGTACCTATAGTGCTCGGATGCGACGGGCGAAAATGTATTACTAAAGCGTTGTAATGGACTTGTCTTGACTCTATATCTTCGCCTTGTAACAGACCGCAACAATATGCACCCGCTTATCGCTGTCGGCGGTCGAAAGGAGCCTGAGAGAGACAGATGTGCGGCGTTTGCGGGATTTTAGCGATTCCCCTCCGCAGTGGTGGAAAATGTTGGGTTTGATCTGTTTCAGGTCGCCCAATTGCATGGTTTCCTGGGGACTCAAGCAGCGGGAAGTGACAGCTGGGCATCGATATCGTTGGGACGAGTAAAGTCGATTCAGTCGCACCAGTGTCTGTCCGACTCTGCGGTCGCTTGGCGGGGAGTCATGTCGCGAATTTGCAGATATGAGCCTCCGCCATCTTTTGGACACAACGAGATAAGGTAACGGTCTGCGCCAAGGATCCGATCGGCTTGGGGAGAGTCGCTACTTCAATGGCTGACTATCATGCGGGATTCGAACCGGCGACTGCGGAGTCCGGGTTTTGCCACGCACGGACCTTGGCCGACTGGAACACCGTCAGCGGAATGACTTTGATGTGGGCGTCGCCTCGTTGCGTCCCGCGAAGTCACCGCGAGCCAGCAAGTTGCAACGCAGGGAAGAGAAGGCCTGGCTTCTCCGAGCCACACGTACGGGACTACACAGGCTCCAGCACGGCCGCGGCTTTTTCGGGAAGGGACCCATCGTCTGCCCAGGGAACGTTGTGCCTGGCTCGACGCCTGTCTTATTGCTCTAGCCTCCATCACCGGCCCGGAGACCTCCCAACGGTCTGCAAGGGAATGGCGAAAACAGCGCAGGTCAACCAGGCGGTGCAGCGGTTCGCGCAAGACATGGGCGCCACACTTCACTCGCTCAGAGAATCCGCAGCTGCGTTCTTACCACCCCTCCTCCCCCTAACGTCTTACTCACCCTTCTCCCACACGAGAGCAAGGACACCTCAGCCGACAACCCAGGACAGTTACACACACAGCGGCGGAGGCGGCGGCGGCTGCCCCTGATTTCGACTTGGACCCGCATGGAGATGCCATCCCATCGCACGAGCGGGGAGGAATGGCGAATATCCCGCACTCCGTATCCCGTCACTCCGACGCCTGCCTGCCCGCCCTGTATCATCAAGGTTCCCGCTCAGATAGCTACGGCGTCTCCGCGCCGACATAAAAGCTACACGCCCGTCGCCGACAGACTCTCTGCCCTGTCTCAGGCATCCTCCACCCCCGCCCTCGCTCGCGATGCCTGGCTCTGGCCCTTCTGCAAACCCTGGCGACTCCCTCGCAGGAAAAGACCATGAGCTGCAGATCCGGTTCGTCCACCCGCTTTTCTCGCCGCTACCTATCTCCTAAGCCCCCTGTGCAGCTACCGCACTCTCTCCATCCATGTCGACACCATGACGGATGAGAAGAAGGCGGCGGTAGCCTCAGCCAAAGGCAACGATCCGGCTGCCTCCATCCGCCAGATTGACGTCCACCGCATTCCCGTCGACGAGGTCTACACCCGCTTCTCGACGTCCCCGACCGTCGGCCTGGAAGCCTCCGCCATCCAGCGCCGCGCCAAAGATGGTAAAAACGTCATTTCGCCCCCTCCCACCCAATGGGTGAAGAAGTCGCTCAACTACGTCTTCGGCGGCTTCAACTTCCTCATGTGGATCGCTTTCATCGTCACTGTCGTACGTATCATTCTATTCTGTTCCATTCTACTGTGGATACTCATCCGTCGCCCAGCTATCCTACAAACCCCTAGGACAGCCCCCGGCAATCTTCAACCTAGGTGTTGCCTTTTTGCTAGTATGTTTGCGCGCGCAGTTCGACCTGCGAGATGTGCGCGCTCACTTGGCCGTGCGTAGCTGCTCGTGATCATCGTCTCCTCGACGTTCTACGCGCTGGTGGACTGGCACGCGTCGCGCATCATGAACTCGATCAAGACGCTCATCGCCGATGAGGCGTCGGTCATTCGTGATGGCCAACACCAGAGTATCCCCGCTCGTGACCTCGTCGTCGGTGATGTTGTCACGTTGACCATGGGCGACCGGGTTCCGGCGGACTTGAGGCTTGTTCAAATTTCGAGCGATGTCCGCTTCGACCGCTCCCTTCTCACCGGTGAAAGGTACGTCGGCGCCCTTGCTTTGTGAAAATATCATCTCAGTTCTGTTGCAGCGACATGATCCCTGGCTCTCTCGACATGACCTCCGAGAATGCGCTCGAGACCCGCAACCTCGCGCTCACATCTACTTTCGTTGTACAAGGAAGCTGCACTGGGTCGTCTTCGCCGTCGGCGACAAGTCCGTCATGGGCCGCATTGTCGCCATGTCCGGCGCGACCAAGTTCAAGCTGACGACGGTCCAGAAGGAGGTCTGGTTCTTCACCAAGATCATCTCCACTCTTGCGCTCGGTCTCTTTGCGCTGTCGTTGATTGTCTGGGCCGGATGGGTGCGCAAGGCCTACCCAGGCTACGCTACCGCCAGTTCCGCTATAATCAACTCCATCGGCTGCTTGACGGCGTTCGTACCCCAGGTACGCAGGGAGTCGGAACCAAGTTTTTTTTTCATGCTGACCAATGCACCATAGGGTCTGCCTGTTTGTGTCGCGCTCTCCCTCACCATCGTCGCGAGGCGCATGGCCAAGCGCAACGTCCTCGTCAAAAACCTCGCGACGATCGAGACCCTCGGTTGCATGTCTGTCCTGTGCTCTGACAAAACCGGCACTCTTACCGTTGGAAAGATGGTACGTCACACCGTTTCTGGGCGAAAGCTGCTTCTGACTTTCGTCAAACAGTCCGTTCAAAACGTCGCCTTTTTGGACTCCGAGCACTCGATCGAGGAGATCAACTCCAAGCACTCGGATCCTACTTTTTCGGCGCCCCCGCCGCTCTCCGCGCCATGCACATGATCGGCCGTCTCTGCAACGGCGCCAAGTTCGACTCGGCCTCAGCGGACCTCCCGTCGAGGAGCGCCAGGTGAAGGGCGACGCTACCGACACAGCTGTTCTCCGCTTCTCCGAACCCTCACCGTCCCTCGCTCGGCGTCGTACGAATAAGCTCTCGATCGTACGAGAAGTTATTCGAGATCCCTTCAACTCGCGCAACAAGTGGATGCTCAGTGTGGTCGCCGCTCGCCCGGGGTTCACGTCTGACGATGGAGTTGGCCGCTGGATGCTCGTCAAGGGTGGGCCCGACGTCCTCTTCCCGAAGTGTTCGATGGTCATGCGCGCAGACGGTTCGACGCTCCCCTCAACGACGAGCACCGCGCGACGTTGCAACACCTCCAGGAGCGTTGGAGCTCCGAGGGCCAGCGCGTCCTGGCGCTCTGCCGCCGTGACATCGACGCGCTCGACATGGACCCGAACGCGAACGCGAACGATACCGAGCACTTGATGTACGCCAACTTGCACCAGCTCACCTCGTCGGCCTCGTCGGCATCCGCGACCCGCCCCGTACGGACGTCCCCGACGCGGTTCGGATCATCCGCCGCGCCGGCGTGCGCGTGTTCATGGTCACCGGCGACTTCAAGCTCACCGCGCTCGCAATCGCACGCCAGGTCGGGATCATAACGGAAGGGAAAGTCGACGACGTGCAATCGATGCGCAAATCCGAGGTCGCGCGCCGCTACGCGGGCGTGAGGGCCCCTGCCTGCCGACCCGGGGAGGACGACGGCCAGCGCGCGCTCGTGCTCACGGGCGACGACGTCGAGACGCTCCATCCGCGGACTGGGACATGGTTGTCGGCTCGTACACGGAGATCGTGTTCGCGAGGACGACGCCGGAGCAGAAGCTCCGCATTGTGGAAGAAACGAAGGCGCGCGGCGACAACACGGTCGCGGTCACTGGCGACGGCGTCAACGACGCCCCGGCTCTCAAGGCTGCCGACATCGGTGTCGCGATGGGCTCTGGTTCTGATGTCGCGAAGGAGGCTGGTGCGTGTTGCCGAGCGTACTTGCGGTGGTCTTGACTGACGTCCTGTCGCCTAGCGTCGATGATCTTGCTCAACAATGACCTCATGTCCGTCACGGTCGCGATTGAGATGGGTCGCCTCGTGTTCGACAACCTCAAGAAGGTCATCGTCTACCTCATGCCTGTGCGTTTCATGCGTTCCAAAATGGCCATTCCACGCTAATAATCCATCGTAGGCCGGCACGTACACGGAGTTCGTCGGCGTCTTCGCCAATGTTTTCCTCGGCATGCAGATCCGCTCTCTTCATACCTCCAGGTCTGCTTCTCGATCACCAACGACGTCGTCATGTCGATCTCTCTCATGTACGAGAAGCCTGAGTCTGGTGCGTAGTCTCTTCGAGCTCGAATGCACTCTGCTCATCGCCTCGACAGACCTCATGCTCCGCAAGCCTCGCAATGCGCGTACTGATCGTCTGACCAACTGGCAGTTCTTCTTCCACATCTACCTCGTGTGTAATTTCCTATCGCGTGGACGCATTCCGTCTAACGACTATTTTAGTTCATTGGCCTCATGATGTGGCCGTGCGCGATGGGGATGTGGTTCCTCTGGATGAAGCAGAACGGCCTCGGCTTCTACGACGTCTTCTTTGTCTTCAATAAGTGGCAGGACGGCTACAAGGGCTTCACCATCGACGAGCTCAACCACCTCGTCGCCGTCGGCCAGTGTATCTAGTACGCTCCGTTCCGCCTCCCTGTGTCTCAGCCATGCTGATTCCCGTGCGCGCAGTTACGTGACCATGGTGTTCATGCAATACGGCGGCCTGCTCGCGGTTCGCAACCGGCGCGTGTCGATCCTGCGGTCTAACCCGCTCTGGGGCCCGCGCCGGAACCTAGTCGTCCTGTGCGGCATGCTCGGGACGCTGCTGATCGCCGTCGTGAACCTGTACGGGCCCGGGCTGCAGAACGTGTTCGGGACGACGCCGATCCCGGGCATGTTCTGGGGCATTCCGTTCGCGTTCGCGGCGGGGATCTTGCTCGTGGACGAGGTCCGGAAGCTGATTGTGCGCACGTACCCGAAGGTGAGAAATATGTCAGTGATGACCGTGTGCGTGTCTGCTGATTGTTGGATGTATCCGCAGTCCATTGTCGCCAAGGCCGCGTGGTAACCCTTGCGGAATCTTGGGCGCGATTTGTGCTGTCCGCATCCGATATTTCACCCCTTTACACATTAATTGCTGTGCTGGAGTGAGCCTTGTCTGGTAGACGTTGTCGTCATCATCCGCGCATCCGTTATACATGTCCCTGGACCTGTACAGTATCATGCCAATACATCTAGGTATCGCCTCCATCCTCGTAGAAGTAGAACCTGAGCGGTTTTTCTGGTACATCTGTTTAGCGGTAACACAGCCAAGATGACATGCTCATACTGTACCCAGTGGTCTTGGAACTTGGGGTAAGAACTCTTGGCACCAGGCCGGAATGCATCACGTGACAAGCCATCGCTTAGCCCTGTTGCCAGGTGTTTGTTGATGTGCACTCTTACGACGACCATCATCAACCCTTTCAGAACCAGGACCCCCAAAGCTGTATAGACCAGCCGCCTCAAAGCGGGGCCCACCTGGTAGGAATAGTGAGTCCTTGATATGTCCGCTTGGAACCCCAACGTACTTAGTGTATCCCGCTCCGCGCCCAGACAGGGGCGAGGCTGGGCAAACTCTCCCAAGGGGCACTCTACTCTCGGCATGGACATTCTTACAGACTCTATCCGCCCTTCGCGGCTCGGAATATGGAGTTGTGCCAAGGCTTGTCGGCCTGGCTTTGATTATCTCCACCCTAGTCTCCGTGCGAGCCTCGTCATTCGGAGCGGACTTCGGGATGCCAAGCTGCGGCTCTGCCCTTGAAATGCCGATATTCGAGTCGCATATAAGACTCGTCCATTCGGAGATGACGCCCCGTATCGCCTTTCCCCACCCTACAACCACATACCTCCACACGACATCATGCCTGAGATCCCCCCACGTGCAATCACTGTCTCCGCCGACCCTACCCTCGTCGACTCTTCTGGCAACATATCCCACAGGAAAGGGAATGACAACTCATCCGACACGGGAGCACCTCCTCCGTACCAACTTTCAGCCCAACAAGTCGCTTCAGAGCTCGAGGTGGACATCGAGTCGGGCCTCGAAGACGCGCACGCTCAAGAGCGCCTACAAAGATATGGAACCAACGAGCTCGCGGGCGGCGATGGCGTCAGTTGGGTACGGGTGCTGGTGTCGCAGATTGGTGAGTATTCGCTCGCGCTCCCATCATGGAGGATGACTGACGACCTCTGCAGTGAACGCGATTATGTTGGTGATGATCGCCTCGCTCGTGGTGTCGCTCGCTATCAAATCATGGATTGAGGGCGGCATCATCGGTGCGGTCATCCTCGTCAACATCGTCGTCGGGTTTATGCAGCAGTACTCCGCCGAGCGCACCATGTAAGTCGTTAGTTTTTAGCACGAGAACGGTCTTCCGACAGCGACCATCGCAGGGACTCTCTCCGATCACTCGCGTCCCCGTCCGCAACAGTCATTCGCAACACGCACAACGTCGTCATCCCATCTGTCCAGCTCGTCCCTGGTGACATCGTGGTTCTCACAACTGGCGACGTCGTTCCAGCGGACCTCCGACTCTTCGACGCGATGAACTTCGAAGCCGACGAGTCTCTCCTCACCGGCGAGTCCGTCCCCGTCTCAAAGCAGGCTAACGTCCGGTACGACACCGTCGTCCCCCTCGGTGACCGTCACAACATGGCCTACTCCTCCAGCACCGTCACCAAGGGCCGCGCGCAGGGGATCGTCACCGCGACCGGGATGCGCACCGAGATCGGCGCGATCGCGGCGAGCCTGCAAGGCCAGGGCGAGACGCGCGTGCGCAAGGTTCGCGAGCGCGAGGATGGGAAGAAGCTCTTCCAGTACTACGTCTCCGCGTACGCGCTCACCGTCACGGACAACATCGGCCGGTTCTTGGGCGTGAACGTCGGGACGCCGCTGCAGCGGCGGATGAGCCAGCTCGCGTGCGCGCTGTTCGGCATCGCGGTGCTTTTCGCGATCGTGGTGGTGGCGGCGAACAACTTCGTGAACGAACGGGTTGTGATCATCTACGCGGTGTCGACGGGTACGTGTCCGGACATCGCTTTTTGGTGCTGCGCTGACGGGCGATCCAGGACTCTGCATGATCCCCGTCTCTCTTGTGGTCGTCCTCACGCTCACGTTCGCTTTGAGCGCGAAGCGGATGGCGGAGTACCACGTCATCGTGCGCAAACTCGACTCGATCGAAGCGCTCGGTGCGGTCAGCGACGTGTGCTCCGACAAGACAGGTGAGTTCGGTATGGGACGCGCAAGGATATTTACTCATCCGCACTCAGGTACTCTCACGCGAGGCCGCATGGTCGCACGGGTCGCCTGGGTGCCCACTGTTGGAATGTGGACACTCAAGGAGTCTCGCGATCCGTTCAACCCACACGACGGGAAGCTGACGTTCCACGAGGGGAACCCAGTCGATCGCATCATTCCAGAGTCCGAGAGCAGCATGTCTGCGGATGGCATGGAGAAGCTCCTCGAATGCGCCGCGCTCTGCAACGTCGCGGCCATCGCCAAAGAACACACTGAAGAAGGAAGCGACGAGAAAGAGGAGAAGTGGGCGGGGCGTGGGGACCCCACGGAGATGTACGCACTTCGCCTTGGCCCCCATCTACTCTGCAATC
This sequence comes from Epithele typhae, assembly GCF_022376455.1. NCBI lineage: Eukaryota > Fungi > Basidiomycota > Agaricomycetes > Polyporales > Epitheliaceae > Epithele > Epithele typhae. Next base: position 97,965 of record NW_025954218.1, on the reverse strand, counting down.
TCTGACTCTTCACTTAAATCCAGCGCCCTCCAGGTGTTCGCTCACAGATTCGACCGCGGCCGGCCCTCGCTTGTGGCGCAGGGCCACGAACAGCTCGCCGAGTACCCGTTTTCTTCTGACCTCAAGCGCATGACCGTCATCTACCGCCGGCCCACGCAGAAGGAAGACGCGCCGCAAGATGACCCGCCAGGGCGCGTCGCGCTCATGAAGGGCGCGACGGAGCGCGTGCTCGACGCGTGCGTTTCCATACACGCTCACGACGGCGCGCGCGCAATCAAGGGCGCGGACCAGGACGTGGTGATGCAGAACGCGGAGGCAATGGCCGAGCAGGGGCTACGTGTGCTTGCGCTCGCGGGGCGTGAGTGGACGGGGCCCGCGGAGGGCGCCGAGCGCGCGGAGGTGGAGAAGGACATGACGTTCTACGGGCTCATCGGGATCTATGACCCTCCAAGTGAGTCTCTTCTTGGTTTGTGCGTATCGCGTGCGGTTACTAACGGAGCACGCTAGGGCCCGAGTCTGCGCCCGCGGTGGAGGACTGCAAGCGGGCGGGGATCGTGGTGCACATGCTCACGGGCGACCACCCGAGCACGGCGACTGCGATTGCGCGCGAGATCGGGATCATACCCCACGGCGACCTCGCGAAGCTTCCCAAGGGCACGGTGGTCGCCGCCTCCGATTTCGACAGGCTCTCTGACGAGGAGGTGGACCAGATGGAGGAGCTGCCGCGCGTCATTGGGCGGTGCTCGCCCGAGACGAAGGTGCGGATGATCGAGGCGCTGCACAGGAGGAAACGGTTCGCCGCGATGAGTGCGTGCGTCTCATGTAGCAGCGGCTATCTTGTGCTGACAGTCTTCCAGCCGGTGACGGTGTCAACGACAGCCCGAGCCTATCGCGCGCAGACGTTGGCATTGGGATGGGGAGTGGATCCGACGTTGCGAAGAATGCGTCGGGTAAGTGCCTTTCAATTTACTCCACGTGCTCATTTCTCATCTCACGACGCGCAGATATCGTTCTGTCAGACGACAACTTCGCCTCCATCATCGCCGCCATTCGCGAGGGCCGCCGTTCGTACGACAACATCAAGTCGTTCACCCTGCACCTCCTCGCGGGGAACGTCGCCCAGGCTATCGTGCTACTGGTTGGCCTCGTGTTCAAGGACCAGGAGAACCTCTCCGTCTTCCCTCTCAGCCCCGTCGAGGTGCTCTGGGTGGTCGTCATCAGCGCAGGGCCGCCCGCGATGGGCCTCGGCATGCAGGCCGCGACCGAGAACATCATGCGCCGCCCGCCCCACAACGCCCGCCGCGGCATCCTCACCACCGGTCCGTCCCCCTCGCGCACCCTGCGCCCCGCGCCCCGCTCACCTCTTCCCTTCCCTCCCCTCTCGCAGAGGTCCTCGTCGACATGGTCGCGTACGGGATCATCCTCGGCGCGCTCTCGCTCGCGTCCTTCGTCGCCGTCGTCTACGGCTTCGGCGACGGCGACCTCGGCGCGGGCGACTGCAACGAGTCGCGCGCGGGGTGCGAGGTCGTGTTCCGCGCGCGGGCGACGTGCTTCGCGACCGTCTGCACCCTCTTCCTCGTCCTCGCCTGGGAGATGACGAACCTGCGGCGGAGCCTGTTCCGCGGGCGCCCGCGCGCGGCGACGACGGCGCCGTGGACGCAGTGGATGAGGGACCTGTACGCGAACCGGGTGCTGTTCTGGGTGAGTCGGTCTCGTCATTGCGCTGGGGTCGATGGAGTGCTGACGCGCGTCGCAGTCGGTCGTGCTCGGGTTCTTTGCGACGTTCTTGGCGATTTACATCCCGGTCATCAATGACGTGGTGTTTTTGCACGCGCCGATCAGTTGGGAGGTGCGTGTTTGGAGGTTGCGTTGGGTGGACTGGCTTGCTCATTTTTCTTGGTGCAGTGGATCATCGTGTTTGTGGCCATGTTCGTGTTTCTGGTCTGCGCGGAGGGATGGAAGCTTGCGAAGCGAATTTACTACCGCCGCGAGGACAGGGAGTACAAGGAGAGCATCGGAGATGTCAAGATTGCTGCCTGAACGTGCCGGCCTGCTCTTTCCGGTGGCATAAGGTACGAAGTGAATGGCCGAAAAATGAATATTAACATGTTCCTGTATCACTACTGTATACACCTCGATCGTTATACCAATATGTATGTGTTCCCCCCGACGTACACCTCTCGCGCTGGCGCAGGTGCCCCTCATGAACTACCTTCGGCGCCAGTGTACAAGGATAGTGGACACTGCGCTTGAGAGTCTTCAAAGATCTGTGCGCGGCACATTCACAATGCTTTGGAAGCCAAAGACGTCCACTCTATCCGCTTGTAGACGGACACTTGGAAAGCCGGCGAAAGCTTGCAAGGGGCAGGGGCGGTTCGCCCGCGCCACGTCACCGCGGCCAGTCGACCTCCGCGCCGGGCTCCAAGAAGGCCTCACGCGGCGGCCCCGCCGTCGAGCCCGCCACTTTCGCGCGCGCGAGCGCCCCCGCGCTCACCGTCACGCCCGGGAGGCACGGCGCGGCGACGGTCGCGAAGCGCACGGGCCCGCCCGCGGCGGGCGACGCGCGCACGAGGAACTCGACGACGCGCGCGCCGGGGCCGTTCGGCGCGCCGGGCACGGCGGCGGGGCCGGGCGCGAGCGCGACGGACTCGACGGCGCCGAGGAGGTCGGTGTCGGTGCAGGAGTACGCGCGGTGCGCGGGGCGGGGCGGGAGCGCGGCGAGCGGGAGGAGGGAGGAGGGGCGGGCGGACCAGTGGGAGGCGGAGGCGGAGGGGGGCGCGGGGGTCGTGGGGTCGCGCGCGCCGGTGGGGAGGAAGCGCGGGAGGGGGGCGGGAGTCGAGGAGGGGGGTGGCGCGGTCGTTGGAAGGTCTTCGTCGGTGTCGTCGTCGGTGTTGTCGTCGTCCGAGCCCAAGCCCAAATCCGAGCCCGAGTCCGAGCCCGAGTCCGCTGCGTCTGTATCTTCATTTTCTGACAGATCTGGACAGGGAGGGGTGTTCTCGTACGCGAGCGGCCAGAGCGCGACGATTCGAACGAGGGACCCCACATCGAGTGGCACGGCGGGCGCGAGGCGGAGGTCATATAGGTAATGGTTGGGAGCCTCGTGCGCACTAACTGGCGCGCTGTCCGTCCAGCGCGCATAGAGGTCTATCGCCACTGGAGCGGAGAGAACGGAGGCGGGGGCAGCGGCAGCAGTGGTGGGGACGCCCATGGTGGTATGCGCGCGGTACTCAAGAGCGTTCAGGGAGTGGGGGAGGAGGAGAACTGCACGGGCGACCTCCGCGATTTATATTTGTGGGGACAGGGGCAGGTCCATACCAAGCGCGCGGTCTTGATCTTCCAGACAAAAGGCTACGCCACGCGTCCGTTTGAACGAGTGGCGACGGGCGGCATCCTCCGGCGGTATGTCGGGCGATGGGAACACGAAGATTGGCGTCCACTGCAGGAAGGCGGACGACACAACGACCGCGTGAGGGTGACGTACTCGCGTGCGCCCTTCGTTGGATTTGATCTCGATGCTAATCATCGGTGCCTTGCCTGATGCGATTCTAGGCAGGCGGAATGGGATCCAGAAGAGTCTCTGATCATCAGCCCTCTTCCGCCCCTGGCCACTCGCGGCCCGGCGCAGCGCGGCAGTGGTCTGCGATGTTCTGCGTATGGAAGGCACCAGTTGTGGCCGTGTGGACAGGGGGCCGTCCGTGTACCGCGCTCTCCGTGCGGAAAGAGAAAGAGACTTCAATGCCTTCCTCAGCGGTGCGTCCTGCTGTTCGAGCTCGACGTCGCGCTGGACGCGAAGGATGTGCCAGAACGCAAGCGAGCGCGGTATGCCGTGTACCTCCATCCGCTTGAAGGTCAGTCGAAGAGCATCAGGCGTCCCCATAGCTACTTCACGGTTTCTAGCTTGAACAAGGTCTGACCAGGGGAGACTAGGGTCTACTAGGGTGGACTCCTGTACACTCATCTGCGCGCACGCGTCGCTATTGGAATCGTACGGGACGAATGCAACGATTTTCCATCTAGCTGATTCAGGCTCGCGCACACAGCCGCGTTCGACAAAGAAACCACGAAAGCTAGAATTACAAAACGACAGCGTGCGGAACCAATGTACTCCGTCGCCAGAGGGCGGCGGCAAAATCAGCCGGGAGAGTGTCATGAGGGAGCAAGTGCGTAGCGGAAGCAGTAGCGATAGTACTAGTACGACGTGACAGACATGTCCACAGCACGAAGGACGGAAACGAGAACGAGAGAGCGCGAGCACGCTCACTGCGCGACGGGCTCCTTCTCGATGCTCGCCTTCTCCGCCTCGGGCTCGTGCGCGCCCTCCTCCGCCTGCTGGCGCTTGAGGTCGTCGACGTACACCATCTTCTCGTCGTCGTAGTTCGTCTCCTTGATCGTCTTGATCACCGCCCAGCAGAACGGGAAGGAGAAGAGCATCATGAGCCAAGAGGCGAGGTGCTCGTTCAGCAGCGGCGTGTTCACCGCGTCCATCCCGAACGAGCCCGCGGCGCCGGCGGACTGCACGGCCTTGTACAGGCCCGCGTAGCGCGCGAGCTGGAAGGGGTCGTTCGTGAGCGCGGCCATGACCCAGTAGACGAGCGCCTGGTAGCACGCGTCCGAGAAGTAGAAGAAGAAGAAGAGCGCGGCCTTGCCCCGGTACGCCGCCGACTTGTAGTTGATCTTCGCGTCCCCGGCGGCCTCGAGCGACTCGCGCGAGAACGTGACCTGCCACGAGAGCGCGACGGCCCACACGATCACGATCAGGACCACGGTCGCGCCGAGGCCGAGGTAGCCGCGCGTGCGCCGGTGGAAGTACTTGAGGTCGAGGACGCCGTAGCCGATGACGAGCGCGCCGACGATCGCGCCCGCGCCCTCGAGCGTCGCGTTGAGCGCGCGCGTCGGGCCGTCAAAGACGTGCGCGTTAACCGCGCCCTGGTAGGCGTAGAAGTAGTTGGACGCGAAGAACATGGGCAGGAGCGCTGTGGGACCGGGGTCAGAGCGGGCGAGGAGAGACGGGTGGGGGCGGAGACGGACCGAGGATGCGCCAGTCCTTGAGGAGGCGGAACATGCCGACGACCTCCTCATGGGGCTTGGAAGCGGCCTCGAGCTTGACGATGGTGCCGTCGGCACGGATGACCTTGTTGGGGGGGAGGATCAACCAGGACGAGGCGATGCCGACGAAGATGATCACGACAAAGGCCTGCGTGCGAGGGTGAGCGGGGGACGGAGGAGGGGGTGGAGAGGACGTACGACGTAGGTGGAGGTGGAGACGGAGGAGAGACCGCCCTGCTCGATGTTGATGGCGAGGGCGATGAGGGAGCCGATGAAGGAGCCGAACTGGAAGATGGCCCAGAAGACGGCGAACGCCTTGCCCTTGTCCTTCTCGAGCGGGTAGGACATCATAATCGCGCCCTGGGCGGACCAGAGCAGGGCGGCAGTGACACCGAGGATGGCGCCGGCGAGGATGACGAACCAGCCGGTGGCCTGGGTCTGGTAGCTGATGGGGAAGTGAGAATGCGCGAGCGATCATGCGAAATCAATGTGCGGAGGGGTGTGTGATGGAACATGGCATCAATTTGGTCGCGTGCGGGAGATGTGATGGAGGGAGTGCGGGGGAGCGAGAGACGAGGATGGAGGGCAACGTACCACCAGAGCGAGCCGACGTAGAGGACGTAGCCCAGAGTGCCGAGGAAGAGGGTCAGCCTGGGGCCGAGCACTGGAGAGAAGGTAAGGGAGCGAAAGACGAGGAGGAAACGAGAGGACGCACGGTTGTTGATACCACCCGAGACGAGACCGGTGAGGGCGAAGAGGGCGTAGAGGACGGCGTTGGCGGTGTCCGAGAGGGCGACATCGCTAATGCCTCCGGCACCGAGGTTGGAGACGGCGCTGAACATGCCGACTGTGGCGAAGCTGACGGGCGTGGTTGGCTCGGATGTGAGGCGGGGCGCGGGGAGAGGACTCACCAGGTGATGCCGACGAGGACCACCTGCGCCATGGGCGTTCTGGGGGGGAGTGGGGTGAGTGTATGCGCGGGGAGGGGGAGGAGGAGGACATACATGTACCATGCCTTGATTGTGTCGATGAACATGGCGGACGACGAGGGCGCGGAGAGCGGGGGGGCGGATGCTCGGAGAGAGGGCGCATGTCGGGACGGCGGCAGCTTTAATACGGGAAGACGAACGGACGATAAGGCGGGGAGGAGAGGCCCACATGGTCCAGCCAGATGGGCGTGATGGCCGTCCAGCCGCCTCGCGCGTCTCCGCCCTCCGCCAGCGACCGCGCCGTCCCGTGCACCCACTCCACGCTGCCGCCTGTCTCGACCCCGCCGCGCGCACCCTTCGCCCGCCTCCGCGCCCGCCTCGTCCGCCGGGCGTGCACCCACCAGCGCGTTAGATAACGGTATCGCTCGACACCCAACGCTCGCCCGCCGCCGTGCCAGAGATTGGGGGCAGATTCCTTCACCCCGCCCAAAACACTAGCGAGGCTGCGACGACTCGCCTGGTCCTGGACCCCTGATCAGCTCGCGGGCCCGCGCGCACGCGATCAAATGCCCGCCTGCGCCCCTCGCCCGCCTTTGATCCCAACGCGAACCGACCGCCAACGCACCCCGAATCGCGCGCAGAATCAAGACCGGGTCCGCACCGCTTATTTTCGTTGTTGTCCCCTCCGATCCAGCGAACTCGGATCGGTCGCCGCGGCGGCGGGATGCGCTCTCCTCGCGCGTTGGGCGCCGGGGTAGCGGAGGGGCAGAGTGCTAGCGTGGAGCACGACCATATCGCCCCGATGGTGGAACGAGCCCGCACTGATGAACTACTGGACGCCCATCCATAACGCGAGGGCCGGTCAGACCACTCCCGATCACATTCGCTTAGCTTCGGCTATCTTCGGGGTCTGAAAATGAGTCTGGAGAGGGGGTCCGACCCCCTCTCCAGCCATAGCCGAGCTCGGTTAAACAGTCGGAGTTCAGATCCCATCTCGTCCAGAGCGATCGAGCGGAAATCCGAGCGACCTGGTGTTACGGATAGGCGTCCACTGTATCCGTCCCCGACAGCCACCTCCGACCTCCGACACGGTCGACGCGCCCGCGTTTCCGCGCTCCAACGGCCGCGACCGCGTGCGTTTGAGACGGCAGGTTCCGCCTGCGTTTTCAGATCACCCACCCTGCTCTCTTCCAACTTCCAATTCCAAGTTCCAAACGAGATCGTGCGCGAGATTAGGCCCCTGGAAGTGCCCTGGCACTGGGGGTACCCACTGCCCCGACGTCGAGGTCCGGCAGCGCTCGCGCCGCGGGGTTGGCCTCCCGGCCCGCGCGCCGCAGCTCCCCTATGGGACTCGAAGAATTCGAACGCGCAGACGGCGGAGGGGGTTATCACTGCCATCACCCCGCGCGTCCTCGCCTGGGGCGTACAGACGATAACGGCCGCGCGGCGAATCCTGGCCGGACGACAGCTGCACACGGCGAGTCTTCTGAACGGAGCGTTAACTCTAAAAAATCTGAGCTTCACCACGGCGCTCGGCGAACAGGCCTGGGCGCTGGGCCTTGGTCGACTCTCGACGACCGCGCTTCGGGGCTCGTCGAAGGCTGCTTCTATCTCGGGGAACGACGTCCATACGCCGATGCAGATGAGAACCTCGAGAACGACGTCCGAAAAGATGGGTTCGAATCCTCGAGGCCTCATGTCCCTCCACAACGGTCCCAGGCGGGTATTCGCAGGACCGCTATATCTCCAAGGCACAGAAGCTTCAATTCAAACAGAGGTGAATAACTGTCAACGGACAAACGAGCACGCGCTGCACGCGCATCGATTCGCAGTGGTAAGAATCGGGTGGGATCAGAACATTGGCGAGTCGCGGGCGAGTATGAAGGAATATCTCAAGAGGTGGACGGCTGCCACCGCTCGAGTACTAAAGTATGGATCCCCGCGAACATGGCCAATTGCGGACTTGCCCGGCTCAAAAATCCTCCACGGTGCTGGCGGTAAACGAAATCGGGCGCAAAGTGCGTCCGTTTCTGGGAGCGACGGTGGTATGGCTGGGCTCCGCCGGACGCGTTCTGACACGCCCCCCGAGTCTGGCCTGGGGACGTGTCCCGCCGGAAGGTCGAAGTAGGGGCCACGCCTTGAGGCCTTCGCCTTCGCCGAAACCGCATACACGAGCATCTTCCGGCTGAGATCCGGGCTCAAGGTAACATGTGTTTGCTCAGGGTCAGCGCGTGGATGTTTGCGCACGCGCGGATAATCCGGGTGGGCCTCAAAAACGTCGCACCAGGAGCAGGGCAACTCGACTGTCTTCTGGTGAGCATCTGCGTGATTCGAAGGTGGGAATTCGATATTTGTCGCCCTCGTTGTATGCGGCACCGTCGTCCTTAGGGATGTCGAGGTGACGTGGGTTGACGGACTTCGCGTCGAGTGCCCTATGAAGTGCTGAGAAGCGCTAACGACGCTTCCAGTACCGTCTCTTTTTTCCCATATTCACTGTTTATCTGACGTTGGATAAGCTCGTGCAGCACAATGAGATACCAACAGAGTCACATCGACTCTAAGGCACTACCGCAGCGGCGCGGCGCCACGTTGAGACTCAAACCCACTCTGTAGCCGACGTCAAAGTCCCAGCACGCGTGCATGAGAGGGTTCCAGAAAGCATGGTGTGTCGCAAGATGTTTGAACGCCACTATCGATGGTTGAAGTGCGGCGTGCCGCGTAGAGATGAGTACGCGCACTCCAATAAAACCACTAGTTCTCACCCGTGGCGTTGCCACGGCGCGTGTGGGCCTTTGGCCCTCGAGATGCGACGTTGGGTAGATATTTGAGGATTTTATAAATAATACTTATGTACAGAGATACTGGAGTGTGTGCTGCAAAGGGGCATGCGGAGCTTTTCTCGACATGCTCTCGCGTGTGTTGGTGGTATGGAGTTGAAGGATCCGCTGAAGGCAAGGGAGGTAGTTACCCCGTCGCGATATCCCGCCGGTGCCCATTGGACACCCCGGTCAGTTGCGCTTTAACGCACGCGCACATGCCCCGGGGTGAGCTGAAGGCGAGCGCCGAGGAGTGCACTGTAGCACCGGTGTGTGTGTGCCCTCGCGCGAGAAGGGAAGTGTCGCGCGGGGTCGGCTCGTAGAGCCTGCCGATGCCCGTAGGCCTTTTTCGCGGAGGAGCGCGGCCACAGCGCCTACCGCCCTCGCGCACTGCCGCGCGATGTGCAGTGCGAGTCCGAGCGCACGGGCGCGAGCCCCGCGCGCATGCGGTGATATCTCTGCGCGCACTGCAGAATACCCGCATGCATTTTGCTCGCACGCGAGGGCTCACGTCCGGACTTCTGTCAGGACTTTACCCGTGGGCATACCCTTGCAGCGCCTCGCTCTGGGTGCAGGGGCCATTCCATAATACAATGTGTTTATCCAGTGTTGCCCCACCTCGCGAGGCTCGTGCGTGGGGAGTTCTGGGTGTACACATAGATATTGCCACACGCACGCGGGGCTCGCAGCGGTGCGCTCGGACTCGCGCTGCACGTACAGTACTCGGGTGGTGGTGCGTGAGGACGCTACGCACTGTGGCCCACTCTAAAAGTTAAAACTAAACACGGCCCTACTCCCGCTCCTGCGCGTAACGGCCCACCTGTATTGGAGCGGCCGCAAACTCAGCCAGACATCGCCACCCGCATCGACCTCGTAAACTCGGCCGAAAAACAGTCCCGACCCAGGGCGGCCTCGCAAGCTCGGCCACACACAGACGCCAGCCTCGCAGGCTCGGCCGGCCGGCGCACATGGCAGCCACATGGCAAAAGCTCGGTTAGATTCATAGCCGACGCTTAACGCTGCAAGCGACGTACGCGGCTTACTAACACCACCGCTCCCTTCTTTATAGATAGGTAAACATCATATGGCGAGATGGCCGAGCGGTCTAAGGCGCCAGACTAAGGATCTGGTCCGAAAGGGCGTGGGTTCGAATCCCACTCTCGTCACATGAAATCTCTGGATCCTGTTTTTTGTTCTGTCACGCTCATGCACGGCCAACTACCAAACATTTTCAGGGTCAACACTAAGCAGAATTTGGTTGTGGTACGTGTACAGCAATGTAATTGGTACTGTGCAGTATGAATACAGATGCATGAAGTCCGGGCAGGTGCTTTGGAGCCCGAACCCTCCACTGCACTTCGCGTCGCCCACGACTTCAACTTGAACGACAATCCAGAATGATCCACACGCCTAAGTGACAAGCTTGTCGTCGCCCTCCCGTGTATCCGGTGCCAGCTTGTTCTTCCGGGACCCCGCGCCACACTTCTCTGGCTCGTCGGGGTACTTACGAGCAGGGAAGTGGTCAGGAAATAGAGGAGATGGTAGCACTAGGAGCCGTGGTAGTAAGACTACTTGGTCGGGAGACCCGCGAGCAGTGAGAGACCGGCCGTTGCCGAGAAGCCATGTCATCGGTCCACATCTTGTCTTTAGCCATCGAGCCGTCCCATCTCATCCTCTCGTCGCTGCCACCCGGATAGCCATGGACGGCGACCATATCTCTTTCTCTGGGCTCAGAACCACCGTCACGCTGCTCTCCGTCGTCCTGCACTGTTGGAATCTGCCCGCATACTTAGCAAGCTCGGTCGTACGGTACCAGCGCTTAGTCATCCCGTAGATAGCCGCCGTCCCTCGTTCCGCACTCGCCTCACGCGTTTGCCCTTCACCACCACCTCGTTCTTCCCCGCGTCCGTCTGTACTCGCCTCCCGGTGCCCATAGGGACCAACCGCGTGGTATCGATTGCCTTTACCCCCTCGTCCGACCCCGACCGAGCCGCCGACTTCTAACATGCACAACTCCTGCCCCGCCGTGCCAACCGTCAACTTGTCAAGGAACAAGAGGCAGGGTCAGGCGGGATTGAACGCATGGCAGGCGATCTCCTCCCTCTTGACGACTGGCAATGAAGCCTTCGCTGTTACAGGCACCATGGACCGCGACGCCATCACTGCATTTATCGCTTCTCACATCCCGTCCGAGGGGCGAGTTGCGCCAGGTGCGGCTTCCGGGCCGGCATCAGCGCCGTTCCGGTCGGATGCCGCCAACGGATCTCAAGTTTTACGCAGTGTTAAGAAAGGGGAAAAGTGGTATGTTCTCCTTTTGTGTGCAAATCGAGAAGAGATCGCTGAGTTGCGATTTCAGGGATGCCGACACTTTCAGGGAACACATCCAAGATGTCGTGAACATGATCCAGTCCGTCATGGCGCCCCAGGAGGGCCAAGGCAGCCTCTCAGCTGTGGACGCAAAGACGCGAGACCTCTTCCCCTTCGTGGTCTGTCGTTGCCGCCACAACCTCCTAGCCCGTGTGAACGACGGCGGCAAGATGTGGGGCCTTGCGACGCACCCGATGACCTATATCCACGAGCAGCTCGAAACGAGTGCAACTCGCGGCTCGATCCCCGATCAGACCTTCGTCCTGCTTCCAAACGCGCTGCGGTCGACCTTCGAACGCGAAGAGATCCCTCCCGCCCAGCGTCCCGCGCTGACTACGACTCTTACGAGGTCACGGCTGACAACCTCTTAGCATGGGCCAAGCTCTTCAAATACAGCGTCGACACCATACAGACGACCCTCGAGGAGTTGGTGGCGCGCTCGGAGGTGAAAGCGAAGCGGCGCAAGACCGAGACGCTGGAAGAGCGCAAGACCAGGGTGCTGGAGGCGCTCAAGAAGGTTTCCGATCTGTATGACGCGATGCAGCTGCTGAAGCGCCTCCTCGACAGCAAGGTACTCGAGTTTCTCCTCACTCCTGCCATCCAGAGGAAGTTGGGTGAGATGCGCAAAGGGATATCCACGGCGAGGTGTTCCCGTGTGGAAGGTACATGCTCATTCCATTCACGTGGCACAAACTACTGCCTCGAACTGATTCCCATCAGCGCTCGTCATGGAGGCCTCCGGACGCAAATCCGAAATTGGAGGTGGGCATATCTGGTCCAATGTTTGCGCCATGTGTTGCTGACCACCAGCTCGTTTCGGTCGCGACGGCAGGCGATGTAGAGGAGGAAGAGGGTATGTGTCGCGATGCATGCTTTTCGTTCCTACAACTTCAAGTTAATTGCTGACGTATGCAGCGTTTCTTGATGACGGCGATGGGGACGACGACTGTCTTGCCCGATACCTGAAGAGCCTCCTCGTGCCCCTCGACATCGTGACCGCCATAGTCTTTTTGCCGACACCATCCCACCCTCCCCGCGTGTCTGCTATCTATGTCGACGACGGACCCCTGGAGCCGTTGGATGCCCGGCCCTTTGTTGACGACGTTCTCAAGGTGATCCAAGATGTCTTGCAGGAGAAGAAAATCAACGTCCCTGCGGCAGAACTCCAGAAGGCGCTGGACACTGCGGTCGGGAAGGTCAACGAAGCAAGCGTGCACGCGGAGGCTAAGCTCATGGCCCGGGCGTTGTCTGCGCATGCAGCGAAAGACGCACCCCTCGAGGGGCATGGAACGTCGGCGGAGACGTTGGACTTGATGAAAAGTGTATTCAAGGTACGATCTGGCGCTGTCGGCGCCGCTCGCCGCTCACTTGCCGTTGTTCACAGGACGACACGATCGCTATGGGCGTCAGCCAAAAGTGCTGCTACTGCTGCCATCTCCTCGCTCAGCTCATCGCCGAACGTCAATCCGACAGAGTGCAGTTCGTCCTCCCGGGCACCCGCTCCGCCGTTCTTCCTTGGTACCCTCCGGATGGACTTCCCATCGACGTCCTCAAGCGCATGAGGGACGAGCTTTACGATGCGGTGAGGGAGAGGGTGGCGGACGCCACGTTCGTTCCCGGCTCGACGCAGACGATACCACTGCACCTCGACTTCGACCTCCCTGAGCAAGGTGATGCCTCATGGTTGAGCGCCGACTAGACGACACGACTGCACTACAGCTCTGGCTTCCGTATGGAAGGTGATGCCTCGTGGTCGAAGCCCACACGGCCGCGACAAAGTAACATACGTTGTCGGATCCCACTGTCCATTTCGAATGTTCACACCTTGACCCGCCGCACTTCGTACCGGACGCGCTCCGCGTCCCGGACGAGCACCACCACGCGCCCCGCCCCGTCCTCCCAGTGGTCGAGCCGGCGGAGACGCGGGCAGCGCCACGCGAGCACGCTCGCCACCTCGTCGTTCTTCCGCGTCCGCGACCGGTCCGAGAGCGAGAGCCCGGGCGCGGCTGCGTCGGTGTGCGCGACGGCGTGGAAGAAGCGCACCCCGTGGAGCGTCGTGAGCTCCGGTATCTGCTGCAACACTGTCGTCCATTCGGCCTGGTGGGAGACGGCGCGGGTGAGCACAGCGGAGAGAAGAGGCAGCGAAGGCACGCACCGCGTTCGCGACGACGTGCGCCGCCTTCACGCCCACACTTGCACCTGCGGCGCCCGTTTGTGCTTGAGCAGGCCCGCGACGGCCGACGTCCAGCCAGGTGAGCTTCGGCACGCACTCCGCGAGCCGCCGGACGTCCTCCAGATCGTTCCAGCCCGCGAGCTCGACGCGACGGACGCTCTGCCCGTGCACGCGCAACGCGTCCAGGAACGGGCGGTCGCGCGCAGGGCCGGTGAGACGCACGCCCTTCACGGTCTCCAGCGGGCGCGTCGGCCCCTCGGGGTCGCATGTGAGCGGGCAGGAGAGGACCGCGGCGGCGACGTCGCGCGGTGCTTTGAGCTCCTTGAGGCGCGGCAGGGAGCCCACGGGGAGCTTCAGCCGCGCCGCTGCGCCGCCGTCGGGACCGGCGTTCGCGTTCGCGGGGGCCTGACCGAAGGCGATGTCGAGGTGGAGGACTTCGAGCGCGGGGTGCGCGGCCAGGAACGCCGCGGCGGCGTCGAGGCCGGTGCCGGGCGAGCAGGCGAGGGCCGAGAGCGTGAGGGAACGCAGCGCGGCCCAGCGACCGCAGAGCAGCAGGTCGTCCGCGACGGGTGGGACGAAGCCGGGCGCGTTGCGCGAGACGTGGCTGATGTCGAGGGTCTGTGTGCGCGTGAGCCAAGGAGTTCGCCTGATTTACACGCGTGACAAAGTACACACCTGGAGGTTGGGGCACTGGTGCAGCATCGCAGCGATCCGGGCGAGGTCCGGAACCTTGGCCGCACCAAACGCGGACTTTGTGCCGCGCAAGGCAACGGTCTTGAGCCCGTGAAGCTGCGACACCGCGCCCGACTCAGGCCTCAGCCCTCGCACGAGCGACGAACCCACGGACTCACCACGACCTGCTTCGCCTTCTTCCGCGCCTGCCCGTCCACGTCCTCCTCATCCTCGCTCGACTCCCCCGACTCCGCGCCAATGCCCGGGGCAAGGAACACCGCGTTATCCTCCACCTCCACCTCCTCGAGACTCGCGCATCGCTCGAGTGCAGCCCACACCCTCTCAAACCTGACCAGCGAGTGCGAGCACGCCCACCTTACGCTCCTGAGCGCACCCATCCTCCCCAGCGCCGCGAGAAGCAGCCGCTCCTGCTTCGCATGCAGCCCCAGCTCGTCGCCCGAGCTCTCAAACTCCGTGTCCCGCCCCGCGCCCTTCCCCGCCGCCACCAGCGCGCCCGCGAGCTCGGGCGGGACGACCTCGCGCGCAACCCCCGCGCGCTCGTCGAGGACCTCGAGCCGGCGCACGTTGCGCGCGAGCGCCCTGTTCCCGACGAAGTGCGCCCAGACCCCGAGCGCGCCTGGGCGCGCACGCACGAGCCGGTACTCCCAGTGGCGCGCCCAGACGACGTCCCGCAGGCGCTTGCAGCAGGCGGCGAGGGCGGCGAGGTCCGTGCGGGCGTCGACGTGCCAGGCGATCTGGTCGAGGACCTCGGTCGGGAGGCGGGCGAGGGCGGCGCGGCGCGGGCAAGGGGCGAGCCCGACGAAGGGCTCGACGAGGGTGAGGAGGTGGAGCGCGAGCCGGTGCTCGTCCGCGGAGAGACGGTGGGTGTGCGGCGGCGGGCGGGAGGAGAGCACGCCGAGGAGGGTGCGGAGGGCGTAGAGGGCGGTGAACGGGTCCGTGCGCACGTACGACGCGGGGTTGGGATCGATTGGGCACTGGCACTGGGCGCCGTGTGTACGCGGCTGGGGTTTGCGTGCCGTGCGGTCCTTGACCGGCGGGGAGGGAGCGTGGGGGCTGGTGCTGGCGGTGGTAGGAGGAGGAGGATGTGCGGCGCGCCGCGGGCGGGCGGCGGCACGCGAGAGGGGCGGCATTGAGGTCGAAAGCAAGCTGGGACGGCGGGCGGCGGGACTGATATGAGAGCATCCGCGCGTGGGAGAGCACGAGCTCGGCCGGGCCCGAGTACGAAGACTGGGATGACTCTCGGCCCTCGTGCCTGCCCCTTGCTTTGCCGCCACCGGGCGCGACGACGAGGCCCAACCCGCCGCCCGCCGTGTTCGACAACGCTTCCTCGACTTCAATGATACGCGACATCGAACAAGATAGCACGATATTTGAGGAACTTCAATTTTCCGAGAGAGGTTAGCACGGAATCGTTGGGCAGTGATTCGTCTCGCATCCAGTGTACAGACCGCGAATTGCCGGGGTCTACTGTTCACACTATGTAGGAGTTATACATTATATGGACCCACATGGACCAATGGAACATCGAATGCTATGCAGTAGATCCTACCATTCAAAATCTTCGGCTGGGTCGGCCCATCATACAATTGGATGCGAAGTCACCCTCTCCTTCTTCCCATGCGGCTCTTACCTCCCCCTCTTCCAGAGTGGGACACGATGGTCGCTCACTGGTACATGTATGAGCAGGCTCCGTGCTGTCCTCGCCGGTGTATCTTGTACGGTGCTTCCGGAAACTCGAGTCTCGACCCAGGCCTCTGGCACTGAGTCATGCACAGTGTTCATGCACATGTTTGGTGGTAGACGCTGGATGTGATGCGTGGTTTGGGGAGCGGAGCACAGGCGGTGCAGGACGGCGCGACGCGGGATGACGGACGTGTTGAGAAGGATGTCTACGCTCATCGACTTGAACATCCGCAAAGACGTGAACACACCGAACCTGACTCTTCTGCATCGCTACGCCTATCACAGGCCGGGCCGGCATTCGAGCAAACCTTCTGCACGCGGGTTCGACGTGAATCATATGTTTGTATACCTCAACCTGACAGATACCCCCAAGGTACAGTACGACTATTAGCCCGGATAGACACAAATAATACACGACCACGTAAATTCTAGTTGGCAGGCGCCAGACAGCGGTCCGCAGACAGGTTCAGGTCGTTGCCCCACCACTCGGGGAACGGATGCGGGGTGCCGCTCGCGCCAAAGACGGCAAAGTTGAGGATGAAGGAGATGACCTGCGTGCCGCCGTCGAGCGCGGCGGCGACGATGTAGCTGCGGGGCGCGCGTCAGAGAGAGAGGCGAAAAAAGCGAAAAGGGGGGACGGATGCGCACTTGTACTTGGTGAACCAGCGCGGGTAGCGCGTGCGCACCCACCACTGCGAGAAGATGCCGATCACCATGCCCGCGTTCACCTGCGTGTTGACGCCCACGGAGAGCACGCACGAGTACTGGAGGATGATCGGCGTGCTGAAGTTCTCGAACCCGGCCTTCGGCCAGATGTACCACGCCGCGATGAACGGCAGCGGGAGGAAGACGCCGATCGCGAGGCAGATCGGGACCATGTGGTACACGCCCTGCGCGCCGAACATCTGCGGCCCGAGCCCGCCCCACGAGATCCCGTTCGTGTTGAACGACTGCGCGTTCTGGCCGGACCAGAGGCGCGTGCCGGAGATGGAGAGAAGCGCCGCGCGGTTCGCGTTGATGATCGACACCATCATCACGTCTGGCGGGGAGCAGGTCAATGTGAGAAAGAAGGAGGAAGGGCGAGGGACGTACAGTTGAGGACGGCACCGACGACGGTGCCAAAAATCTGCATCGTGAAGGTCACGCGTGGTGGGAGCTTGGTGTACTGGCCAAGTTTGAGGTCCTGGAGCATCGCGATACACTGGCCTTGCGGGTGCTGCCCGTACAGCGCACCGTACATGTTCGCGATCGGGTTGCCCGGGACGAGGTAGGAGACGATCATCTGGTAGAAGCCGTTCGCGGACGTCGTGAACTCGGAGAAGCCAATCGTGGCCGCGAGGATGGCGAAGAGGAGCGAGAGCGTGAGCGAGATGAGGAGCAGGATCGTCAACGCCCACCACGGCAAGCCGGATTGGCCCTCATAGTTGGTCGATTGGGCGATTGCGTACGCGCCGGCCAGCAGCACGAAGTACCACCAACGCGGGATCGCCTTGTAGACCTTCATCTTCTCGTAGTGTGCATCGTGAACCACAAACTCCTCCATGTTCCACGGGTTGAACGTCTTTAGGAACGGCTTGATGTCCCTCCAGTTCCAGAAGAAGACGTGCGTGAAAGTTGCCCCGAGCGAAAGGTTGGAGGTCATGAAGTAGAGCGCGTTCGTGGCGGAGAAGAAAGCGGGCTGTATGCAAGAGGTGAGATTCCAACTGATCGCAGATGGCGCGAGAGGCCTACGTACGCCAAGCTGTTCGTACTTGACGGGGTCAAACTTGCCGTTGGTCAGCAACGCAGTCTGGTTGTATTGTGATCCGTCTGCCGCCTGAGGGTGATGAAGTGTGAGCAGATGAGATATTCGAAGATATAAGCGTGACGTACGAAGATCGCCTGGGACATGAAGGGGAAGTCCTTCGCCCTCCACAGGTTGCCGTAGTACACACTCGCCATTAGGATGTACGTCAAGAAGATGCCGATGTCCTGGTTGATCTGCAGCCACAGTGGGCTGAACAGACATCCGCTGCCGATCAAATTCCAGTCAAAGCACCAGGCGAGGAGGCCCATGCCCTCGTTGTTGCTCGCGCCCCCGAATATGTTTCGGAAGACGGGGCTGTGGTTGTTAGCGAGACAGAAAATCGTCACTCCGGTCAAGAGCGGGAAGATCCCTGGCACCGCGAAGTGAGCTGGTGGGTTTGATGGCAAGAATGGAAAGGGGAGCGTACATTGTGGGATGATCTCCCAGACAAACATGACGAGAAAGACCGTCCAGAAGAGACGCACGCGCTTCGAGGTCATCTGGTTGTCATAGTGCAGCGCTTGAAAGAGGTTCGCGGTCGAGACTGCGTGCGAGGTCAGATCATGGTGTAACGTCGCTGAGAGGGAGACGCACTCGTGGACGGCCAGAAACACTTGGTGGGACGAACGAGCAAGTCCTGCAACAGACCAGCGTAACCGTACCCTAGGAGCTGGGAGCCAATAAGCGTGAATATAGCGAGGCCAGGGTTGAGCGTGTTGTTGTAGTACACTGTTCCACGCTGTTGTCAGGTGATAGCTACATAAATGTCGAGCTACTCACAGTCCTGGACGGAGATGACTTGGATGGCCGTCGCAGAGGTCGCCGCGGTAGAGGACATGATGATGATAGCGACATGCTCCTTGACTAGGGAGCAACGATTAGAAACTGGGCTGGGTAACAAGAGTACCGGGGACTCACGGTTGAACGGTCCGGGGTTCACAAAACGCCAAATCCCCTTGGACGGTAGCAGCGCCATGAGATTTCCGAACCAGTAAGAGAGTATGAGTAAGAAAAGCGAGGACACCCCGAGCGTCTGGGGCTTGAAGTAGTAGATCTGGGCGAGAACGCTGTATACAAGGTGAGCAGCACGAACAGGCGATCGGAGCGAAACATGAAGACGTACGCGCCAAACGCGGAGAACCCCAGTCCGAGGAAGAATGTGCGGAACGTGAGCGCCTGGAGTTCAGGCTCGTCGTGCGTCGATAGCACCTGGCATGGGAGGATGAGATGAGCGGCACGAGCGGAGGTGGGGGCGAGCAGCAGTGGGCGCGGACCTTAACGGCGACCTCGTATGCCTCCTGCACGAGGTATTCCTCTTCCGCGGCCTCGTTCCGCTGGGGTCGATCCTCGAACTCCTCGACCTCACGCGCCATCTGCGCGTCATCCGTCTCGGACTCGGTCGCATGGCTTGCTGCAGCCTTCTCGAGCTCAACGCTGGATTGGAGCCAATCTTGCTTCGAGTCTTCACTCGAGAACCCGGTAGTCTTCGTCGCGGGGTCGGCCATGGTGAGGAGGACGGGAGCATAGGGTCAGTCGGGCAGAATCCTGGTTGCATGGTTTATAGCGGCTGCCCGTATGGTCAGCCGCAATGGCTGGCATCACCGCGGCTGACAGGCGCACAGTTATTGTGGATGCGAGAGGGACGTGTCGCATCTTCTCGTAGGTATTGTGAGGGCCGCAATCGTTATTTCTCCGGGCGGAGAGGGTCGTCCATGTGCACCTGTGCAACTAAAGTCATCCTCAAGCCGCCGACACTGTGAGAGCCCCCGATGAAACCGCTCTTGCGCCATCCTCTGTTTGAAATATCCGCAGTGGCCCAAAGATACAACAACTTAAGGTGACGAGTACTTCAAGGTCGTTGAATGGGTGTATGCCAGAAGCAAAGTAGTGGAGAAGACGCACCTAGGGGGAATCACGCCCCCGAACCCCTTCCCAATTCTCCGAGGTGTTCAATGGACGCCTTCAAGTCCTCCGCGCTCCCCACACCATACGCCCTCGCCGCCGCCGCCGCGACCTCTGCCCGCCCCTCCCCGAACACCTTTGCGGAGCCCCTTGCTTCCCTGTTGCCTCCCTCCTCGCGGGCGCGCTCCTTCGCGTGCTCCATGAGCTGCTCGACCGCCCAGGCGAGGTATCCGGTCTGGCTGGTCTCCCACGGCCGCTTGCCCGGCTCGGTAACTGGATGCGTCGGCTCGAGGGACGCGGGGTCGAGCGGTGGGAGGGCGGAAACGGACGCATGCATCGACTGTAGGGAGGCGGGGAGGGAGAGGAGGGTCTCCATTTGCGGGGAGCGGAGGAAGGCGAGGCGGGCGAGGCGAGATTGGGCGCGCGTGAGGTCTGTCGAGGAGCGGTGGATTGCGCGGGTAAAAAGGCGCTTGAGCTTGCGTTGCTGTCGACGGAATTGAGGGGGCGCTGATGAAGAGAAGAGAAGCAGAATCAGACTCACCGCATGCACCTTTCTTCGCAGCTCATCGATCTCGGCCAGCAGCTCTGCTTCGCGCTCCGGTGGATGTTCTAGGTTGAAACCGGCTTGGTGGGGTACAACGACGGGCAAGTCGGAGGGGATGGCGAAGATGTTGCGCATGGACCATACCTCAAAGAAGTCTAAGGCAACGTCAAGATGGTGTTCGAGCAGTGTTTGAAAGGCAACAAGGCCTTGTTCAATTTCTTGCGTTGGGTCCCAGTCTGGTGCAGATGCGGCCCGAGCATCTGCCCATCGTTGCAGAAACTGTTCCATGGCGTCGATGGACTGGCGCGCCTCATCGTTGGCGGTGTTGATGATGTCGTCCAGTAGAAACTGTGGGATAAAGCCGAGTAGCTCAGGCAACAGGACGGAAGGAACAGTTGGAGGGGGACCAGGAGGTGCGCTCATCACGAGGATCGAGAAGGGGCCGAGCGGGAAGAGAGAATGGGTAGAGGAAGATCTAGAGAGACCAGGATGTTGCCGTCCGCTCTCCGCAACGCGTGACGTCACATTCACGTGCATTGTGACATGCCTACTTCTGAAGTTGGATCGGCGTCATGCATGCTCGGGCATAGCATAAAGGAGAACGCTTGTGTAGACGATGTCGATGATACAGACAAGACGGGTGAGTACTTAAGTCTACGTACGACCGCGCCTGTCTGAATCAGTGCGGGGGCACCGGTCGGCGCTTCTGCGGAATCAGCTCCAATATCAAGCGCCCGTTCATGGGCCTGGCGCGGCCACACCTTCGACTGCCTTCAGCTGGTTACTGTCGCTCTACACCTTCGTGCATTTTCTCACGCTGCACAAAATACATAGGTTGAGTCGAAAGATCAAGCGTGTGTGAGTATAGACGGTGGGATAATGGGAGCCGTGCGCAGGAGAACGATAGTGTACCCTGCGTGAACTACGTACGTTGCCACTACTATTGTAGAGCCCACCCTCGTCGACCATAGTTGAGAGCGGTAGAAGAGTGGGAAAAAAAAGGTTACGACAAGCACTGGAGGGCGAAAGAAGGCCTGGAGCCTTTTCAATTCTCAGCACAGTGGATTCCCGACTCGTCGAAGGACAGGATACATGTGGAACGATTAATCGGAGTGACTCCGGAGCGTCTTTCTAGGATGCGGCGCTCTCGGAAGCACACTGCAAGACAGAGGTAAGCACGCCAAGCTGGTTTTATCGAGAGCATTTTCTCACCTCGCCTAAAACCAGTCCGAGCTCTTCGCGCCAGCCTACCATGCCTCCCAGGCCACGGTGCACGCGCTGACGCGCAGCAGGGGTGTTGAGTATAGGACATCCGGTGAACTCGATTAGCCTGGCTTCCTTAGCAGCCTGCAGGGTTTGTTATTGAAAACGTCATGGAATACCGTGCTAAGACTCTTGATGTAGCATCACCACCACGCTCGTGGATGGAGGAGGCTCGGTTGACAACCTCCTGCACCGAACCCGATGAGCGGCGTAAGCAGTCCCAATTTCCAAAGAGCTTCGGGGCCTTCTTACGTGGCTAGCAAACAACGCGAATTCTTTAGCGAACGCTAAATAGTAAGTGATGGAGTCAAGAGTGAGTTAGAAGTACTGACATGGGTCTACGCCGTTGCTACTAGTGCCGACAGAGACAGACAGAGACCAGTCGAAGCGGTGATAACAGCCACTGTAGTCAGATTTTGATAGTTCTTGTACTCAGGTTTTCTTGGCGTATGGATTATGGTGATCCGACGCAGCCCGCACGTCCAAGAGAAGAATACCGCCGCCAAGTTGCTTCAGTGCGGGCGCGGATTCGACCTCGAGAACGATGGGAAAAAACTTCAACGGGACCTGACGGCAACAGCCGAAATTTCACGTGGTAGTTCCTCGACGATGCGCGCCTGCCCCGCGTTATTCTCTTTTACCGAGATACCAATCACCCACAAGATGCGCTCTACTCTCAGTGTCACAGGCCGGTCGCCCGCTGCATATGCGCAGCTCGGAGAAGGTATTGTCACTTCATTCTACACCCATGAGCTCCCAGAATACGCCACCGAATGCCAGCACGAAACGATTCAAGGCTGACTATGGTGCAGTCCATTTGACCACCACTACTTTTGTACAGCGCTTCGGGAGCGCTCAATAAGCACCCAATTTCTTAGTTCTCTAGCCAATCACTACCTTTTCGCTGTCTGAACAAATCCCCAAGAGGGTTTGTCGAAATTCTGAGTTTGAAGGATTTTCATCTCCCCGCTATTGCCACACGTGCTGATGGATGACTAATACAGTCATGTGATGTACTAAGCGCCTCTCTCTAAGACTTCTTTTGTGCAATTGCTACAGTGACGAGTTCAATCTGGACCAGTACACACTCATCAATTTGCTACTGAGCAGAGATAGTACAATTAGATACATAAATAGCGTGACTATCAGTGCTCGCAGGACAATTTGGCAATCTGGGTGATGGCTTCTAGCAGGTTCGTCTCCACCGCACGTCAATGATGATCTCAGACAAGTGAGGCAGAACTGGATATCGCTACAAAAATTTCTCATTTCGTCCAGAAATATATTCTA
The DNA here is from genome assembly GCF_022376455.1 of Epithele typhae. Lineage (NCBI taxonomy): Eukaryota > Fungi > Basidiomycota > Agaricomycetes > Polyporales > Epitheliaceae > Epithele > Epithele typhae. The sequence goes on along the minus strand of NW_025954218.1, from coordinate 75,473 downwards.
TACATGTGCATGAGCCCATTATTGGCCGTCTTCAGCTTCTGGACTACATTTTCAAGTGTCTCGAAAATCAAGTCTGGCTATTGCCACCACGTGACTGATTATGTAAGCTGTGCGAAAGTAGTGGTGGCCAAATGGACTGCACCATAGAGCTTCCAGTATTGTCAAAGCCAGCATGGACGCCAACATTCACCCCAATCCCCGTCTGACGCCTTCTGATTTTGTCCCACACTCCACGGAGTATATATGTCAGGCACTGAAGCGATGGCTAGCGTGTCTGAAACTGACTGCTCGCGACCATGCTACTGTACAAGCAGCTCCGTGCCATGGTTCCGTCAGTGTCCCACTCCCGCGCTTCACTGTTGTCTACGTCCAGCAGCTTCATCCGGATAGCCCGTCCGCTTTCTAGCTCAAGCATCGAGCGTGACACCGGACCTGTGGGAGTTGCACGCGCGATCGCAGCAGCTACGAACCCCGAGATAAGCACGTCTCGTTCATTGGTGATTGTCTCCGCTGTGTCTGACTATTTTTTCACTAGAGGCTACCTCAACCTTGTTTACTCGCGAGCTAGCGCTCACCGATCGGGTCGCATTCGTCACCGGGGCGAACCGGGGGCTGGGACTCGAAATGGCGATGGCGATGTCAGAGGCAGGAGCCTGAGCGGTATATTGTCTGGATCTCGCAAAGGAGCCTGGAGAAGAGTGGAAGCTCGTTTGTGACTGGTTGAGAAGGATGACCGAGAGCGATGGCAAACAGAGACGCTTCCATTACGTGCAAGGCGACGTCCGCGATCAGGTGGGTCCCGCACGAATGTGAGGCTCGTTACATGCGCGTGTTGACCCCTTCTGCAGGCGAATATGTGGGAAATCGCGAGGGAGATAGGCAACAAAGAGGGGCGATTCGACGTCGGCGTTGCTGCTGCGGGGATTGAGAAGGGCGGTATACCAGCTACGCAGTTTCCGGAGGGTTCGTTTCGAGATGTGAGCGGATACCTTTGCTTGCGATCTCGTACGGAAGCTCACCTCCAATCGTAGGTGATCGATGTCAACCTGAATGGCGTTCTGTACAGCGCTCAGGCTGCAGGGCAGCAGATGGAGCGTTTTGCCAACGGCGGCAGCATCATCCTGATCGCAAGCATTTGCGGTCATATTGCGGTCAAGGTAATCTCTCAATCTGATAGGCTCCCCATCTGCTAATTCAGGTCCAAGCCCATTTATCAAGTTGCATACCACTCGGCGAAGTCTGGAGTGCTCCAAATGGCCAGGACGATGGCGTGCGAACTGGGCTCGCAGAATATCCGAGTCAATTCAATCAGCCCCGGGTTCATCAACACAACGTGAATCGTAGTCCCATCTCATCTTTTTGCCATGAAGACGCTCACAACCCGCGAATAGGATGATTGAAGAGGTGTACCGAGTTCCTGAGCTGCTCCAATACGTCGAGTCGTTGAACCCACTTGGGAGGATCGGGCGGCCTGATGAACTGAGAGGCGTCGCAACGTGGCTCGCTAGCGATGCCAGCTCGTTTTGCACTGGAAGCGAGTGAGTGTTTCGTACGCATACAGGTGGAACCGTGACCCTTATACAGTTCCGTTGCAGCATCAACGTGAGCGGCGGTTCCACGGCATGGTAAACCTTCTTGACACGCCGTCGTGTACCCCGGTTCGTAGCGCTCTCTGTCAATTTTTCAGCCATACCAGACCTGCGTGTATCAATCGGCGCGTGATGTCGACGTAAGGTATTCGTTTCAAAGGGGGTCTCTTCGCGTTGAGTTGAGTTGCTTCCCAGCTCAAGTTGCAGTAAGGTTTCAGTCATGAAAGTACGTGCATTGTGCGCTTCCATCTTTATGGATTCGTCTCAAACGATTGTCCAGTCATCGCATCGTCAACGGGCACAAACATGCGCACGCCTGAACGACACCAGCCACATTACTACCCGCAGCCGCCCCGTCACTAGTGAGATATTAATCCCCTCATGCTTCGTATTTTGTGCTCAGTGGCTGTCCGCCGCATCTACGGTGTGCAGGACACCGGACTCGTTCGTGTTCCCGACAAGAAATCTGCGTGAGATTCTACGACAGCCTGTTTGATGCCGATGAATTGTACTGACTCAGGGTTTCAGTAGACCGCGCCACGCGCACAACACAAGGGTGATCGCGTCGCCGTGCGGCAGATCGTACGACATAAGTTCGACATACCCCACCGCGCGCTTTACTTTCATGACCTGTGCGCGCGCATCAAACAAGGTTCAATGAGCACTGCACGCCAGGTTGCGAATTTGTCCGAAATCGGCGCTCGGAAACGCTCCCTCTGCAGGGAGCCTCCGGTCTCCCAGGCGTCGGATGCTAATGTGTCTAGGAAAAGCTTCACGACCACCGCTTCCACCCCTCACCGATGTCACAGTCTTATCCACGCCAAATGCCCGGCTAGGGATGCTGCGCGAGAGCTCTGAACCCTGGGCCACCGTTCATGGAAAAGGAAGCTGCGTGATGGTGCGGAGGGTGAGTGGACGGAGAGTGTCGGACGCATGTAAAATGCTCACCATTCGCGCTCTAGGCCCCCAGCTTACGAGCGAAGTACTACTATCCCCTATGCCACGCCTCAACTCCTTCCTCAAAGCCGCTCTCTCAACTCTTTGCCTGTCGCAAGTGACGAAAGCCCAGCCCGACGCTACTGTGCAGCTCGACAACGCGACGGTTATAGGTGTCCCCAACGTCAACTTCGTCACCTTCTTTGGCATTCCTTTCGCTCTACCACCGTGAGTCCTTATTCCTTGGTAGGACCTGACCTCTAGGATGATGTTTCTCTAACGAGCTGCTTCGCAGTGTTGGAGATCTCCGGCTTCAGATTCCCTGGCCGAATGCACCATACACGGGCACAATCAACGCGACCTCGCCAGGCACGCAGTGCTGGCAGAAGATGACCACGCCCCCAAAGCTCCCGCCTTCCGCTCCACCTGCTGTCGGCGTGTTCTTGCAGGAGATCACGACAACGAGCTCACAAGTGCAGAGCGAAGATTGTGAGTGGTCGCTATTCTGGATGATGCGTAACGTTGATGACACGGCCATCGTGCAGGCTTGAACTTGAACGTGATCATCCCTGTGGGGCGAAGGAAGGAGACAACCTCCCTGTCGCAGCGGTGATTTTTCTGACATATATTCCTAAATAAAAGTCTCTGACAGAGTATATGATGGATCCGCAGTGGATCTTTGGAGGAGGAAACGAGTTCGGATCGAATCTGCAGTGAGCAGTACAGCACACAAATGTTGCGCGTTGCTGACGGATCTTAGGGTGCCTGGCGAAAACGTCGTCAACCGGTCTGTGTTGATAGAGAAGCCTATCATATTCGTATCCATGAACTATCGGTACGACTCCGCAGCTGTGTCACTCGAAAGACCGTGTTGACGGAAATTGAACGTGCAGCCTCAACGGGTTTGGGTTCCTCGGAGGACGAGAGGTTCAGGAGGCGGGTGTCGGCAATCTAGGTCTTCACGATCGTTCGTACGGATAACTCGTCATGAATTCCCCCTATTGACGGCCTTGTTTGAAGAGCGCGAGGCTTTGCGCTGGATTCAGAAGTACATCCGGAAGTTCGGGGGTGACCCCACAAAGGTCACCATGTGCGTACTTTGTTCCCGTTTACCTGCACGCAATCTACTCACATCGCATCTTGTTTCCATATAGCTGGGGCGAGAGCGCGGGTGGAGAAGGTGTCGCCATGCAGATGCTCGCAAACGACGGCGACTCCGAAGGCCTCTTCCGTGGCGCATGGATGGAGTCTGGATCCACAACGTTTACAGGCGACTTCGCTCAAGATCTGCAGCCCAACTTCGACACCATTGTTCAAAACACCGGATGTGCCAATCAGATGAACAAGCTCATGTGCTTGAGAAGTGTCGACGTCAACACGCTGGTGCAAGCAATTAGCGACACGGAGGGTTTCTTGAGTTTCTCGGTGAAGATCTGAGCTCGCTATGGGAACTATCGGCGACCAACTAAGAATTTTACTCAGGCTATCGCCTCTCCCTACGCCGCTGTGCGTGCAGACGGAAAATTCGTCAAGAAGCCTCCCCAGAAACTCGTCCTTTCTGGGAGCATCGCGAACGTCCCCTTCGTGCTCGGCTCAAACCAAGACGAAGGGACACTCTTCTCTGTCTCTTCGCTCAACCTCACGTGCGTTTCCATTCTCTCGAGTTGTAGCCACTCTCGCTCACCCGGCTCTCCGTTCTCAATCCACAGCACCGAGGCTCAGGCGCAGGCGTACATCCACGGCAACTACTACTCCAAAATCCCCCAGGCGAAGATAGCCGAGCTCTTCAGACTCTACCCCGCCGACCCCGCCGCGGGCTCGCCGTTCAGGACGGGCCACAACTTCACGATCACGCCCGTATACAAACAGATATCCGCCTTCCAAGGTGATCTCCTCGTCAACAGCCCGCGCCGGTTCCTGCTCAACCGGCGTGGGGAGAAGCAGGGCGCGTGGACGTTTTGTGAGCGCACTTGGGCGATCTCTGAGCATGCAGGCGCTGATCTCACCAAGTGAGCGAGCGCAGCAAGATCCCCGGTCTCGGCGCGGTGAGTACCACTCGTGCGCTACACCCAGAGTCACACATGCTGACTTCATAACGATTCGCACTATGCAGGCGCACACTACGGAGGTGCCGATCATCTACGGCGGCGGCGACCTCACGGATTACCTGATCCGCTTCGTCAATGACCTCGACCCAAACGGGGCGGAGAACAGCAGCGCGATGTACTGGCCGAAGTGGACGAAGCACGAGCGGAGCTCACTCACGCTTCTCGACGGTAATGTGACGCTGGTGGTGCAGCTGGACACGTTCAGGGAGGAGGCGATCGAGCTCGTGACCGAGTTGAGCTTCACGCAGAATGCGTGAGCGCGATCTCGTACGTCTTGACGAACTTCTTGGTCCATTCTCGACGGCTTACGAGCCTTTTCCTTGACGCGCACAGGCCAAGCTGTCTTCAGAGGACAACAATGGAGAGGCAAAGAACGATGCGCCGAGGTTGTCTTTCTACACTTTTCTAAGCATTTTCGTCCACAATATAAAGGTCTGTACAGAATGCATCTACTTTTACTTGGCCGGTGTACCATAAGGGCGCCCAATGCAATGCTTTGTAGAAGGGTATGAATGACGAGAAGACGTCGATGTTATGCCTGAACCTCAGCTTGCCCGTCCGAAGTTGACGGGAAAAATAAATGAAAATTCTTCTTGACGAGAGTGGGATTCGAACCCACGCCCTTTCGGACCAGATCCTTAGTCTGGCGCCTTAGACCGCTCGGCCATCTCGCCATGTAACGCCCTAATCTTTGTAAGTATATATAACCAGTTCTCCGCGGCAAGCCAAGAACGCTGGCTACACAGCGCACACTGGTCGTTGCTCTCCTCCACCACGCCCCGCCCGCCGCCTTCCCTGATGGACAAGCAACCCATCTCCGCGTTTTGGCACGGGTTCGCGCGGAAGAACGAGGGAAGGTGCAGCACGACAAGTAAAACGCCTACGACTCGCCTCTTCCCTGCGACATTGCAACAAATCATTGGTCGACTCTACAACAGATTTCGACGGCGTCCGGCGGGCGATGAACGGGTCGCACTCTGTTATGGTTTGCTCCTGAAGTTTCCGCATAAGTGTGGATTCGCGCTGCGACGTGCGGCAGGGTCTCGTTATGCGCGAGCCCCGGGCTGGCTTTGCTCGGAACACGGAGTACCTCGAGCCCGCTTCTCCGCAAGTCACCAGGCTGGAATACGGGGACTTTGACCCCCCTATCGTCCAGGATTTTACTGGTCAGAAAGTTTGTGGCGCATGGCGGCGGCTCCGACAGCTCTGCAGGCACCTCGAAGTGCTGGCCGACCTAAATCCCCCTCCCGCGGCATGCTCGCGCTCGACGTGGATATGCAGGCGGGGGGCGCCGCAGCGTCTGCGGCGTGCGCGACCTGACGCCAACTTCGCGCGACTGCAGATGCCACAGGCCACTTCAGTGGTTTACTCCCGCTCTCCGAGGCGAGACCCACTTCGCTGTGTGTTCCCATCTTCCGAAGGGCCTCACCGAGGGCGGGGCCGTCCTGGTGCGTCTCGTATCGCTACGTATGTCTGCGCATAGGTCGCCGATGCACGTCTCTCGCTCGGGCGCACACCGGATCGAGGTGCGCAAACTGCTTGCACGGTCCCGCCTCACGTTCTTCGTCTTCCGCGTCGCCCGCGAGCTCTTGCCGTCCCTACTGCATTGTCACCGCGTCGCGGGCGAGGCGCTCTTCGAGGGTGCCCGAGACGCCGACGATGGTGCCGAATGAGGGCGGCTGGTGTGGACTTTGAGTGCTCGCTCGTGTACAACATCCGCGCCTTAACGCGAACGCTCCGCGTTACCTGCACCCCATCAGCGCGGCGAGATGTCTCCGTGGTGTGAGTTCTCGAGGTGGACACCGACGATGTCTGCAGATACGCCCGCACGAGGAAGACCCCGACATGACGTCACCGCCTACGTGCAATACCGGCACCGAGTATCTACGCTGCGCGGAACGGCGGCATCGCCCCACGCCGCGTACTGTAGAAGAAGCAAGCGTGCACGACTCGATCGCTGCCCCGACTCCGCGCGAGCTCGAAGGCGACCTCTTTCCGCACCTCCGAACGTCCGTCGTCCCTCTCTCCGCGCCCGCGAGCGCTGCTGCAATGCTCCGCTGTGTCTACTTCGCTTGGCCAGCGATCTTCGCCTTCCTCGCTCCCATCTCCTTGGCGTCCGCTGCGGCCCTCTCCCGCGTCCAGGTGAGTGCGCCCGAGTCTTCATGTGGTTCGACGTCCACTGATGGACACTTGCTGGCGAAGCGCGACACGAGCGGAGTGTTCGTGTGCATTGATATCGACTGGGGTGGCGATTGCACGACGATCCACACGCCGCTTAACCAGTGCATGCAGTTCGACGAGCAGTTCTCAAAGCAGGTTTCGAGTATGCGCAGCTTAGACGAGTGCGTATGGTGTCATGGTGGGTGTTTCCGGCTTACACTGCTTCGGAGACATTCAACGCTGAATCATCTGCGACAGGGTACTCGTGGGTTCTTCTTCTTTTACGCCACAGCACCACAGCGCTCACTATGAGGTGAAGACAGACCGACTGCGACGACCCCTCGCTGTGGATGTTCGACTCAACCGGACACAGCGACGGCGGGATCCCCGACGTTCCCGAGGGCCAAGGGGGCCCGACGGTAGATCAGCTCGAGCTCGACTTCAACGACCAGATGACGGCGTTCGAGTGCTGGAATATTTGTTGAGGGGAAGAATGATACCTATTTGTAACACACATGTACCAGTATATGCCCCGCTAGTAAGCCATTGTCGCCATTCAATGTGTCTTGTAAAGTCGATCAAAGCACAGGAGTCGGAGGCTCGGTGGCGTTGAGTTAGGAGCGACGAACGGATCGACTCGGGACGGTGGACACCGCTCAAATCAACATATGTGGACGGAGGCGGTTGGGGTCTCTTGTTTGGGTCAACATTTATATTCCGTGCACTTGGTGCAGGTACGGTACATGGGCTCACATAGGTGTTATGCTGGTTGCAGCATCTAAGGCCCTTCAAGACGCGTCATCGCGTCGCGGTTGGCCAGGTCTAGTGGTCTGCAGGAGTTCGTGAGATCGAGAGAATTTCGTATTACATATCTTAATTGATGAGGGTTTAGTTCATGGCCCAATGGTCTAGAAGTATGATACTTGCTTTGGGAGCCATGTGCTTCCATCACGTGACCTAACTGCAAGGGGTCCCGGGTTCAATTCCCGGTTGGGCCCATTTTTATTCGGCGTCATTCCCATGTTGCACCTCTACCTTTCGTCTACTAAGCTGGGGATATCGAAGTGATGGTCGCTCTTTTTTTTTTTTTTGAAGAGCCACAATGGATACGCGACTGTCTGGGGCTATGGAGGCTGCGCCGCCTGTGCCCGCAACCTGCGCCCTCGCTCGTCGTTCGGTTCCTATCGCTCCGGCCTGCACACCTCTCTGCAGCCCGAACCCTTCCCCGCTATCGCGGGTAGGAAGGGTTTGGGGCGCGGAGAGGTGTCCGTACCTCCGCTCTGGGAATACCGCTCAGGCTATGGTCCCGGGTACAATTCCCGGTCAATGTCTTCCCCCTCTAAGTACTTGCACGATGCACCCTGCTTGACTGGCTTCTGTCATTGTTCCCATGGCCGTTTTTTCTTGTCGGTCCAAATGACGACGCTCGGAGACAGACGGCGGTGCTCCAGATTGCAGAGCCATATGTTTCGCGAAGGACCTACGCTTGTCCATCTTCTCGCTGTATCTTTCGTCTGCGCTTTGAGTTCACCTCAGGACGATCCTGTGTAATATCTGCACGTAGATCGAGCATCGGCAGGCGTCACTTCGAGCATCTAACACAATGGGGCGTGCGGGATTCGAACGGGCGGACTAGGACCTCCTCCCTAAACTCTTCAGCTGTCAAAACCTGTCATTCGGACCCCACCGCGTCATCATTTTGGGGAGCATACAAGACGGCTAGACCACCCTCGACCCACTCGCGGCTTTTCCTCTCAACCCCCTCCCTAGCAAGCCCTCGTCCTCATGTCGGACCAACCTGAACAGCGCACGCAATCACCTCAGCCCGAAGTATGTCACCGTTGTATTCCTTCCAGCACTCTTCTCACATGAAGTCGTTCCTCTACATTCGCCGGTCTCGAAGCCTGCCCCGAAGTTGTCGGCGGACGAACCCCGCTCGATGCCGGTGTCCAACGTCGACGACCGCGACTATCGGGCATGTATGGAAGAACAAAGCCAACTTGAGCAGGAATTGAAGTCCCTGATTGAAGCGGAGATGGAGCGCACAGGTCAGACGGTCGAGCAAGTCCTGTTTGACATCTTGGAGCAGTCAAAGCTTGACTTCATGGAGGAAGAAGCTGCCGGAGCATCGTGGACGGTGCGTGTCCGCGCGTATTTTCTGTCGTGCGCGTTTCCATCTGTGATACAGGGCCCTCGTCGTGCGGATTGACGGGAGATCGTGAGCGCAGTGGTGCCGCCAAATCGTCCTTCGTGCATCCGAAGATGGCCGCAAAAAACAATGCTTCTCGCCACGTGTACATCAACCCTGCCGTGCGTTCTTGTCGTCCCCGGGTGGTCTACTAGCCACTAGACCGATTACAATAGCACCCCATCTTATTCCCATTTCCCGACACGGTACACTGCGGGGTGCACGGTCCGTTCTGGGCAGGCGAGTGCCATCTTCAGCTCTCCGAAGACGTCGGTAGCCTCGCGCGGCGCACATCTCACCCTGATGGCGACCAGCTGCAGCTGGGCAGGCGAGGGTGCGGGACGGCGAGCGCGGCGCGGAGAGTGGGGGGTGTATGCCGCTCGTCGGCAAGCGCGGCTGCTGAGGTCTGCGCGAGCATCGCGGGGAGAGCAGGCGGGTGTGGGACTCGCGGAGGGGTTTCAGCTGGCGTGATCGACCTCAGGGCCGTGGGCGCAGTGGTTTAGGACTACGCTTGGACCGAGTATGGGGTCGAGCGCGCCGCCCGATGAGACGTCCGGGACGTGCAGAAGAGGGATATCAGAGGTGGGATGAAGGGGAAGAGAAGAGAGCGCGCGGGCGGTGCCGGACGATGGGGAAAGCGACGCGCAAAGGCGGAGGAGATCGCAGTGTGGGGCTCATGAACCACGTTTTGCCGCCTTGCTCCGGCCCTTGACCGGACCCAGTCAATCATGTTATCCCGAAGAAAGGTGCGGCCGCCTGACTTTGGATCTGGGGATGGATCAACCCCATGAACATGGCTCGCGCGCAGGGAAAGAGAGCGATTGAATTGGGCAGCATCGAGACTTCGCTGCGAGAGTTTCGCTTCAAGTGCGAAGACTTCGACGGGCTCTTCCGTTTGGGAAAACAATAAAACAAGTAGACCGAGACGCGGAGGAAGGCCGCCTAGGACGATGGACCCACCTCAAGTTACAATATTACAACCTTACATCGGGCTACGCGGCTACACAGACGCCCCCTCCATGCACTCTCACCACGCAGTGTGCCCTCCGCAAACATGTATACTGGCAAGGCACGGGCCGTAAGCAGACGTTCACGCACCAGGGCAAGGCGAGAAAGACGGAGACTCACTCGCTCCCGGTCACGAACGACGCCGCGTCGCTCGCGAGCCACACCGCGGCCCCGCGCAGCTCGTCTGGGCGCGCGATGCGCCCCATCGGGTTCCCGTTCACCGCCGCCGCGTGCAGCGTCGGGTTGTCGTCGAGCAGCGCCGTCAGCCTGTCGCGCCGCACGCTGCGTCAGCGGCCCGCAGAACGCAGCGAACGAAGGGACGGGACGCACGAAGTCTTGATCCACGCGGGGCTGATGCTGTTCACGCGGATGCGCTTCGGCGCGAGCTCGCACGCCATGCTGCGCGCGAGCTGCACTTGCCCCGCCTTTGAGGCTGTGTACGCGACCGTGCAGAACGCCGGCTTCGGGTCGCGCGCGCGGTGAGGCGAGGGTGAGCGGTGGGTGAACTGGCGCGAGAACCGCGGAGAGCGAGACGGGTGCGCACCTCGATCGCGACGCTGGCCGCGACGCTCGCGATGAAGATGATGCTGCCCCCGGTGCCGAAGCGCTCCATCTGCTGCCCGCACGCCTGAGCGGCGAAGAGCGTCCCCTTCAGGTTCACGTCGATTGTCTGGCGCGCGGGGGCAGGTGAACGAGCCGGCGGACGGCGCGCTGGGAGCGATACGCACCTTGTCGAACTCGGGCTGGGGGTGTGTGAGAGACGGAAAGAGCCCTGCGACGATCCCCGCGTTCGCGACGCAGATGTCGAGCCGGCCCTCGGCGTCCCCGATCGTCCCGGCGAGCGTCCACATCGCTTTCTGTGTGGGCCGCCCCGGGCCCGGCAGTGTGAGATCGCGGAGAGGCAGAGGCGGAGGCGGAGGCGGAGGCGGAGGGAAAAGGGGACAAGGGGGCACACCTGGTCCGTCACGTCCTGGCACACGTACTCGAGCCGGCCGAGCCCTCCGATGCGCGCGAGGTAATTCTGCACCGCGGCGAAGGTCGCGCTCGGCGCGGGCGCGAGGTCGACGCAGAAGACGACGCGCGCGCCGGCCTCGATGAGCGCCATGGAGATGTCGAGGCCGATCCCACCGTTGGCGCCGGTGACGAGGGCGACGCGGTCGGTGAGCGCGAATTCGTACTTGAAGAGCGTCGCTTCAGGCTCTGGAGTCACGCCGGAAGGTGAGCAAAGGGTGGATAGGGGAGGGAGTGGATGCGCACTGATTGCTGAATCGGTCGACGCGGCGAGGGCGCGCGCGACGCCGACGGGGTGGTAGGGAGGGAGAGCGTCGGGCATGGTACGGCGGCAGGAGAGTGGGGGGCTTGAAAGGCTCTGCGATGTCAATATATCTGTCGCGGCGTGATGCAGCTCCGAATCGCGAAAGCCAACGAGAGACGCCCAGAGACTGCGCGAACTTCGAAGAGCAGCAGGAATTCCCAGGGTAACGAGCACAACGAATAGGTCCCGTCCGCCGGATCCTACCAGATCGTCCTGAAGCACATGGATCCTGCCGACTCCAGCATGGAACCTGTTGGCGAGCTCACTGCGGCCATCCAACCTATGCTTGGGAGCAGCCACGTGAGAGTCAAGACGGCATACTTACATAGGCACCATCCTCATGCATCCTCAATCTCGGCAGGGACCACCTCTAGTACTTCCGGGACCCCAATTGCTGTGTGCGAGCCCCTCCTTCCACACCTGCCGCCACCCAGATGCCACTGAGAGGCTGGCACCGGCGAGTGACACCGGGTGGACGAGTACACGCGAAGACGTCGAGTCTCGTAGTAAAAGCCGGCGCGTCCGCTGCGGTGTGCTCCGTCGTCGACGTTGAGCCACGGGACGCGCCGAGCCGGAATGTAAAGGCCCGTCAAAATCTCGAGGCGTCCGCATAGATGCAGTAGACATGTACACGCGCCGATTGCTTCGCCGTCTTGAAAACCGGAAGTCTCTGGAATTTCGTCGTCGAACTGGGGATTGGTGACCTCGGGGTTCTCCACTCTTCTTCAGGAAATCCGCAACCACTTCCAGGATGTGCGCCGCAGCGCGAGAGCGCGTAGAGAAGGAAAGTCGAGTGCGTAATGATCTAAGCCCAGTAAGAGACTAGCTCCAGCGAGTGCCGATGAGCTAGTAGCCGATAGTTGCGAGGTCCGTCGGACGGATCGTAGCCGTCAAGCTCGTCTCGGATCTGGGGACCAGGGACACACCCACTTGCAGGATCGATAGGCTTAAGTGATGTGTACACCGACATCGTGCAGGATGCCGAGAAGCGCGTGTCCGTGAGGTCGAGAGGGCGCTTCAAGGGACCAAGGATAGACCGGCTCAGGCGCGGAAGTTTGCATAAGATGATCGATCTTGAGCTCGTGGATGCCTGTCGTATGCTAAAGGACCTGAGAGACACCAGAGTATGGATCTGAAGTGAGGTCGGAGTCGTGCGTGGCACGTAGGCGGGAAGTACGTAGGGCAGGACCAGGCAGAGAATCGTGATCTAAGTCCACTTTTGAGGCTTCAAGATCACAATGGGTGCTTCGGGCTTAAGTTCCAGGGATGACGACCGCTCCTCAGTCTTCAAGTTGCGCATGCTGATGGGTGTAGAACCAGGTGCAGGTGACATCCGCTCGACCTTTGTGAGTTCTGGAACTGTTGGTGCTGAATAGACGGAGGACAGAAGCAAGCTGCAGCCAGCGTCGAACCAGAGAATAGTCACCAGTACGTGCCACGAGAGACAGGAATTGTAAGTTGTCGATTAAGTAGGTGAAAGTTCCACCATTGCACAGAGTCTACATCGTACAAAGTCAAATTGTCGTATGGGCGAGATGGCCGAGCGGTCTAAGGCGCCAGACTAAGGATCTGGTCCGAAAGGGCGTGGGTTCGAATCCCACTCTCGTCAAACTTGATTTTCGACCTTTTTGCGAAAGGCCACTCTCGTCATAAAGAACCTCATCAGTTTTCCGCTCCCGAATCCGACTGTATACTCGGTCTGCCTTGCCGTTGTATAAGTTACTTATCGGTGGTCCTATGCAAGTTGCTTCCGCACCTGCGTAACTTTACAGCTGGCCGACCTCGAGGTTCATGGGCATGTGGGAGAGCAAGCGTCGGCAACGAGCACTGCAAATATGGATCCGTGGTCTGCCGCAGCTGAACGTCGAACGATGGATCCACTTATAACCTCTACGCACCCCTCTGCCATTATGTCCACTGTCGCCGTCCGTAAACTCACGCCCACTCATCCATCACCAACCGCCGCCGCAACGTTCCTTGTCCGAATCCTGCTCGGGGACACCATTTACGGCTCTGAGCTCGTGTACCTCACGCAGTGCGCCGTCGACAGCGCAGGCCCGCATGAGAGGCTCTCCTCGCTCTTCGACACCGTCCTGGCCAAAGCCCACGCGCACTTGCTGCAGGTGGCCCGCGACCCAACTAGCATGACCAAACGGCGCGTCGTTCTGGAGATCTTCGAGGTGTGTCGCCCGCCGCCGCCGGTTCCAGCTGTCGATGGGGCCTTCGGCTGATCCCAGACCACACAGACGTGGGAGCCCTTGGTTCCCACCCTGGTGAGGACCGTCGTGGCCGAGTGGAGGGAAGTGTGCACGCACTCCCCCCGAGGGGACCGCGCCGCCCTTACGCGGGAGGCGTTGGAGGGCAAGGCGTACGCGCTCGATCCGACGTTGCGGTTTTCGGACATCGTGAACCGGAACCACCTCGTCGGGGTGCTGAGTGAGTGCTCCCTTCGCCTGCAGCCCGGTGGTGACCGGTGACGATCGAGCTCACGATATATGCCGGTCGCAATCGACCGTGTTGACCGTCTTCCAGGAGTGCTCTGACCGTGGCTGGAGTAAGTGGATGAAACCAGCGATGGCTCAACTGGTGCGAGTCCAAGTTGTATGGGATGTACATAGAGCACACTGCACAGCGCGGAAGACGAACAAGCGCGGGAGAGAGATTGACAATCAGTCCAGAATGGATGTCCACGGCTGGGATCGAAAGTGGGAATACATGTGCAGTGCTCAGTGCCCAGCTGTCCCGGGGAACGCTAGACGGTCGCGTCGCGTCAGTGTCCTCACAGCGGAATTTTTTTGTTCATCGTTTAACAATATTAGCAATGAATACAGTCACCCTGGGATCAGCGAGTCGGGCTAAGGCATACAAGCAAAGAGCCAGAAACAGACCAAGAGACGATATATACGTATGTACGTAGGAGGACACACGAGAGGGTACGGGGATGTATGTATATGCATGCGTGCGCACGAGACGGCCGCGATGGATATTAATGTGCGTACGGCCCAGGTCACAAGAGCGAATCCAGTTTTGAAAGCACTTCGAGCACGCCCGCGACGAGCTCGAATGACAGGTCCTCCTCCCCGCCCACCATCTCCCGCTTCACCTCCTGCACGAGCCCGAGCACGACCTCGCGCGAGCTCACGCCCCCGCTGCCCATGCCGATCCGCGAGCCCTCGCGCCGGCGCGCCGCACGCGCCGCCCCGCTCGCCGAACCGCCCGCGCTGGCGCCCCCGAACGGCCAGACGGAGAACTCGGCGAGGACCTCGTCGCAGCGCTGGAACGCCGCTTCGCGGTCCTCGTACGTGAGCCGGCCGAACGCGTTGTCGAGCACGCTCGCGGCGTACGCGGCGCAGACGAGGCAGACGGCGCGGGCGGCGCGGGCCTGGGTGCCCTCCTTGCCGAGCGCGGCGGGCGGGACGGCGGCGGTGGTCGCGGTGAGGAGCGCGACGACGCGGGAGACGACGGCCTCTTTGGCGCGGACGTCGGCGACGGGGTGGGTGGCCATGTCGAAGAGGAGGAAGTTGCGCTTCTCAGTGCGGAGGACGCCCTTGTCGACGAGGCCTTTGGCGAGCCGTTCGCGGACCTGCTTGAGCTGGAAGCCGATCTTCATCACGTTCCATGTCTCGCCTGGCACGCGAGGCGGGGTGGAGGGACGGCGCGTCAGCGGGAGGGAGCACGGAGACGGAGAAGGCATGCCGCGTGTTGGGTGCCGAGGACGGTGGGGGCGGTGGTCGCTCGGCGAGCTCGTGCCGTTCTCTTCGACGGACACGCACCGCACAGGCGGAGAAAGCGATGGGGCCACTCACCGGAGAGAAGGTCTATCCATGTGTTGATCGCCATCCGCTCGCCCTCCTGGGCCTTCATCATCCGCAGCGCCTCGTCAAGGATGGTCTCGCCCGTTTGGCGGTCATCGACCACTTCGACGAGTCGTTCTGAAAGCGGGAGATGTCGGCGGTTCGGGTCTTTGATGAGGGCGATTCGTCGGCGTAACGCGAGTTCGATGAGGATGCACCCGCGCAGGGCATATGAGATGTTGTCGTTCCAGAATGAGAGGTAGCCCTGGTATCATAGGCGTGGGTGAGTACGATGGGAGACGAGGAAAGAAAGAAGCGGCTGCGGGAAAGACGCGCTGCGCGCGTGGACGTGGGTCAGAACTTGAGGCACAGCTTCGCCGACTGCGGCCAGGTGGGTGTCTGGGAGGGGGGACGAGCGAGGGCAGGAGACAGACGGGGACGGGGAGCGGGAATGGGATGTGCCAGGGGGCAACGTGGAGCGCAAAGATGATGAAAACTAGAGAAATGAACGGACCTGCTTGTCTTTGAGACCAAGCAAGAGGACTTCCTCCATGATGGTGAGCAGTGGGGGCTTGCCGCCTAACCGTGCATTCTCGTCTTCACGCTCGAGGTCACGGGGATCGTA
The DNA here is from genome assembly GCF_022376455.1 of Epithele typhae. NCBI lineage: Eukaryota > Fungi > Basidiomycota > Agaricomycetes > Polyporales > Epitheliaceae > Epithele > Epithele typhae. Next base: position 59,750 of record NW_025954218.1, on the reverse strand, counting down.
TGCAATCCTGCTGCCGCCCTCGAAGGCGGAGCCGGCGTGAAGGGGAGGAGACTGGAGAGGCTCGCCGCGGGAAGAGGTGCCGTTTGGTGTTGACGAGCCAGAGAGGCCCCAGGCGGAGTCGGCATCGTCGTCGGCAGTGGTGGAGGCGTTGGGGACACGGCGACGAGAGAGACCGCCGGCGGAGCTCATGGCATGTGCAGGACGGAGGGGACGGGAGGGGAGGACGAGGAGGGAGAGGGAGAGATGGCTGCGGTGGCGGGACGCACATTGCGGGCTGGCGCCTAGGGCATCCGTATGCGGCAGGGGGCGGTCGTCGCTGCCGCCGTGCCGCTCTCCTTCAAACCGCCATCGTCGCCGCCCCGCTGCAGACGATGGCTCGCGTCTTCTCCCGCCCGTCGCCTCTCGCACCCCGCACGCGCCCCGGGTGGACGTCCCGGGACGAGCTGGAGGTCCTCGAGGGCAAGACCTATAGATAGAAGGCCTAACGCCGCGTGGGCCCCGCGGCCCCTAGCAGCCCGCTCGCGGACTTGGGCCTCCCGCCGCGCAGACACTCGCTGCCGCGATGGTTCACGCCCCCGCCTCAGGCCGCCCCGCCCCTGCCCGACTCCGCGCCCCGCGCCCCGCTTCGTCCACATCGCCCGTCACCCGCCTCCCGGTCGAGATCCTCGCCCTCGTCTTCCACCAGCTCTGGGCCGCCCACACCGCCCTCCGCCCCCGCCTCGACATCGAGACATGGCCTTGGCAGACCTCCCTCTGCCTCGCCATCATCGCCGTCTCGCACGTCTCCCGCCAATGGCGTCAGATCGCCCTCGCCCTCCCCGTCCTCTGGTCCCGCGCCGATGACCAGAACGGCCACCACATCCGCCTCTTCCTCAACCGCTCCCGCACCGCGCCTCTCGACCTTGCCGTTTGTTTGTCAATCACCCATCCCGGCATCTCCCATTCGGACCTCGACGCCCTCCTCGTCGCCGCAAGTCCTCGCTTGCGCCGGTTTGATGTCCGGCTCGAGGCCGTCCATCTCCCCCGCCTCGACTTTGCCGGCCCCACCCTCGAGGCCCTCACCATTCAATGCGAAAAAAGCTCGAGCGTCGAGCTCGCGCCCCACCCCGTTCTTTTCCGCGGTCAAACCACCTCCCTTCGCGCCCTCGCCCTCCTCCACGTACGCCATTGGCTGCCCGGTAACCACTTCCCCAACCTCGTCCACCTCAACATATCCTACTTTTTCCAGGAGGAGCTTTCCCTCGCCTCCCTCACCCTCCTCCTCCGCAATTGCCCTCGGCTCGAGACGCTCCATTATGGCCAGATCTGGAGCTACCTGGTGCGCGAGCTTGTCCTCGATCCCCCCGTCACGCCTGTCGCGCTCCCCCACCTCCGCAGCCTGACGACCTGCTGCGCTACCATGCAAACCGCCGCCGCGCTGCTCTCATGCATCACATTCGATCCCATTCCCATGCACCCGGTGCGCGTACGTATTCACGACGCCGTCGTGCAGGCCCACACCGACGTTGGAGACAATCATCTCCCGTCTCTACGCTTCTTGGGTCCCATCGCCCGCCTCGAGCTCGCCGCAGACCCATCCCGTGCCTACGTCTTGGTCGAGTCCCACGGCCAAACTCCGAACTCCGCTGCGGCAGGTGAAAATTCCCCATCCGCACTATGGATTCAAGCCGAATTCCAGGCGAAACGCACCACAGCGTGGCTCCTTGCGCTCTTCGACGTTCTCGACCTTTCCGCGCTCGACGTCCTACACGTCTCCAGCGCGGACTGGTCCTTCCTCCCCGCCCTGCTCCGTCGCGCCCCCGAGCTGAACACGCTCGGTGTGATGGCCCTCCCCGACGCCGAACCGACGCACGCGGCTATGTTCATCACGCTCACGGACACGCTCCTCGCATCGCACGACGCGTACCTTCCTTCGCTCAGCACACTGAGCGTTCAGGCCCCGCCATCCCCCACACACGCCGCTTCGCTCGCCCGGCTCGCCGCGCGCCGCGCGGACATGGGCTTCCGGCTCACGCGGCTCGTCTTCGACGGTGTGCCCGTGCCCGTGTCGACGCACCCCGCTCCGCCATCCCCGCTCGACGCGCGCCGGTGGGCGGCCGTGCGTACCACGCTCCAAGGTACTCTGCAACACGTCGGCGTGCTCGCGGTCGGGCAGGGCGGGGCGTGCGCCTGGGCGCATCCTCACGGCTGGGACGCCGAGAATCCGTACTGGCGATTGCCGGAGGGCGACGAGCCACGGTGCTCGTTCCCGTGGCGCTGAGCGCGCGAATCAAGAGCCGGGGCGCCGCTATATTCATACGCACGGCGCACCCCAGGAGACAAACAAGCACGCGAACAGAAGAGATGGGAGGGCAATGTGGGCGCAGCATTACGTGCGCACGCCAAAAAAACGCCAGACCCGAGGCGGCGGGGTCTGCACGCAGCACGGAGGTGGCACATAGAGTCGATGCACGCCGATCATGGCGAGGACGCGAAACGCGAACCTGTCCCAATAGACCTGGTTATGACGACCGCGGCCACCGCCGATTCACGCATGTGCTGCAGGGGGCCCTCCCCGTCTGTTCCCTGCGCGTGCGCCGCGTGCGCGTACGTCCTCCTCCCTCCTCTTTGATTTCATCTCCGCTAAACCCACGGACAGGTGGAGGCTGCGGCCTCGTGCGAGGCTTCTCCCGTCGCCGCGCCCGCATAATATTCGTACTCCGCTCGCGCGCACAAGCGGTCTGTTCTCCCGTCCGGCGACCCAGAGCGCGGGCGGTGCGAGGATCTCCGCGCGAAGAAATCGGCTGGACGCTTTCCACGCGGCGGACGTACACCGGAGGCCTTGTACTCCCCACCCGGGACGGTCTCGCACTTCAAGCCGAGCTTACACCCTTTTGGGATTCTGCGTACGTGCTCGGGTCGGGATCCGACGTGCTTGGGTCGGGATCCGACGTGCTTGGGTCGGGATTCGATGGAGCGAGGCAAGAATCGAGAACGACTGGGAATGCAAATCGATCGGCGGACGGTCGGCGGCGGCCGCAAGACACAAGACACGACCCTAATTCGAGAGGTGCGCGGACCTGCATGCGCGCAGTCAAGACGTCTAGTTCGCCCGTTGATGGGCATATCAATGCCACGGAGGGCTCTGCGGAGATGGATCTCTGGGACGCAGCGCCGTGGCCGCGCGCGATCGCCACTTGTCTGTTATGGCGGGCGCGGGCTCAATATGTGTACTAGTACACACGTCTTCCCTTCCTTCCTCCCGTCTATTCCTCAAAACGTCTGCACTCGCTCTGAGCTCGTGCCGATCTTGCGCCATCAACACCCTTGCAAGCCTTTGTGCACTCGACCACGTGCAGCCCTGGAGAATACGCGTCGACGCTAGTACCAGAGCTTGCGCGCACGAAGTAGTACCAGTGGGATCGCTCGCACGCCCACCCTGCATACGTCACCAGCGGCGTCATGGGAGATGGAAGTCGGATGGTTGTCTGTGCGACCGGAACGTGCCCGGCGCATGCTGCGGCCCCGCCCGACCTTGGACGGAACGGGCCCGACAAGGGTGCGCCGCGCGCGATATGGATCAGGCTGTCGTATGCGCGAGTGTGCTTCGCCGACAGAGCGCGGGGACCGCAGGGGACGGCGGTGCTCGAGCGCAGACAACGTCGTCCGAGGCCCGAGGTGATGTGGAGGAGGAGGAGGAGGCGTCGGACCCGCGCCCTCGTCCACTCGCGTTGTTGATGTCACGCGCACCCGGCCTCTTATCCCAGGTCCAGGGCACTTGCGCGCAACGTGTTTGCTCTTCTGCGCCAACGTTGGCCTTCTTCAATGAAAGGATGGTCCCTTTTGGCGAGCCGCCGGGCCGGGAGGCGATAAGCAGGGCTGCAGCGTCCACTCCGCTGGGTCCCGGTTGCTCTCTCTCGGCATCCACACCCTCCCTGCGCTGCTCGCGGCCGTGGACGGCGACGCCCTCTGCGGCGGCAGATGCGGCCAAGGGAGGGTGGCAGTTGCGGCAGTCGAAGAAGGCGCGAACGCGAGGGGCGCCGGGCGGACGACCACGGGCCCAGGCGAGCTTCTGCGAACGCGGCAGGCGCGTTTTTGGCGGCGTGAGAGGAGGAGGATGGACAGGGCAGAGGTCCAGGGACGGTGCGCACCAGGGGGACGGGAACGGCGTCCAATGGGCACCGCGGCCCCACTGCGTGCACACCCCCGAGCGCTGCCTGTCGCGAGAGAAGGCGGACTTATGAGACGGCGGAGGGTTCGCGGACGGGCAGCCCCTCGCTCCTGCTTGCTCTTGAAAGACGCACGCGTGTGCTGGCCATACGCCGACTCCCCCCTCGCTCCTTCTCCTCCACCGCCTTCGTTCGCTACCTCCGCTTTGGGCTCGCTGACAGGGCGTCCTCCAGCCTTCTTCGTTCTTCACCCGCCTTTGTACATACGACAACACGCTCACGGCATGCCTTCAGCTTCCCCAAGGCCACCCACCGTGAGTGCTTTGTGGTCTGCCTTTGTTCCACACAAAGACCCCCCCTTCCTCTCCTCCCAGACCCCTCCGAAGACGCACAAGATCCCGACCGGACTGAGGCCCAAGGACCGCGACGGGCCCGACCGCGCGCACCGCTGGTCCGAGCTCGTCCCCCGCGCACCGCGCTCACCTTCGCCGCCATGTGGGACCCGCACGACGGCATGGTGACCTTCTCGGGCGCGCACCTGCTCGACTCGGAGCCCAAGCTCCCGTGCGCGCCCGACGACTCCCCGCGCGACGGCCGCGCGTTCGCCGACGACCAGTCCTCCCTCGCCCTCACCGACGTCGCCCTCGTCCGCACGCCGCGCATCGCCGTCGAGCGCGCCTCCGACGACTCGCACACGCTCCTCGCGGACGACGAGGGCGCGCACGTGTACGCGCGATACCCGCACCCGCCGCAGTACCCGGGATGCCACTCCGCCGGGGCAGACTCGTTCGCGTTCGCGCAGCACGCGATGGACGCCTGCCCGACCCTCGACTCGCGCTCCTTCCTCGGGCTCGGGACCCCCGGGCCTGCGGGCGGCGGCCGGATGCCGGACTCGCCCGCGGCGGCGTCGTCGATGGCGCTCGCGTCGATCGCGAACGTCGCCGCGCCCTGCAGCCGGCGGACGCGCCTGCCCAACGCGCTCGGACGGCTCTCGGAGCAGATCCGCAACAGGCGGATGGCGCTCCGGGTCGACACCACGGTTGACCTCCAGTTCGAGCTCGAGCGGGAGGTAGAGCTGGAGACGGAGATGCAGATGCAGCGGCAGAGGGAGGAGGAAGAGGAGAAGGAAGAGAAGGATACAGACACGGGGGTTGAGGTCGTCGAGCTCAGTGGCCGCTTCGACGGACGATACGCGGGGCGGATGCGCGGGCGGGCGGTGCCTATGCCTTGCGACTCGGACAGCGACGTGACGGACGAGGGCTTCTGCGAGGTCCTGCGCCTCGCGCGTCGGTCGGGGAGCTCCCGCAGCTGGGAGCACGTCAACAACATGGTGCGTCTGTGCTCTGAGCTCGCTCCGTCGCGCGTCCTTACCCCCTCTTCCGTCATTTTTGTTCCCCATTTTCGGCCTCGCTTCCTCCCCCCTCCGCGGCCGACGACATCGACAGTCCTCCGCGTTCTCAGTGACGACGACATCAACGGATCAGTACATCGAAGTCGACCTCCCCCCGTGGCTGGCCGCGAACCCGCCCACGCCCTCCCTCACCCCCGGAAGCCGCCGCCACCGCCGGCTGCACCCCGTCGACAGCGCCGCGTGCTCGACCGCCGCCTCTACCGCCTGGTCCACCCTCCGCGACGCCGACCGCCAGATATGCTTCAACGTCCCGCTCGCGACCGGTCGCCGGCTGAAGAAGACGCGTGCCCCCCGCACGCCGTCTCCCCCTCCTCCCCTGCCCGCATCGCGCCGCCCGCCGCCGACGCGCAGCCAGACCGCACCACCCGCCGCACCGCCGGCGTCCGCCGCCCCTCCCCCGACGTCCGCTACGATGGTGAAGCGTGTGGTGCGCAGCGTCGGGAGCCCGGTCCCGCTCTCGAGCACGTCGGGCTCGAGCCGGACGATGGTCGCTTCGCCCGTCGCGCCGCCGGCGGACCCGGCGGAGGTGCTCGCGCGGCGGTACTACAACCACGCGCCGTGCCCGCAGTCAAGCGGGAGCGAGTCGGACTGCGGGCAGCCGGGTTCGCCAGCTGGCTCGGACTCGGTGCACGGGCACGGGCCGTCGTCGTTCGTGGGCTGTGGTGGGGCTCCGGCGCGGACCGTCGTCCGCAAGAAGTCGTTCTTGCATCGCGTCGTGGAGAACTGCAGGCGGGGCGACGAGGGCGAGAAATGGGTGTATGTGGAGGTGGAGCATAGGGTGACGCAGAAGGTGTGCGCGGTCGCGGTCTGAGATCTGAGCTGTGATCGATGTGCGCGGCGCCGGCCATGGACATGTGCTGAGCGCTGAGCTCTGCGCGGATACTCCTGCAGCCTCTCCCTCGAGATCCGTGATCTCTACGCTGACTGCGAACGGTAAACCCTGCTGCTACGCCCATTTTCGATTTCTTGTCATTATTGTTGTACAGCATTTCTCCCCGGTGAACCTTCCGAGCCATGGTCGAGCCTCCCCTACCCCACGCTTGCCTCGGATGTCTCTCTAGCTTGTATCGTACCTGTACTTGTACCCATCTTTTCTTCCCTCTGCGAGCACTCTGGAGCACAGCATCGAGCTAGTGCACGAAACCAGCCACTGTACTTCAGTAAAATACTTTCAGACCCAACACTCCTTGTTTGTCTCCGCTTTACGTGCCCCTTGCCTCTAACCCCAGACGGATTCATACACACGTCGGGCATAGAAAGCGACCGCCGTTCTAGAAACGGCGCTGCCGGAGACCCTACCAATATAACTTCCATACATCGAGATAGACTCTCCCGTGAGAGGTCACCGCGAATCCCGCGCTCAAGCTCCCTCCAGGCAACCATCCCAAGGCGTCGAGTGTGACCCAGCAGGGGGGAGCCCGTCGTCTTCAGTCGTTCTCGGTCCCAGGCTGTCAGGCCCTCAAGCTTCAGGCCTCAGGGTTGCTTTGGGTTAAGCGTATGCGCAAAGCTTCAAATCTTCAACGCGTCTCCCCTGGCTTTGCATTCTCCGATCTTCACGGTGCGCTTCCCACAGGTGCGCGTCCCTTCTGCCCGCCTGCTCGCGCTGCCCTCGCGAAGTCGACGACGCGCTGTTCTCCCGCGCGCGCCGCCGAAGACGCCTCTGGCGGCGCGCGGGGTCGACGGACGGGGCGGGCCGTGTGGCTTGAATTTCTTGTTCCTTCAAGTTTCTGCGAGGCCGGAGAGGATGCGAAATGCTCCCGCCCCCCGCTCGCGTTCGCGACCGACGCGCCACGTGAGGGCGAAAGATGGGGCCGGCTCGGACTCAATGACGATTCGAGGAGAAGTAACGGACCAGAAAGAGAAAAACGAAGACGCAGGATACGAAGGAAAGGCCGAAAAAGAACTCACAAAAGCTATCATCTCGAGGCTACGAGAAAGACAGGGACCGACTGCGCTCAAATGGGTAAAGGGCCATCAAGGCCACGCACTGAACGAAGGCGCGGACAAACTCGCCGGCGAAGGAGCAAGGAAACAAGTGGCTGACGAAATCGACCTGAAACAAGCAAGAATTTTCGAACTATCAGGAGCCCGGCTCGATAAGATGACACAAAAAAGGGCGTACCGGGCGATAAGGGAACGAAAAGAGAAAGAGTACGAGCAAAGACCATCGACGAGAAAGCAGATCCAAAAAATCCAGGAAACAGCGAAGACAGCCTTTGGAAGAGAGCTGACGGAGGCAGCTATATGGAAAGGCATCAGAAAACGTGACAGGATCACGAGAGAGGCAGCACAATGGATGTGGATGGCCACCCACGATGCGTACATGATCGGGGAAAAATGGCTCAGACCAAATATGTCACCCGAACAAAGAGAACGAGCGACATGCAAAACATGCGGAACAACGGAAACAATGGACCACATACTCTTCGAGTGCAAAGCAAAAGGAAGAAGAGAGATATGGAAGCTCCTCGACAAAACATGGAAGGACTCCGGAGGAAAACCGCTGAACCCATCGTGGGGTACGATAGTGGCAGCGGGAAACGCGGAAATAAAGATGAGAAATGGAAAAAGAAATCACGATGCAGAGAAGAGATGGGCAATATTGGTGTCAGAGACTGCATACCTAATATGGAAGCTGAGATGCGAGAGAGTAATCGCAAACGATGGAGAGGAACTGAGCGAAAGGGAGATCGTGAATAGATGGTATGCCACGATAGATAGGCGCTTAACGCTGGATAGGCGCGTAGCGTCTCTAACAGAGAGCGATAAAAAAAGAAAAGCTTTAATAGCCTCTGTCGAAAGGGTTTGGGGCAAGCTATTGGAAGACAGTGAAAGCCTAAGACACGATTGGGTAACGAACAGTGGGGTTTTAGTGGGTATTAAGAGAGGACGTTAGCGTTCTCGCGGATCAGGAGTCCCACACATAGTGCGTAAATGGCATTTCCCCCAGGTACAGTTGAATGATCTTACTCGAGGTTTGAATCCCCCGAGACTACAACAGCGAGTCTGGTAATACATGATGAGCCGCCAGTAGGACGAATGTAAACCCAGACACAAACGCTCCACCAAAAAAAAAAAAAAAAAAAAAAAAGATGGGGCCGGCTTCGGAGGCTCGGGGGGACTCTGAGATCTCTTGGCAAATCTGTGAGCGCAGCATGTTTGACCATGTAGGTGGTGCGCAGTTCGAGATCTGTGTCTGCCGGTCGCTGGCAGTGCGCACGGGCTTGCGATGAGGAATGCCCGAGGATGGAGACGAATGCTGCAGCGAGAGACACTGCACTGGTACGATCGTTCTCACTTGGGTTGTTGCCTTTTACGCGCGGGTAACGGAGTGCACGGATCTCGCGTCCGCCTCGCAACGATACAAGCTGCAATGGGCCGGCTTGTAGTTGTGAGTGACCAATGATGATGCTCCGTACACTTTACGGATGGATTTCCGAAGTGCTCTTGGCCTTCTGGCATCTGTACCCGAGACCCCGGCGGGCCCGACTGATGATCATCCCGCGCTGAATGAGAGGGATACGCCGTGGACGCAGGGATTTTGGGAACATGGCTGATGGTTAAATCTGATAAGCAGTGGTCGTAGCCACGGCGCCGTGCATACTTAGCGCCACCTTACGTTGGAGTGAGACGTGCAACTCTCACCGTCAGAGACCTAGACCAGCCGCGAACAGAGCGGAGAGCCCCTGCGGTTGGCAGCTTCAGATCGCAGACGGGGAGAGGCGGTGTGGTGAGGACTGGAGAGGGCTCTGCTGCGAGACGGCGGTGCGAACTGGGGAAAAGGGGGCGACGGGGCGAATGAAGATCAGAGTGGGCTTAATATTCCCTGGCGAAAGCAGGATGCGTTCGACGGTTGCGAGCTGGGCGGATAGCCGAGGGGGGCTGCTGACTCAGCGGTCGCCGTGTCTGGATGGGGACGGCCCATGGGCAACGGTGGTCGTGGAGCGCCTCCTCTCTTTGTTGTTCATTAGCTGCGACGCTTTCGGTCTGCTGGCATCCCGACCGCCGCAACGACGAACCGCCCCCCGCCACCGTCGACGACGAGCTCGCGGACGACGAGCTGAGTCCTCCTGCCTGATCGGCCCGCGCCTCGTGCCGTATCCTCCACTGCGAGCGCCCGTGCCCACATCAAATCGACCTGCACATCGACCGGCGGCCGTCGCCCCTTCCTCCTCCTCCTCCCGGATACCCAAAGCCCCCCTTCGCCCCATCTCCGCCGCTCTGCCGGGATGACTCGCTTCGGGGACTTCAAGCCCCTCTGCTCCCAGGTGCCGTCCTATCCCTGGTGCAATCTCTTCTACCGCCAGGTCCGTCGATCACTTCTCCTCTTCCCAGCGCCCGTCGTTGACTTTCTCCTCCAGGTCGAACACCACAACAGCTCTGTCTTCAATTCCGTCTCCAGCGATCCAGCCACCGCGCCTGTAGGTGTGAACCCAGAGTGTGCCATCCCCCGCGCCGGCAACGGCAACCTGGGCAACATCGCCAACACCGTCGCCTGTGCCCTCAGCATCGTCTTCGTCGGTCTCCTCATCTTCTGGACATCTAGGAGGAGGGCTGCTGTTGGTGCGTTCCCTGTTCCGCTCACCTCCTCGTCACTCTCCTTCTCCGCCTGGCGTCCCCTCGCCCCTCCTGCGCCTCTTTCTCCCCTCGTCATCCCCAGCCACCTCACGACCTCCTTCCGCACTCGTGCACCCTCTCACTCCCGGTGCCCGACAGCAGCTCCGTCGCTCTCAACTCTACTCCCATTCCCGTCCCACGGCTTTATTTCCGTCCTAATATCGTCCTCGTGCTCATCCTCTCCTGCCTGCAGGTCGTCTCGAGTTCCGCATCTTCCTCGTCCTCTACTTCCTCACCCTCCCCCTCCAACTTCTCTCCACCGGCTCCTTCCTTGAGCAAGGTTCAACCGCTCTCACCGCCATCACCGCTGTCCATGCCGGTCTCGTCACTGCCACCTTTTGGGCCTTGCTCGCAAATGCGATCGTGAGCACGCAGGTAGTTGAGGATGGCACAATCAGCGCGCTCTTGGTACGTTTTTCATCCCCTCCCGCGCGCATGTCGCCCTCCCCCGTCCCGCTCTCATGCTCACCCGCCGCGCGGCAGCCGTTCGACTTCTTCGCCGCCGCCTTCTTCGCTGCCACGACCTACATCGCTCTTGATGTCGCCTTCTCCTTCAGCAACGTCTTCGGTCCCTCGAATCCGCTATCTGACCTGAATAGCATCGCGCTTTTCGTCCTCACCAGTATCTGGCCCGGCGTGTAAGTTCAATCCACTCTATCTCCCGCTATTGTCCCCGCTTCCTTTCGCGTTCTCACGCCCCCGCTCCTCCAGTGCCGTGATCCTGTATCTCGTCATCATGACTTATGTCGTGCTTGGGATGCTGAACGAGGTCCGCCCGATGTGGTACTACGTGCTCGCCGCCGTCCTCTTTGTGCTCAGCCAGCTCGACTTCTTCCTGCTCGGCAAGGTGATCTGCAACGTACGTCTCCTCTCATATCCAGCGATCGCTATAATGGGCACAGCCTGCACACATGTGCCCACAACGCGGTTTCGCTTCCTTCGCCCGTGTTCGCCGTGCCTGTGTCCCTGACGCCCCCTTTGCCCTTTCCTTCTAGGGTACGAACAACAAAGTCGACGGCTCGTTCGTAGCGACAATACTCGAGACCGCAGCAGTAGGCGTGCTGTACGCGGCATGGAGAAGCATCACGGAAGGTGCGTTTCTGCCCTCATGCTTTCGACCGCCCATCCTTGGCCGTACTCCTTTTCGCGCGTCGCCGTCTCACACTCCTCATGTGCAGAATCGTGGGAAGACGAGGTGTACTACCCACGGTAACACACGCGCCGTGGCCCGTGGCCCGCCTCCCGTCTAACGCCCCTCACGACCTCTGAACGCACCTTTTAATTCCTCAATCCGAGCCCCAGCCACCCGGACCGCCACCCGCGCCCGCTTCCAACCCCGGAACCCACCCTAGACGCACCGGCCCCGCGCATTGTTCTCGGCGATTCCCGAATGTTTAAACACCAACTACCAGGCCGGAGCCGCCGCCCCGTCCACTGACGCTCACTCGTGTATTCAGCTATGTTATGCTGTGCCTTCCTCGCCCTACCCCCTTGTGTCTGTCCCACCTAGGATTCCGACCCGCACGTACTGTACGCTCTACCTATGTTTATCATTTCGTCACGCACACCTTCCGCCCTCCTGCGTCTGGCGCGGGTCCTTGTCCTCGTCCTCCTTCTTGTCTCCCCCCTCTCCTTGCTTCGATTTGTTCCGCCGACGCCTGGTCTTGGTTCCTGACCCCGTTCCCCTTTCCTGTCTCTGTCCCTGTTCAGCGCACTGCGCTGTCTGTACTCGACGCCGGTCGACGCTGGGCGCTACACCGGGTCGCAGGCGCGCGCCGCGGGGTGTCCGCGGCGAGTTTGGATGTACATACGCGTGTACCTCTCGAGCGCGGCGGGTTGCGCTGCGGATCCGAATTCGATGGCCCGGCTGGGCTCTGGCCTCGTGCGGGGTGCGTGCGTGTGCGTTCGCGTTCGCGCGCTCGATGTCGGGCACCCAGGTCAAAGGCTCGAGGAAGGTGTAGGTGCGGAACGCGGTCGCGCACATACATCAGTCCTGGTACAAACGACACCGGGGATGTCTCGACGAACATTGTCAACCGCCCCCTCAGCTCCCGCGCCCTGTCGAACGCCCCATCCTCGCGAGTGCGCGAATGCAGTTCCCGATACGGGCTGTGGCTCGTCCGGGCGAGGCCTCGAGCTCGGGCTCTTTCCCTGGACCAGACGAGCATCGCCATTGCCACCGCTGTCTCTACGTCCGGGCATGCCCTTTTTGAAAAGCTGCTTAGGCGCGGGCGGCGTGAAGGACGGTGAAAAATTGGGACTCAAAGCATGCCCACATCCCTCGTGTCAACTTCATGCATCAGTGTTCCGGCAATGTGCAACCATACCACACGGTACGAGTGTTATACGTGGTCTGTTGATGCGGTACACGTACAGCGACAAAATTCTTCTCAGTGTTGACCCTGATGATAATGGTAGTCTGCCGTGCATGGCTTTACAGCACAAAACAGAGCATAAAATAACCCATGACGAGAGTGGGATTCGAACCCACGCCCTTTCGGACCAGATCCTTAGTCTGGCGCCTTAGACCGCTCGGCCATCTCGCCTTATAAATGGTAGACACGGGTTCATTTTGAGGTAAAAACATCTGGAGTTACCCCAACTTTTCGTCCCTCTCGTCCCTCTTTTTACTAGCCAGTACGCCGCCGCTGACAGAGTGACCCTCCTTCTTTGCCCCGAGTTTGACGACTGGCACGACGTGCTCTCGAACTGCCCCCTGGACAACTTCGCGGACCTCGTCGCAGCTGGAGCCGATGCAACGCTGCCAGTTGGAGAACTTGCAGAGTAGAAACATTGTGTTCGCGTACGCGCTGAACGACACGGGCGAGGATGCGCCGTTCGCGACAGGGCAGAACGGGAGCGGATGCCTCGGAACTTCATGAAGGAGTCTTCTCCGCGCCTGGAGGACAACGTGTACTTCCTTACTGGAATCGGCCAAAAACTGAGAAGGTGTTCACGTCCAGGCAGGCATGTTGCTTTAAATGCGCTTATTTGTATCGTTGGACGCTCATCATCGATGCTTGGCGTGCACCTCGCAGGTGAGGATGTGTCTCGACTAGTGTCGCTGCACGCGCTCGGGGAGCCGACGCGGGGGCGGGTCATGCCGCCACCGTACAGATACTTGTACGTTGTCACGGGAGAGGGTCAGAGGATGGTGCGGTAGTAGGATTTGACAAGGTTGGGAGGGGGGGGGGGGTTGCCAGTCACACAAGGTGCAGAGCGTGGGTGATTAGTCGAGGGTGTCGTGTATTGGGACTCGGGCTGACGTGCGTCATAATAGACGTGAACGGCACACACGCCTGCATACGTCTACCATGGCACACGCTTTCCAGTGAAGTCGAAGAACGAGCCAGAATCGTCGTGCTTGAGTTCTCGAGTGACGTTGAGAATCCCTTCCACCCCAGTCGACACAGGAAAGGCTGCGCCTGAGCCGCCCATGTCTACGACGATTGGGGCAGCAATATGTGTGAGTCATGGACCAGCACAGTGCCTACGTCAGAGTTGCAGATGCACCGGTCTGCAGCCACCCAGGGCACATGGAAATGACAGTGAGGTCTGGATACGCGTCCGCCAGTTTTCCTGTCTGAGCACACATACTACCATTAGTATGGTGGCGCTCATGTTGTGTAGATACGCACGAGCATGGTAAGAGCGGCTTTCGAGATCGCGTACGAGGCTTTGTAGTTATCCGGGAAGTGGCGCGCGGCGACGCTCCCCATCGAGCTGGAGATTTTCACGATGGCCTTCCTCCCGCTGCGCGCAAGCACAGGCGACAACGCTTGGGCGATGAGGGCAGGGCCGACGACGTTGGCTTGAAACGCCGCCATCATGTCCTCTGCAGTCATCGTAGCGGCCGTGTCGTTATCTCCCGGATTCTGCGGGAGGCGCCGTGCGTCAAAAGATCTGTGACGCCTGGCTTTCAACACTGCTGGCGGCGAGGACTGACCACACCGGCGTTGTTGACGAGGTGGTCGACGCCCGCGTTGCCAACGAGCGCCTCCGATTGCGCTGCCGCTGCCGTTATGGTGGCCGCGTCGGTGATGTCGAGCGCGAGTACGTGCAGCCTGTTCTGGGACGCCCCGGCGAGGGTGTTCAGGGCGTTCGCATTCGCGGGGGTCCGACAGGCGCCGATGACGACGTTGAACGGAGACTGTAGGAGCTGGCTGACCATTTCGAAGCCAACACCTCGCTTGGCGCTGTACGACGAAAATGCAGACTGAGTATGGTGCTGCTCGAGGAAAATCTCGATGTCCTTACCCGGCAATGAACCAGACTGTGGGATTTGCGTTGGCCATGGCGGGGACGGTAAACAGAGATGATGTTGCTCGTACTCCACCTGGGCCGTTTATGTATATTTTGAGCCCCCGGAGGCTGCTGGTGGGAATGTCAGACGGAAGTAGTGACGAGAGTTGTAAGCTCGGTGACAGTCCGATCTTCCGTTATGCTCGACTTCCCATGGCGGTCCATCACGACCATAACTGCGGGGATTGCATACGGTCAACGCCGACGTCCGTTTGGGAGCGGTGCGCACCTGCATGTGCGATGAAACGCGGGGTACTTCCGGCGCCGAACGCGGCGTCCGACGCTGCTTTCCAATCCCACGTGGCCCGCTGTACTGCGAATGTTTCAACTGACACGCTTCAAACATGTGTTGGAGTCACAAGTCGCCTGTAGTAAGCACCGAATGACTTGCCTAGTAAGGCTGCAAATGAAAAGGAAGTCACTCTACTATGGCAAGCGTTTCCCCCTCTGATGGATGAACGATCCCGGATGCATCATGTGGGTCGAGTAAGGAGAGTCGGAAAATAGCAGCGGGGCGAGAGAGTAGGCGCGTGTTGCGGAAAACGCGAGGTAAAGAGGGTCGAGCGATAGAGCATAGCAGATCGTCATCGAGAACCATCCTAGGGACCACGTGTGAGTTCCTACACCCGCCATATCTAGAGATGGACAGAGAGACAGAGAGACAGAGAGACGGAGACGGAGACAGACAGAGAGGGATTCATAAGCGCTCACTTTACTATCTCCGGTCGGTCGGTTACGTAATCAACCGCGACACCTTCTTAGTTTAGACGCCAAGTAACAAGCCCACCCAATGATGAGATGAGGCTTAGACGTTAAACCCTCCTATAGGTGCTTCATTCGCCGCTCATTTACTGCTGGCGAGTGCTCTTAATCCGAACCCAACGCTGCTATCGTACGATGAGATGAATAGTACACATTAAGAACAGTCAAGGACGCAAAAGCACAAACGTAGGTGCTAGTCGTACAGATAAGCATCAGAGTCCACGCGTGCGGATTATGCGGCTATAAAGTCCACGATAACAACCCAAAGCATCATCATAAAGGAGTCCGATCGTACCACCTCATCGCGTCACTCCGCGCGAAAAGCTAGAAGTCCTGCGGGAAGTTGAACACCCGCGCGGGGTCGTACTTGTTCTTGAGCGCCGTCAGCCGGGGCGTGTGCGTGGGGTAGTAGCGCTTGTGCGCCTCCTTGGCAGTGTACGTGCTGTCGATGTAGTTCACGTACTCGCGGAACACCGTCCCGCGCTGGTTGTCCTCCACGGCGGCCTTCATGCCCTGGATGAACTCAATCCCGTCCGCGTCTGAGACCGAGGCCGGGATCGTGCCGTAGTACCTGCACCGCGGGCGGTCGATCAGCATCAGAAATCTGCAGGGTGTCGGAGCCTGAGCTTACTGGATCGAGTACAGCGCGTCGCGGCCGTTGAACGAGTTGAAATCTGCGGGCTTCTGGGTGATGACCGACTCCCCGCCGCCGTACAGGTCGCTGTCGGAGCGTGTGAGCCTGGCGCCTCCCACCCGCATCGCACGGCTCCAGGTGGACTCACAAGATGACGAACCACGCCACGCTCGAGGTCGCGCCGGGCCCGTAGAAGTACTCCATGAGCGCGTCCGCGGCGGCGGGCGCCATCATCTGCTTCTGCGGCACGAACGTCGACGTCGCGTAGAAGGTGTCGTGGGTGTCCGGCGCGAGCGTCGAGTTCAGGCTGTCGATCCCGGTGGTGCCCGCGAGGAAGAGCACGCTCGTGATCCAGTCCTGCGCCTCCATTGTGGTCTTGGAAGGGGTGCCGAGCTTGGCGAGCAGCGGGGCCATCGTCGCGTTCACCTTCGCCTCGTCCGCGGTGTAGTACTGGCCCGAGACGGAGAAGAGCACGCCGGTGGGCGTGTCCCCGGGGTTGACGTGCGCCTGGAGGCCGAGGTTGACGTCGAGCGGGGACGCGGGGTCGTTTGCGAACTCCTGCCACGCCTGGAGGGCCTTGCTTGCTTGCGCGGGGGAGTATTGCGCGAACTCGTACGAGAACGCGACAGAGGGGACGGCCTCGTGGGTGATGGTGGTAAAGGAAGTGATGATCCCGAAGCTCGCGCCCGCACCGGTGACGGCCCAGAAGAGGTCGGCGTTCTTGTCCGCAGACGCGGTGTGGACGGCGCCGTCGGCGGTCACGATCTCGACGCTCAGGACCTGGTCGGAGAGGAGGCCCCAGGCGCGGGAAGGGAGGCCGAAGCCACCTTGCCCGGCGTGGCCTCCGATGCCGACGTAGGGACAGGTGCCGTGCGCCATCGCTCGGTTTGCTGCGAAAAGGTCATTCGTATCACACGGATGCCTGGGGATACACTCGCACCCACCAGTCTCCCAAAGGAATAGGGCCACATCACCAAGGCAGTTACCGGCGCCAATAGTGGCGACGTCGCCGTCGAGCGAGAGATGACGGAGGTGGTCGAGGCTGACCGTCAAGTGACCGTCCGCCCCGCCGAGTGCGAAAGCGGCGTCTAAAGTCGGGTTCGAGGAAAGGATTAGCTTCGTTGGCAATGATGAACACGGCTGCGCGGTCACACTGACACGAGTGGCCGCCGCTACGGGCGTTGACCTTGACGCCATGAGAGGCACCGCACTTGACCGCGGCGGAGACTCCAGCGGTGTCTGTGGGGTAGACTAGCGCAATGGGCTTCCACGGCAGTCTGACGGATTTGGGTCAGCGTCCGGAACTGAGATGACACCGCGGGATGGACGGCATACCGTAGGTTGAAGGGCGCAGCGTCCGTCGCGTACGCCGAGTCGCTGTAGACGACAGGGTCGAGCCCAGCATCGTCCAAGCAGTCGATGAGGCCACTGGAGCCGCGGTTCTTGAGAGTGCGTGCAGGGACCCACGCACCAAAAGCGGAGGTTGCGGCGGTGAGAACGAAGGATAAGGTAAGAAAACCGCGCATGGTGGAGAAGGAGGTCGGGTAGGGAAACAGGCAACAGGGAGAGTACTACCGACGCGGGGCGAGTCGAGAGCAAGCCGGAGTGACGACGGCGCGACGCCTGGCTCTTTATACTCTCTTGTCGACCCGACGTGACAGCTCGAGCGCGGCACTCCATAGGGCGGTGAAATGAAACCGACGATTTAGCCTACTTATGTGAGACGGGCAGCTGCGATCTGACATTGAAGCGAGACAAAAGTCTCAGCAATCTCCGTTTAAGGGGGAGAAATACACCAGCCTACCCCATGATCCTTACTTAGGGGATAGCGTGGTCTCGAATGGGCGGAACTTCGGCCGGAAAGCGGTGGCGAGGGTGGGCCGCTGGCCCGCGCTACATGTTCCGCAAAGGTCGGCGGTGCCTAGGCGTAAGGAGATATACGTTGGACGGGGGTGGGATGAGTCTGGGAGATGACGGCACTCACGAGAGCTTCTCGGCGCGCCTACACGAAATGAGGCACAGATTGCGTTGGCTTCTGGGTGCTGTGCTTCTGGGTGCTATTTGCGGACTATTGAAGTGTTGGATGATAGTGAGCCTGAGGTGCAGCTCCTGCAGGCGAAAACGAACACTCACCAGTTGCCAGCTGGTGCCCGGAGCTGGTACCGGAAGGCGTAGGGAACGCGCTCCGAGGTCTTTCATTGCCCCGGTGCCGATGGAGCGCGGGCTGTGGACGCCGAAATGAATCATCGCACGGGCCCTGCTTGACTGGGGCGCCAGGCGGAGAGACGGCCCGGAGAGGCGCCGTCGTCATCGAGTTATTACTCGGGTGGTCTGGAGCGAACGCGCTCATGCCATTACCTCCATCCAGAGAGTTAGATGGCCGTCTCCTGTCGTGGTACGGTGCGTCCTATTGATAGCTACACGCAGCCCCCGCTGTCTTAGGGCGAAAAAGTGACCTATCAAAGCGAGGTGAAGGCTAGGAGCACAGTGGTCCTAGTCAAAACCCAGCCAGCAACCGGAGATGAGGCGGGAAACAAAGGACAGATAAGACCTGTGGCATGGGAAGCGAACCCGTCTTTAAAATAGCGTACTGAATGCTGATGTCGACGTTGACGGCGCGCGGCGAGCAATTCCGACCATGGATTCGATGATCATGATCCATTCCCGGTCTTAATACATGCGTGGCGCGCTGTACGGGTCTTGACATGGGGGTGAAAGCTACGTCCTTGGCGTACGCATCCGGGGGGTCGGAGAGCTCAAACCGTGCGCGTGATCGATCTGCTTGGCACCGTGGGTTCAGCTAGCGATACTCACCACCCGGCGGACGAAGCTAATCATCTTCTTCATTATCATGAGTGTTGCGAACCTACAGTAACGTGAATTCTAACCTGTCGTCGTTTTTCACGTCGGGCTCGCGATGGCCTAGCCGAATGTCCAGATCATAGCTTTTTTGAGACGTAACGGGGGGCCTGGATTGAGAAGGAATGATAGGCACGTCCATAAATACGCGGTAACCAAAAGTTAGAGAAAGTGGGGATAGACTCGAGTCGACTGCATGTGGATCGGAAGCGAGAGCGGGTGGCGACTCACAAGACTGGTTGTCCTAAAAATATCGACATAGCCAAGGCACCTTTGAAGACTGCGAGCTTGCCTCGCATGGTCGTGGCCAAACCATCTCGCACCATAGTGCGGTTCGTAGGTTTCCCCCATCCATGATTGAAAAAGACAGCGACTTAGCATGAAAGAAAGCCAGAGCTATGCGATACAAGATCTACTCAACGTATAACAGATCCTAGTCACCCCATTCACCTACACGCTCATCTTCATCGCGATCGTCGGGTGCGGATCGTACCCCTCGACAACGATGTCCTCGCTCTTGAAGTCGTCGATGCTCTCCACCGCGCGCGGCCAGCGCAGCTTCGGGAACGGACGCGGCTCGCGCTCGAGCTGCGTGCGGAGCGCGTCGACGTGGTCGCGGTAGACGTGCGCATCACCGAGCTGGATGACGAGCTCGTGCGCCTCGGTGCCGGTGACGTGCGCGACCATGTGCGTGAGGAGGGCGTAGGACGCGATGTTGAACGGGATCCCGAGCCCGAGGTCGGCCGAGCGCTGGAACATGAGGCACGACAGCCGCGGCTTGGCCGTGGGGTCGTTCGCGGGCGGGAGGTGGACGTAGAACTGGCACATCATGTGGCACGGGGGCAACGCCATCTGCGGGATGTCTGCGCGCGGGGGGCGTCGGTAGCGGCGCGCAGAGAGAGAAGGAGGAGAGGACGCACCTGCGGGGTTCCACGCGCTGAGGATGATGCGGCGGTCGGTGGGGTCGTGCTTGATCTTGCGGATGCACTCCTGCAGCTGGTCGACGCCCTTGCCGGTGTAGTCCGCGTCGCAGTCTTCGTAGGGCGCGCCAAAGTGCCGCCACTGAAAGCCATACACAGGCCCGAGGTCGCCCTCGCGTCGGTGTCCCAGCCCACGCTTCTCGAGGAAGTCCTTGGAGCCGTTCCCGTCCCAGATCTTGACGCCCCTCGCGGACAGCTTCTTCGCGTCGGTGCATCCCTGAACAAACCAAAGCAGCTCCTCGACGATGCCTTTCAAGAATGTGCGCTTTGTCGTGAGGAGGGGAAGGGTAGAGTCCGCGAGAGAGAAGCGGAGATTTGGAGGGGCGAAGAGGGAGATGGTGCCGGTGCCAGTACGGTCTGGGCGCGTGTCGCCGGTATTGAGGACATCGCGGATGAGGTTCAAGTACTGGTGCTCGTCGTGGGCGCGTGTGGGGGCGGTGACTGTCATTGTGCGTGAACAGGGAGGAAGAGAGGCGCGTTGTTTGACAATGTTGTAGACTCACGCACACATCCAAACGCGTCGGTCACAACTCACGTGGCTTGGCTCTACCAACTTCTTATTTCCTTCTTTCCCTGCGACGCTTCTCTGCTCTGTTCTCATCCTCTGTCCATCGCAGTCTCCGCGTCGTAGCTCGGCGACGCGTTCCAACCCCGACTCCGTGAACGGTTCGTCAACGCTCAAGAGGCGATCGGGGCGCCCGCACACAAGACCCCATCTCAGATCCCCTCCGCGCAGCTCCGCGCCCGCAGGATTAATCGCCGGGATGTTATCGACTGCCGAGTACTCCCACCGCGCGCGGCCAAGCGACCCTGGCGACGTCGACGATCGCTGGCCTAGGTCGCCGGTCATGACCCCGCATCTCCCTCGACCTCGACCACCACCCCCGCTTGCGCCGTGAACGCCATGGCCGTCGACTGGAACGACCCCGCTGTGGTCAAGTACATCTTTTTCCTCTACCAGCAAAATGCGGTATTCCTCCTCGGCTTCCACGGGTACGTCTGTCCTTCTCCTCTCTAGCACTCCGCCCTCAAGCATACCTCCCCGTCCCTCGTTCGCACCTAGTATGCACATCGTGACTCAGCTCCGCATCGAGCGGGAGCTGCTTCTCCGCAAGCGACCCTTCCGCCTGGTCTACGTGCCCTTCCTCCTCGCCCGCTACCTCGTCCTCTCCACCCTGCTCTTCTTGTGAGTCTCAGGGGCTTGCTGATCGACACCCCGAACTCAAACCCGAGCCCCGCCGCCCAGCGTGATCTCCCAGAACACGACAGTTCATGTGGACTGCGACGGTGCGTTCGCGTGCTTCGACCTGGCTTCAGCTGTCGGCACACGCTGATCGCTTGCTTCCTGCAGGTGCTTACCGGTTCTTCGCCGTTCGTTCTCCTCCGCCCCCGGTCTGTTTTGTCGTGACTGATGCCCACCGGTCTGGCAGGCAGTCGGTAGCATCTGTGCAATGTTCGCAAGTTGGATCCTCTGCACCCGCCCGTACGTCGCCATTTATCCAGTCCCCATCAAGTTCGTCTGATCTCGCCGTGCAGTCTCGTGATCTTTCACGCGCTCTCGATGCGCCTCCCCATCGTCGTCCTTAGCTTTCTTGGCTTCGTCCAAGCCGTGCTCGTCGTCCTGCGTACGCCACCTCATCCTCTGCGTTCTCTCCTGCACTGACAATCCCCAGAGGGCGTCCTGACTGTGCGCTCGCAGTGGAACGCCGCACGGCAGGCATGCGACATTGTCCAATGGGACAGCAAGATGCTTGCGACCTTCTACTCTTACTGTACGTCATCCTATCCTCTTACTTCCCTGCGCCCCGTCTCACATCTGTTGAAACAGCGTTCGGCTACGACGTCGTCATCGTATCCTCCACTCTCTACGCAGTCCACAAAGTGCAGCATCTCCAAGAGCGCCGCAAGTGGCACGTCGGCGATGCGCTCTGCGTCCAGGGTATCTGGTACATCATCACGACCTGCGCGGTCAACGTTCCCGTCGCGGTTCTCGCCATTCTCGACCTCAACAGTACGTTTCTGTCCTCTGTCCGCCACCGTCTCCTTGCGAGGAAGTCTCACCTCCTTTCACGTTCAGTTGGCATGGACATTTTGCTCTCGACCCCTGCGATGGTCATCAGGTCCGTCTCTCTCCTCTGCCCGCTCAAACGTCAGCCCTCACGCTGACGTCCCCGCCGTGCTCATCCAGCGTCGTCGCGTCCGCGCACGCCATGCTCTCTCTCGACGAATACGAGCGCGCCAATAGCCCCTCCACCGCCGGCATGTACATCACCACCCTCCCACTGTCGACGATGTAAGTCCCAGGGTCCGGTTCGGTGCCGCGTGCCGCCGGCTGATCACGATCGTGGCTCGCTCTCCAGGCCGATCGACACTGCGATCTCGCTCGGCGAGACGGAGAAGACGGACACGCAGCGCTCCGCCGCGACGACTGCGTCGACCGCGTCCGCGGACCAAGCGCACGCATCTGGACTCCATAGCTCCAATCCTGGCTGACGTTCCACGGCGCGTCGCGGACCTCTCGTCGTCGTACTCGTCGTCGCGGCTACTTGGACCCACGCGCCCCATGATCGGCGCTGTACTATACTGTCTCCCCCGATCGCTCTTCAAAGCTTCATTCCCCGCCTGTCAGTTGACCGAGCGCTATCGTCCTTCTGTGTATACCATAGATGCATAAATGGTTTGGTCCGTCTCAGACGATGTGGACATACTTTTCTTTGGGTTTTGAGGGGTAAGTGCTCCGGAACAATTTTATGGGCGTGCTTCTACAACATCAATGGTTGCAGCTCTAAAAACATAATGTACAACACAGAAGACGTCTTGTTCCATCATTACATCATGCACGCTACCGCGACTCGCGCACCGAGAGCCGTTCAAGCGTCCCAATAATCACACAAACAAGTTCCGTCCGGCTTCCGCAGGCTCCTGAACCTCGATGCGGATGTCCTCCGCCGCCGCGCCCTCCCGGCTCGTGTTCTCGACCTCGCGCGCTTGCCACGCCGGCATCGTGTGCGTCGCCGCCACGATCTCCACGAGTGCGTCACCCGCAGGCGGGAGAATGACAGTCGACGAGCCACCCTCGTCCGCGTTCGCGTCTGGCACGCCCGCAAGTGGAGAGTCGGGAGGCGGCGTCGGAGGCGCAGCCTGACGCGCCGGAAGGCCGCGGACAAACAGTCCCGGCCCGCCGTCCGCAGGCTGCAAAGCGCCGCGAGATACGGGCCAGTCTTGCCAGGGGGGAATGTCGTCGGGGGCGTCGGGGGCGGTGGGGCTGAACGGGTTCCAGCCGCGAACGCGCATCTCGTGGATGATGAAGAGCGCGGGGAAGGGGGCGTGGTGGTCCTGGGCGTCGAGGGCGACGGCCTTGTTGTGGAAGGGCCGGAGGTCTGGGAAATCGGCGTAGTTGATGAGGACGTACCGACCGAGCTGGACCGGGATGTTTGGTGCGCATATAGCCAGGGGCGGAAGGGTGAACACACCTTGGGATCGTTCTCGGGGCCGGGGAAGTAACGGATGAAGAAATGATACGCCTCGAATTGCCTGCAGTGGTCTCGGCACATGAGGAGACCGTTGCGGGGCTCGTTCGCAATGTGCCGCTTGGCTTGGACGGGGATCCAAAGGCGGCCTCTGAGTTCGCGCCACTGATGCAAACGTCAGTGACATGGGTGACGACGGTAGAGGCTCTGCGAAACTCACAATATCCCGCTCGGAATGGGGGACGATGGGAACACGGTGTATTAGACGGGTTCCTGTGCGTCCGCAGACTCCGCAGGCCCTGCGTCCGAAGAATTGGTCTCGTTTGTCGACGCCGGTGTCGAATGCAGTGCGGGCGGAGGTGGAGGAGAACGAACGGGCGGAGGACGCGTAGCCAAAAGGGAGTGTAGTGAGAGGGAGTGAAAAGGCAGCGAGAGCGGCCATGGTGGCGATCAACTTGAAGCTCATGAATTGAGAGCGACGCGCTTATATATACATGCAACGGATGACGTAGGGCGACGCGCCTGGCTCCTTGGTCGGAGTACGCCACTCACGAAGAGAAACCGCCGCCACCGATGCGCTTTACGAGCCTGACATGTAAGCATCAGTGCGTGCTCGTGCATGCGTGAACAAGATACAAGCAAACCTGAGACGGAAGGCATGGTGTACAGCGTGAGTGAGAAACGGAGGCAAGGAATGACGCGCATCCTTTAACACGCCACGATCACGTGCAGCGACGCGTTGGGCCTGCTGATGTCTGCAGTCCACCACCTTGGCTCGCCATCCGTTCGCGTCGCCTGCGCTCTAAAAGGGCCTCTGCCCCTTCTATCACGGACTCCAAGATGCCTCCAAAGACTCGCCCAACCACCTCTCGCTCTACACGGACAACAAAGCCCACCGCCGCCCCCGTCGCAGTGTCTCCCGATGACCTCGCCGACAAACTCGCCACCAAGCTCACGATATCGAATGGAAAGGGGAAGGCCAAAGATGCCGAGCTTACTCTCGAAGAGCGCAAAGCAGGCGCGATGCGCGCTGTGAATGCGGCCTCCAAGAGCCTCTCCGCCGTCCTCGAGACGGGCTCGAAAGCCGGCTCTGAGGCCAAGCCTGCGGCCGATCGTACCACTGCAACTTCTGTCACGAAGCACGCAACGACTGCGCGGAAGGAGCTGGGGACTCTTCGAATGTTGGATCCTAGACAGGTCGATGTCGAGAGGGCAGCGTCGAGCGTGGTGGGAAAGCTCGTTGGTCTCGACATGGTGCGTCCCTCGCTTCTCTCCATCCACACCCCCTGACATTTGCATAGTATCATGCGGCGCTCGGTCTGTTACAAGACATGTATCCTTTCTGCGCTAACCAAGACGATGCACCGTCGCCTTCAAGCACTTCCCCGTTGACCTTCCTCGCCCTTCCCATCCCCAATGTCCAAATCTCAGACATCCATCTAGCTCTCATCTCTGCCTATCATCTACATGCGCTCGCAGTCCTTTCACACACCACCACCGACCGCGGTGCTCTTGCGTCAGCCCTACTCGACCCAAACAGCCCCACGATTCTGTCCTGGTCTACCACATTCTCTGCACTCCCCGAGAAACAACACGACCATCTCTTTACACGCGCGTACTCCCTAACGTCCCGCCTTGCCTCCTCAACACCCCTGCCATCAACAGCATACTCCCTCCGTCTGTTTGCGCTCCTCTGTCTCACGTGTACGCGCCCCTCTGTCATCGCCCCATCCACGTTCTGGGAACAAGCCGTCAAGTTCGCCGCCATGTACGCGAACGCCGCCTCGTCCGGGCCCAAAGAGAACGCGGCGCATGTGACGACGTCCTTCGCGCGCCTCGCCGCGAGGGCGCAGGTTCGACCGGACGCGGTGGAGTTCATGGCGGGACCAGCGTTCGCTCGCTTCTGCGAGTACTGGAGTCGCTTCGCGAGGCAGGTGAGTGCGGACCCACCCGCGAGTGTACGCCTGGCTAAGGGACGTGTCCAGGCTGGTGATCTGGCTACGCTTGAAAGCATCGGTCGCTTTGCGCAGCCGGCGGGGGCCGCGTCCGCCTCGGAAGAGGACCGCAAGGTCATCGAAGCTTCGGACTTGGCGACGACCCTGGCTCGCGCACTGGCTGTCTTCGAGCATTGGCAAGGTGGGATGCTTGTTATTGGGCGCCGCGGAGTATCGTTGACCCCCGGTTCCGTAGAGCATGCATCCGATTTCGCCTCAAAGCTTTCTGAAGGGTCTGCGGCAATCAAGCGATGTGGGCTCATACTCGCTCAAAGCGGGAGCGATGCCGAGCGCGTCAAGCGCGGGGTAGAACGCTTGCGCCGCGCTTCAATGAAAGCGCTTGAACCCTCTCGGTCCGACACTACGAACTATCCACCTGAAGTCAAGGCCACTTGCCGCACGATCCTCCAAGGTGCCGTTGACGCTCTTTGTGAAGCAATAACCACGGTAAGCTTTTTGTGGTCTTGCATGGATTTTTTGTTGATAATCGTGCATAGCACAATACTCGAACCACCAATCTTCTTGGACCCGTCCTGGAGGGCCTCTTCACTCTTGCACGGACAGCTTTCGCTCTGAACAACCCTGGCACATACTCAACTGCACGATCGCTTCTTTCACGAGCACGATCTCTGTTACCCTCATCACCATTGTCCGAGGGATCCGTCTCTCCAATATCCGCTGCATATTATACCCGTTGCGTGGCCGCAGTCCACTACTATCTGGCTGGACAGCTTCACCAGAGCGGTCGATATGACCATGCCGCCCCTTTTGTTGAGGAAGCGTGCGCTCTAGGTCAACAGGCGTTGGATGCGTACCACGAGGTCAAGACCTCTAGTACCCCCATGGACGTCGACGGAGAAGCCGCATGCAAAGAAGAGCATTGGGAGCAGCTCGAAGAGCAGCTGTTCCGTCGGTGGGAACTCTTGGGGGTTTGCCATGTCAAGACCGGCGATCGCAGGGTACGTATACTTTTTTATGCATATATCTCCGGCTGACACGCTATCCAGTCTGCGTACGATGCGTTCGTCAGAGGGATCAAAGCCTTCCCATTCGCGAACCACGACCTTGTGGCCCTCGCGCGCAAGACGCCCATTGTCCGGCTCTTTGATAGTCCTGCTCTCAAGCAGCTCGGCGTGCTCATCGACCGGGTGACGTACGTCGCGGCGTGCGAGCTCCTCCTCCCCCCAACCGCCGTTTCCGCCCTCTCATGGTTCTCCGACGCTAAAACTAGTCCGGAGTGTAATTGCGTCTATGGGGCGCTTATCGAGCGCCAGATCGCAAGCTTGGAAGAAAGTAAATGGAAGCCGGGCGTCAGGGACGTGTTGAGGCAGCTCGTTGACGACGCCTTGCTGGTGTACGACGTGGAGGATCGGCCGGTGCGGCACGTCCGGTTGGTCTTGAAACGGCTCGAGTTAGCATGCCAGCCGGACGCAGGGCTGGAAGCGTCGCCCGATGAGCGGAGCACCGAGCTAGCCAAAGATGCTGAGCAGCTGCTCGCGCGTCAGGTCCGTGCTCCCCGCTGCCTCTCGTACTGCTCGTTAACCTGGTGTCGTCCAGTCCTTCGCGCTCGACGCGTCCCTGTCCCAGCACTGCCCGGAGTACCTCGCGTCCCTCCACCTTTGGCGCGCCATCTACGCGCACCGCACGCGCGACCCTGCAGTCGTGCCCGCCGTCGTCGCGCACGCTGAAGAGGCGTGCAAGGTCATCCGCGCGATGGTTCCCGCGCTTCCCACGGCGGCTGTGCGAGCCTCCCTCGGCGGTGGGCGTGCGACAAAAGATCTTCAGGCCGCGGCCCCTGCGAAGCGTGCGACGCGAGGTGCCGCGAAGGCCGCGCCACGCCCGAAGATCGCGGTAACGCGGACGAGGGCGCCGCCTGTGACACCCAAGAAGCGGAGGCGTGAGTTCTAGCGTGGTTTCTAGAGAACAGAGAATGTTGCTAATGGTATCGCAGCACTCGATCCTAACCTACCTGTGGTCGACGTGTCGCCACCAAAGGGCGGTGTGTCAGTGCCGGTACAAGGGAAGATGCATTTCGAGGACTTCGACAGGCTCGTCTCGCTCATACGTGAGTCGTTGCCGATAAGGACCGTTGCTCTTGAAACGAACCAAACGTTTAACAGGGATGGTCTCGCATCTCATCGGGCTCGTGGGCCACGTACTCGTCCGAATTCAACTCCTCAATGCCGCGAGACGATTGGCCGAACGTCACCTCGGCATGGGTTCTGAAGGTGTGTTCTATCAGACGTAGAAGGAGAAGGAGTGCTCATGAGCTTCTGCTAGTCTATGTGTCCTTGACTATCGATACCGCCCACGAGTACGTCAAACTTGGGCGCGCCGAAAAAGCGGTGTCCATCCTCGCCCACGTTCTTCCCGCCGCGCGCGCAGGGTCCCTCCCGCAGGATCTTGTCGTTGTCTTGCTGTTAAGATACTCCGAGTCTTTGGCTGCCGCCGATGAGGTGCTTAAAGCGTACGTATCACCTTTCACTGTGGTGTTACGTTTGTGGTGTCTGATCACAACGTCTGGCCAGCTCTATAACATATTGTGACGCTGTAGCGGCCGCCTCCGACGTGCTTGTCGAGGAGAAGGGTCTACCTACAGCACAGCGGATCCGTGTGCGGGCAGCTCTTCTTGAGAGAGCTGCTCAAGCCGCGCTGTCGTACGCCGCTGTGCAGGATGCGCGAGTAAGGACGTGCGTCTTTGTTCATAATCTCCGTGCTGATGAGGCACCTTTTAGGATGATCCCACGTCTTCGATCGAAGGCTTGTCGCAAGCCCTCCGCCTCTGGAATCGCGCCATCGAAACCATCTCCCGCCTCCAGCCCTTGGCACCGAAAGAACCCGCCGAAGACAACCCGTTCGAAGTCGCCCCCAAACCCGATGCCGACCCACATGCTCCCCAGACGCACGAAGCACGCGTGATCACCCCCGCGCGTCGCACGGCGCCGCCTACCTCGACTCCTCCGGCTGGCGTCTCGCCGAGGGCCTGCTCGCGACGCTCCTCTCACTCGCGCACGCGTACGCCGCACGCGGCTCCGCGCGCGAAGCCGAGTTCTTCGCCGCGCAGACCCGCGCGCTCGCGACGACGCTGCACGCCCCGGTGATGGTCAGCCGCGCGCGCGCGCTCCAGGGCGAGCTCCTCATCCAGCTCGGGCAGCTCCCGGAGGGCCACGTGGCGCTCATGGAGGCCGCCGCGCTCGTCATGCACCTCAAGGGTCCGGACGCGGTCGAAGTCCGGCGGCTGCTGGGGCGGTACAGCCAGCGGAGCGCGGACGCGAAGGGGGCGCAGCAGCTTTTCGAAGAGGCGGCGGTGCTACTGGACGAGCTGAGCGGGATGTTTGCGTCCCTGGACGGGGTGGTGGCGACCGGGTGCGTTTTCACGCGATTGTTTGATCTCCGGCCGTCCTAATTCTTGCTGCAGTGGCCGGAAGTCGTTGGTGGTCGCGTCCCCGAGGAGGAGCTTGAACCCGCAGGAGAGCACGTTGGCGCCGTCGTTGCTCGCACGGGTGCTGCGTCATCAAAGTAAGGAACGTCTTCTGCCGTCCGCGCTTGTGCAGTTCGCTGATCGAGCCACTAGTCTCCCTTCTGCATGAGTCGGGTGCAGAGTATCAGAGCTTACTAGAACGGTTTGCAAAGTTACCACAAAGCGCAGATGCCAAGGTGAGTCTCTAGCATCTGCATGAAGCGTTAGCATTGACTGGATCGTCCGTCGTGCAGGCGGAAGAAGTTGCTCTACGCGCAAAGTTGACTTTGGACGAAGTTTACTCGCGTTTCCGTGCGGACATGTTCCTGAGCTCGCTTGCAGAATCCGGTGCGCACATTGGATGCTTAAGGTTGCAGCGAAGCTCATGTGATTTCTAGCAATGACTATTCCCATGGGTATGTCCGGAGACGGTGGCTCGTCGCCTGCGTCGCAAGACATGCTTGAGACCTTGTCGACCGCTGAGCGGCTGTTCTGGGAGCACATGGGATACATTGCGCGGCGTGGACATGTGTCTTCCGTGCGCGAGGCCGCCGTCTGTCTCGCATTGATACGCACGTTCCGTACCAGTCTGGGTCGTGGAGATGAGTACACACCGGTACTGGCCGCCCAACTCCTTGGTGAGTCAGAGGATAGGATCTTGGGAAAGTTGCTGAACGAGACCACAGACGCATCCACCGTGACGACACTCCGACGCGAAATGCTGGATGTGGTCCGGCACAAGTTCCTGAACATGAACGCCGCCGACGGCCTGCAATGGCCACTCATGACCCCCAACGGGTCGCCCCTTCCTCCTCCATCGAAAGCCAAGCGAGTAACACGCTGGAGTGAAACATCCCTTCTGGACTCAGAAGACGATGAGCCGATGGACGTCGACCTGAAGTCGTACTGGGAAGCGGTGTCGAAGCGGTACGAGGCGCAGTGCTTCGACTCCGAGCGGATGACGCACAGCCAGTGCGACACACTCCCCGCGCACTGGTCGGTCGTGAATATCAGCGTGACGGAAGACCGTCAGACGATGTTCGTGACGCGCCAGCGCGCCGGTCGGCGTCCGCTGATATTCTGTCTACCGCTGCGAGGGAGGCGCGAGGGCCAGGAAGACGAGCATCTCACGTACGATGACGTGATCAAGGAACTGGAGAACATCATCAACGCTAGCACGGAGAAGACGCGGGAAGCGGGAAGCATCGATAAGGAAGACAAGGCTGCGCGGCAGGCGTGGTGGAAAGCCCGCACAGAGCTTGATGGGCGGTTGCGGGACCTGCTCGCCGACATCGAGTTCTGCTGGCTCGGGGCGTTCAAGGTTCGTTCGTCTGATGCTCCAATGCCATTGTGGTTTACGCTTATGATCTACAGACCATCTTCGATTCTCTGCAGAACCTTCACTCCGAGGACCTGTCGGCTTTCAGGTCGCGCCTGGAGTCCGTCTTCCAGGGAAATCTGGTGTTTCAGGACAAGAAGCCGAAGTCTCGGATCAGCCTGGACGACGGTCTTCTGGAGTGCTTCTCCGCGCTGCCGGCCTCCTGCCGGGACGAGGAAGTGGAAGATCTGGTGTACTTCATCCTCGACCTCTACCAGTTCCACGGGATCCCGGTCGCGACGTCCGAAGTGGACATAGACCAAGTGGTGGTCGAGCTCCGGAGCGCACTCGAGGA
This sequence comes from Epithele typhae, assembly GCF_022376455.1. Taxonomy (NCBI): domain Eukaryota; kingdom Fungi; phylum Basidiomycota; class Agaricomycetes; order Polyporales; family Epitheliaceae; genus Epithele; species Epithele typhae. The sequence continues at coordinate 29,440 of NW_025954218.1, read as the reverse complement.
GCACGGGTCACGACTGAGATCGCGGGGTGAGGCGCGGACGGATGACGACAGCCACCTGTTCCTGGTGCTGGACAAGAACGTGCAGGGGATCCCGTGGGAGTCGCTGCCTGTGCTGCGGGGGAAGAGCGTGAGCCGGATCCCGAGCATGGACTTCCTCGTCGACCGGCTCGAGTTCTCGCACTGGCGCAAGTGGGAGGACGGGAGCCCGCAGGAGGGAGTGGTGGACCGGGCGGCGGTGGACCCGCGCAAGACGTACTTCGTGCTGAACCCGAGCGCGGACTTGAGCGGGACGCAGGCGAGGTTCGAGCCGTGGCTGAAGGGGATGAAGGCCGCGGGGTGGGACGGGGTGGTCGGGCGTGCGCCGAGCGAGCAGCAGGTGGTGGATGCGTTGACGAACCGGGACCTGTTCATGTAAGTGCCAGGACAAGGGCCGGTCGAGCGTTCGGCTGAGGACGAGCCCACAGATATTTTGGCCACGGGGGTGGGGAGCAGTACGTGCGGGCGCACAAGGTGCGGCACCTCGCACGCTGCGCCGCGACGATGCTCTGGGGTTGCTCCTCCGGAACGCTGAAGTACATGGGGGACTTGGACCGGACCGGGACGCCGTACCACTACATGCTCGCCGGGTGGTGCGTCCCCTCGTCCGTCTCTCCTTTTTTTGGATGCTGAGCCGCTCGCGGACAACAGCCCGACGCTGGTCGCGAACCTGTGGGACGTGACGGACCGGGAGATCGACAAGGTCGCGCAGTCGGTCTTTGACGACCTCGCGCTCACGCCGTCGGCGGTGGGCGCGTGGCGGGCGGCGGGGCCGCGGCGCACGGGGGCGATGTCGGTCGTCGAGGCGGTGGCGCGGGCGCGGGACGGGTGTAGGCTCAAGTACCTGACGGGAGCGGCCCCGGTCGTGTACGGGATCCCGTTCTACCTTTGAACGGACGGATGGTTTCGGACTGGATGCTCGCCACGTTATATGTTTCCGCGACAGCGCCGCCCGTGTATTTATATGTTGTGCTGACAACGGGGCCGGCTCGCGCAGAAAGTAATCTGGCACGTTGGTATGGGCCGTGTTGTAGTTGCCTGTCCTCCTGGCATGTACAGTGAGATGTCCGCTCGTGGCTCGTGATCTCGCGCGATCGGGCGTGGCTGGAGGCTGGATCTGATCCCGGGAGGCGGCGTTGTGGGCCGCGGGACGCCCGATCTGGGTGTGGTGGTCCAGTGGGAGGGAGACAGGGTCGGCGAGCGTGCGCTGCCCGGATCTGAACAGTTCATCCGGGGCTTCCAGGCTGGAGTTTCTCAGTTTCAGCCCCGTCTCGGACAGTCTGTTGGCAGCCCGTTTGGCAGGTCGTGAATGCTCCAATGCGCGGGCGGAGGTGTCCCGTACTGGCGAAAGGTCGGGCCAATGGCTGGATGCTCTCTCCATGCAATCGCCGGTCGATTCATGTGTGGCCCTGTCGCGGTTCGTATCCCGGACGTATCCAGCCAGGGTCAGAGGCATCGAACGAGGAGAATGAGCGAGTAGGACCGTGTAATGGGCGGTCAGAGTCGGAGTCGAGCGCCTGAGCTGCCAAGAGCTGCCAGTCGGACGAGCTCTAGTGCGGGAGATCTGATTGCGGCCGGGCGGAGGAGGGCGGATGAAGGTTAGCATCGCGGCAAGCGCCGGGCGGTCACGGGCGGCGGCCTCCTGAGCGCGCGCATATACTTACCTCCTCCTTCTCGCCATCGTCCTCGTCCTTCCCCCCTCCGCCTCCGTCCTGCCCGATGCATGCCATCCGCCACTCCGCCGACGATGACCCTCTTGCAGCCGCCCTCGCCCCGCCCCCCGGCGAATCTCCCATCGACCGCGCTGCCCGCCTCGCCCGCGAGTCAGACGCAAGGCGCGTCAACGACGAGATTGAGGAGACCATCAAGCTTGACCGTCTCGCCTGGAAGCGCAACAAAGCCATGTTCAAGCTCCTCCTCCTCGGCCAGAGCGAGTCCGGTGCGTGCCCTCTCTTGCTCCCCACCTCTTGCGACCCCTGCCCTCCGTCCACCCCTTGCCATTCATTGCGAACGAGCATCACCCCTCGCCGTCCCCTCGCCCATTCACCGCCCTCTTTGCTCCCCATCTGCTGCACAACCATCTGCCAGACCCAGCCCGCTCTCCCTTTCCTTCTGGCCCTGCACCGCACCTACGGCGCCTACCCCCGTTCTCCCAGCCTTCACTGCCCCCCTTCGCTCCCAAACTGATCTCTCCTCACAGGCAAATCTACCACGCTCAAGAGTACGTCCTTCTCTCCCATTTCCGCCCTTGTGAATGCCCTTTTCATCTCCCACCGGTAGACTTCCAGCTCGCGTTCGCTCCCAAAGCATGGCATGCCGAACGCACCTCCTGGCGAGCCGTCATCCAGCTCAACCTCGTCCGTTCCATCAACCAGATCATCGACCTCCTCTCTCAGAACATGACCAAGTCCCCTACCGGTCCCACTTCGCCCTCCGCCACTCCCTTCAGCCGTCCACCCAACGATATTGTCCCCGATCCCTCCTTCTCACCTGACGGCCCTCCGTTACACTTCACCCCTAACCACTCCTTGCTCAAGCTGAGATTGGCCCCCCTCCGCCAGGTCGAGGCCGACCTCAAGATGCTTATTGGTGCTGCGACAGACGAGCTCGATGACATCCCCGGCTCCCCCCTCGGTCAGGCCAACGACACTCTCGCCGCAGCCCCCTTCGATCCCGCTGCTTCAGGCACTGCGCGCCGGCGACCCGCTGAATACTACGTGCGCGCCAACGCCGCATGGCGCGACGTCCTCAAGTCCGCTTCCGGTCGCCGAGGGGAGGAGTCTGGAACGGAGCGTACGGGGCTGCCTACGGAACGCTTGGAGTCCGCGAAGGAGATCATCGCGAGTTGCGCGGAGGACATGCTAGCTCTCTGGGCGGACTGCGCCGTCCGAGAGCTTTTGCGGCGGCGGCGAATCAAGATGGAGCTCGCCCCTGGCTTGTACGTTGCGCCGCGCCGCGTGTGGCCAACCGTCGCTGACCTTTTTGCACCCCGCCCCCAGTTTCCTCGATGACATTGCGCGGATAGCCCAGCGCGACTATGAGCCGACGGACGGGGACATCGTGCGCGCGCGCTTGCGCACCGTCGGCGTCCAAGAGTACAAGCTTACGATGGAAAAGTACGGTGCGTCCCGCGCCCGTGCCTCTTTGTTACACGCGCACTCATCACTCACTATCAGTACCTAATCCAGCGACGACGGAGGTTGGGCGGGATTGGATGATTTACGACGTCGGCGGGTCCCGGACTGCGGTGCGTAGCCGTTCTTCTCTCTTATTCGGGACCGTACCTGTCGCCGGGCGGTCTCGGTTTTGAGACCGTCCTTTGCGTGCCCCTCCTTTTCGCGCCCGCGGTGATGATCGTGACTGACGCCGTTTGACCCCGACAGCGCGCGGCGTGGTACCCGTTCTTTGATGACGCGAACGCGATCCTCTTCCTCGCGCCCATCTCGTGCTTCGACGAGCTCCTCGCCGAGGACCGGCGTGTGAACCGCCTCGAGGATTCCTTCCTGCTCTGGAGGGGCATCATCCAGTCCAAGCTGCTCGCTAAGTGCATCATCATCCGTGCGTGTTCCCTCCCTTCATTGCCGGTGGCGATCAGCTCACTATAGAGCCCCGCAGTCTTCCTGAACAAGTTCGACCTGCTCGAGAAGAAGATTAACGCGGGTGTCAAGGTGAACAAGTACCTGCCGAGCTTTGGCGAGCGCGAGAACGACGCGCAGGTCCTCGCCCGCTGTGCGCCCTCTTACACGTCACCTGCATGTCCTTCTCGCTGACGACCACGGGCAGATCTGCACAACAAGTTCCGCGACCAGAACCGGGAGTACTCCCCACAGCCGAACCGGCCCTTCTACGGCTACGTCACGACGTGTATCGACACCAAGGGCACGGCGGCGACGCTTGCGTCCAGTACGTACCCCCCTCCCCCTCCGGTCGTCCGTGTGCGAGCGCTGATAGTCTTGTAGTGCGCGACGGTGTCCTACGGCACAATCTACGCCGCGCCGACTTTGTATAGCAGGCACTCATTCGCCTAGTCTAGACTTCATCTTCCCAGCCACCCCACCGATGCTAATTCCAGCCCCCTTGCCCCTCCTTCACGCTCACACATGCTATTCTGCTCTGGTGTCCCCGTCGACGCGCCCCCACCTAGACTAGCCTGCCCCGGCCTCCCTGCCTCGTCCTACGAGTAAAATTGGGACCATTTCCTCCCATCTCTATCCGTCTGTCGCTCTGTATCTGTAGCATAGGCCCGTGCGATCTGCGCCGATCTCGTCGTTATATCTTATTTGCTATGTACTTGTCCCGCCATATCTTACCTACCCACGAGCGCCGTGCGCGCCCGTTATTCATGTGTCCCCCCGTCTCGGCGAATGAGGCCGTGAACGCGAGTGCGATGGGCGGCTTCTTCGGGCCATCGCGAGCGGCTGAGCTCGGGTCCATGCCTAAGTATACGGTTTGAGTTCACTGAAACCGTCGGACTTGCCGCACGTGGACGTGCGGTGGCCAGCGCGCACGTCGGTGATGTCAACGTCGATGAGTTCGCGAAGGCGGGTGCTGGATATCTGGATGCTGGCCACGGGTATCCAGGGGGGCGGTGCAGGTGGAATAATGTACAGGAGTTTCATTTCGTTCTTGTAGTCTGAACTGCACTTGGGACTCGCGATCCGAGGGCTTGCAGTGTGGCGGATGTCACAGCGTCCAGCGATCGAGACGAAAGCGTCGAGAGTCGCGACTCGCGAGGCTCTGATGAGTCGGCAGCCCGGGCGGATGAATTTGAACCTCGAGAAACTTGTTCCCGTTCGCGCCTTCACTCGCAAAGGACGCATTATCGAGCACACCAAAGGTGCCACGCAGTGTGCAAGGAATGAGAAGTTAGAAAATGTTCGCCGTGAGGTTGGAGCGGGGGCGGACACCGGCTCGCCTGTGCGAGCCGATCGGAGCCTCGCCAGTCGCTGTGACCCTCTCTCCGAAATCAGCATCACAACCCCATCGCTCCTCAGGCCTTCGGGCCTCAAGGCCTCAGGTTGCACTCACACGTCTCTGCGCATTCACCGCGGCCGCCTGTATTTCAAATCCCCCACTTGCCTTCCGGACTCCATTATCCATACTACTTCCTCGAGCGCTTTCCTCAGATCGCGGCGGCGCGCGCGCCACCAGAGCTCCGATATCCTCTCGTCAAGGCCGTCCCTGCGCTCCTTGGCAGACATGATGCAGCCGAACGTGCCCAATCGCGCCGCGGTTCGCCGAGGCTCGACAGGAGCTGATGCGTGGGTAGGGTATGCGCAAGTACGCGTTGAAACGTTGAACGTTCAGCGTCAGCGAAGAAAAGACTTGACTCGGTTGTGACTCGGACTCGAAGAGATGATGTACCCGCGAGCCGGCTTGCAGGCGCGATCGAAGGCTGTCTGTCAGTGTGGGTACTACATGGAAATTTACACGGTAGTATGTCAGCTTCGTCGTTCTGGAAGGTCGCTGGTGCTGTAACGGAGTAGAGGAAGCGCGAGGAAGACAAGCGCGCTGCTTGAGTGCACCGTGGGAATCAAATATTAATCACCTCCGACGCGCCGTCACAGCACGTCCGGATCCAGCACTCGGACTGTCACTGCTCAAAGCTTGCCTATTCCTGCACCCCGTAGCCATGTCATAATTGCTCTTCCTTCAGCGCAGGCTCATTTCCCAGTCTTCTTTACAGTGCTCTATAGTCACAAGTCGTGTGCGTGATTTGCTGCGGATTGACTTTATCGCTCTCACGTTAGTCAGCCACAGGTGGAGGTTTTCCTTTGCTCCACTCCATTCGCCGTGGGCCGCCCTTTTGACGCGGGTAAATTGCATTGAGTACTTATCGATTATCGATTTATCACTGGTACCCACATATAACGGCCGGTGCTGACCAAGAGCGCCCATATCCGCATGCGCACCCACGCAGCTCACGTCTCGACAACGCCTTGCGCTAGAATGGAACCATCGCTGTGCGCGGATTAGGTTGTGGTTACGTGGTTTGCTTGCTTCCGAGCGCATTCGCTGACTACACATCTCGATCCCCACCTCCCGCCCGAGGCTCGGCCTACATACTTATAATAGCACAGTGGGACGTGGCTTGTTGGACAACGCCCCGCATCTGTCCCTCTTGTCTTCTCGCCATGGATAGCCTCGCACCGACTGTTTGGTTCATAACCGGGTTAGCCTCTCTGCCATACTTGTTGTCTTATCCCTCAATCTGACATGTTCTTTCCACACAGCGCCAATCGGGGTATCGGTCTTGAGCTAGTGAACCAGCTTCTGCAATCTCCTTCCAACGAGGTCTTCGGCGCGTGTCGCAATCCTGTCGACGCAGCATCCCTTCACGCTCTCGCGGGCCCTGGAAAGGGCACGTTGCACATCATCGCACTCGACATCAACGACTCCGCGTCGATCGAGGCTGCCGCGGCCGAGGCAAAGGCGGCTCTCGGCGAGCGCGGCATCGACTACTTGATCAACAACGCCGGTATCGTACGTGCATAGGTTTGAAGATTTCTCTCCCCTCTGAGGCTGACTGCGTATTGCGTAGAACCCGGGGTGGGGGGACTCCCCGCCCGTCATGACCGTTGACAACATGCTGGCCGCGTTCCGAACCAACGTCATTGGCCCGGCGCTCATGGTCCAGACGTTTGCGCCGCTCGTCGCGCGTGGCGGGAAGAAGGCCATCGTGAACGTCTCTAGCACGATGGGTAGCATCGCATCACGGAAGCCGCAGAACCAGCACTCGTCGTACTCGATCTCGAAGGCGGCGCTCAACATGCTGGTGCGTGTTCGGCGAAGTTCGCGGCTCGCGTTGTATGTTGGCGAAGCTGATGCATGATGCGCAGACGGGCAAGCTCGCGGACTCTTACCCGGACCTCACGGTCATTGTGATGTGCCCTGGGTGGTTGGAGACGGGTATGTGTCGTGCTCCGGTGGCTCCCGCTTTGGTCATAACAGGATGTCTTCTTGTAGATATGGGCGGAGCTGGCGCTGGACAGCTACCTGTGTCTACGGGAGTTGGAGGTATCATCAAAGTAGCCCAGGGACTGAAGCACGAGGATTCAGGATCGTTCATCGAGTACACGGGAAAGCGCGTGCCCTGGTAGAGTACCTCCCCTCGATTCCCAGCTGGCCCGACCGGCGCTACTTGTGGTACTAGATATATAGCTCATGCGACAGGACTTATTTTCCTCGCGAGCCCGAACTTGGCTCGAGTCCATTCTGAGGAACCAGTTCATCTCCTTCTATTGGAATCGCATTTTCCTACTCTTTGAACTCCTGCAGCACCTCCACTGTCTTCCGACGTCCGCCAAGGTTCCCACCGCACGTTGCGTACCTCGACACTCACGATGACCACGCTCTCATTTCTCCCTCGCCGAAACGTGTCTCGTCCCAGAAAATCACGAAGGTATCTCCACTGAAGTCGCGTTTGACGTGCTTAGATTATGTATCTGCAGAACGATACGCTTTCTCCTCTGAAGTTCACTCACGCCAAATGTTGCAGAACTGGGTGCACCAGACGCCGCGTTTCCGGTGGTGACTGGCTTCGCAGAGATTTTCAAGGTCACTCAAGAACTCATCGAGTCTAGCATGTTCTTTAAACTCATCGGAAGGTGTGTGCCGTGGGGGATGAATACAAGAGTTCGTTACGTCTATGTCTAAAACGATGTCTATGAGCACAGCTCGTGGGGTAAGATCTCGTATCGATGCTTGTGATCCCGCGGACCGGGGTCGGGACTGTCAAAGCTAGTCTGGCGTGGGCCCATGTCGGGCGCACGCCAACCAGAACCGTCGAAGTTGTCAAGGCTGCACACCAAGGCATGATGAGTGTTCAACGATACACCGGACATCATAAAAACACTCACAAAAGCCGTTGCACGCCCGCCTCGGACGTGAACACCTCATGGGTGTTGTGGCTGACTCCGGGAAGGAAGTCGACATTATCCTCCGGGTCCGGGGGGAACTCCTTGATGAAGTTCAGCATGCGGTCTTTCCGAGTGGCACCCGTCGTGAACGGCCCACAGGTCGCCGCGTTCTCGCCCGTGTCGTTCAGGCCGTGCGCGAAGACGACGTTCCGGATCTGGAAGCGCGCGAGCACCGCGCCCGCGCCCGCTGCGACGAGCTCTGCCGAGTAATCGAGCGGGTAGTTCGAGAGCCCGTCTCGCCAGTCGTCGAACCCTGGGCAGTGGGAACGTGGGAGCGGGCCGGGGCGGGAGCGGGAGAGCCAGACGTAGGAGGACGGGTCGGCGATGTAGTGGACTACTTTCACTTGGGGGCGTAGGGGAAGGACGGCGCCGACCGCGGCGTGTCGGCTGGGTGGGAGAGGAACGGAGGGTCAGGGGTGAGATACAGGCTAGCGGGACGAAGAGGAGGGAGCGGGACGGACTGGGTGGCTTGGCCGCCGAGACTGTGGCCCGCGACGACGATCTCGGCCAGGTTCGGGTATTCGGAGTCGAACCATTGGAGGATTTGGTCCATGACGTCGAAGGAGGAGACCGCACGGTCGGCTGGATGGAGGTTGTCATCGCCGGTCGAATAGTTCGCGCCCTCTATTCCCATCGCGGTGAGCGGGTCAGATGGATGTACCCTGGGATCAAGGGGGGTTTACCTGTCCACACCAATGCATCGCCCTGAACGTTGTCGCCAGGATCGAACCAGAGAGGGACAAGGATGGCTGCGGTCTCGCGCTGGACTGCGCTATTGTTGAGCGTCGCGAGGTTCCGAGCATCTCGCGCGGCGCGGAAATGGATGTCGGGCCGCCCGTCAAACGCGGTGTTGATGAGAAGAGCGCGTGTTACTTTGCTCCGGTCGTGATCGCTGTCCAAGGAAAAGTAGTTCTGTCGATATCGGACTCGTCAGATTCAATACAAAACGAAGCGGGAAGAGGGAGAGCTGCTCACGATTAAAGTGCTATTCCGGCCCAAGGTGTCGTTGATCCGGAAGAACTCTACCGTGGCGCCGTCGACAGGGGGAAGGGTATTTGCGGATGGCGTGCCTTGATATTGCTGAGCGTGAACGGCGGCCAAGAGGGAAGCGGCAGAGCAGAGAGGAGATAAGAAAGAGCCCCAGGCTCTCATGATTTGGTGGGAGAGCGGGAATGGAGAACGTCTGTGGCAAGACGGGTCGAGCACAGTGCCCGCGGTGCCTATATAGTGCATTGCATGATGGCATCGCCCGAGCGCTGGAGCGCACCGTGTGACCGCAGCATGGCATGGAAATCCACGACGGGAGGAAAAACTGTGGAGAGATGGAGGAACCGAGTGGAGGAGGCGTGGTGAGGGACGAAGAACCCGGGCGCGCGCCAGGCGGCCGGAACCGATAATGCGGGCGGGCAATGCGCAGGACCCAGGTCGCGCGGTGCGCGCGCGCACAATTGGACGAAACGTCGTATTCACGTGTGGCCTTATCGCGTAGTCCACGTATACTGCCAGCCTATCCACAAAAAATTAGAGGTTTTAGAAGCTTTAGAACATAGCAAGACTTACGGATGGCCTCATTGCCAGTACTTCGTCTCGTACAAGATATATGAATGGCGCCCCGAGGATCCGAACACTCGGGCGCAGTACAGTATATCGTGAAGAAGGTGGAGCGCGGACAGCGTTTTCGTCCAGCCGCAGGCAGATTTGCGCCCAATTGGCGAGCATCAATGGACGACTTGGAGGTGCACTGACACATCTAAGTGTGCTCGACTAAACATCCAATTGAGTCCAGCACAGCGCTCCCTCGTCAGCCATCCCCTGCATCTACTGGTATCTCGAATACTCACCAGAAGGACTTCGCACTCCCATGGCCCTCTCCTGCGACTATATACAAGTTGCTGTAACTTGAGGTGGTGGCGCCTCCACCTCGGCACCCGGTTGAACGCGGGCGGCAGCAAATGGGATAAGCGGTTGTGGTGCGCGCACGACAGTAATCACATTGCGTTTGGGGTGCGCGTGCGGTCGCGCGGGCCTTCGACGCCACGGCCGGCACGGGGCAGGGAAGGACACAGTTCATGTGCCGCCCGCGTGCGGACGCGACGCCAGGCGGGGTACCGCCCGGCGTGCGTACCGTGAAGCCTGGGCAGTGGGCACTCGTTCTTGGCGTGTGTGGTCCGAGTTCATTTCGAATTGCAGTGAGTTGATGATGTCGGCACTGGACACTCTGCCAGCGAAGAGTTTGAGAGTGTGCGCGACTTCGATACCGGCTCTCGTGGCACTGTCAAGGACCGTTTCTTCCGCTTCCGATGGCTCAGGGAACGTAGTAATTTCAGCACTCCCATTGAAGTAGACGAAGAGGTCGGGGCGGGTGAGCCGACGGTGTGCACACTGGTTCGCATCGCCGTCGGAAATGCTCTTCGTCAAAGTGTGCAGAACCATCATCCTGTGAGATTGCGGATCACAAGGGGTAGCGGACTTACGATTTCAAAATTCGCTTGCCAATTCGCACGTTTGGGGAGTACTTAGAAAGTGATGAGGAGGATCGCGTCCGGTGCCGGCGGTAGGGAGACGCCCCAGGGTCAACGAAGCGCCCAAGCTGCGCTGCACCAGAAGCAAGTCTCCCCCATTCTGTACCGATGTTGTCAATCGCCATGACTCGCTCCGCTCCCTCTATCCTTCACTCTCTGTGTCCTTGATACGACGTTGCACGGATCATATCGTGAAGCATCAGACAGAGCAGATAGTACGTACATGCGGAATCTTAGAGTCACAGGAATGCTTGCGCCTGCAACATCCATATCCGCGCATACTCTCCCTGCTTCTGCATCAGCTCGTCATGCGTGCCCTCCTCCACGATCACCGAGTCGTTCATATACCTGCGCTCAACGTAAGTAGCCGCTCGCGCAAAACAACGTCAACACTCACAAGATTAGATCCGCGTGGCGCGTCAAACTTCCGAACCTGTGCGACGAAAATACCATCGTCTTGTTCCCCCGCAGCTCCCTCAGCCTCCCGAACAGATCTGCAGAATCTCGACGTCAGCACCGCCTCCGTCCTTCTGGCATACAAGAGTCACGCACCATGCTCCGCCGTCGGGTCCAGCGACGCGCTCGGCTCGTCGAACAGCAGCAGTCCCACGCGCGCCTCCTCGGCGACGACCGCGCGCATGAACGTCCGCGCGACCGCGAGGCGCTGCATCTGCCCGCCGCTGAGTGCCGGCCCGCCCTGGCGCGCGGCCATGCCCCCTGCGCTGCGCACGCCCGAGTAGTCGATCGGACGGCCGAAGAGCGAAGTTGTGCCCTGAGGCATGCCCGCGAAGTAGTCGCGCACGGGACGGTCGAGATACGTGTCGGCGCCGTCAGGGAGGCGCGCGACGAAGGTGGAGGCGCCGCCGAGCTCGAGCGCGGCGGTGACGCGCTCGTCGTTGCGGAAGTTCGTGGGGTCGCCGAGGGCTACATTATCGCGGATCTTGGGGTGCATGAATAAGAGGAAGGACAAGTAGAGAGGAGGTGCAAACGTACGGAAAGGGGAAAGTGAGTATAATCTTGGAAGAGAACAGAGACGGCTTGTCGAAGGTCGAAGAGCTTGAGCGTGCGGATGTCTTGTCCATCCAGCAGGATTTGGCCCTCGTCGGGGTCGTACAGTCGTACGACGAGCTTGAGGATGGTGCTCTTCCCTGATCCATTCGCCCCTACGATGACCTAAAAAGTTACAGTTCATGAGTTCACGCTTGCCGCCTCTGAACAGGTAGACGTACACATAGCTGCCCGGCAGCGATTTTGAACGACACGTTCTTCAACGCGTACATGTCCGACCCGGGATACCGGAACGACACATTACGGAACTCAAGTGCGACGCCATATTTGATCTTCTGCGCATCCTCGGGGAACGGCTTGGTTCCGTCTTGGATGCGATTTGAGATCTTTGTGACTTCGTATAGTTTGCGTACCGTAGACAGCTGTTCGGTGATTGAACTCGTCTGGTCGAAGAAGCGCCAGACAGTGAACGCAAAGTGCGCGGTCGTGTTTTGCAAGAGATTGAGGGACGCGAGCGACACTGGCATCGAGGCAGGGTATTGGACCGCTCGTAACGTAAACACGATCTGCGACATAGTTTAGACGGTGCGCTGAAGGATGTGGCAGGGGGACGCGCCTGGGGTAACTCATGTATGGGGTCCTTGAGTAGGCTAAAGATACTGAGACGTTGGCGACTCTGGGTCGCGCGCCGAAGCTCACTGAAATCGACCGCATTGTCTGGACCGACACGTTTTGACACTTCCTCGAACTCTGTAACACGTATAAGTAACGATGAAAGAGCAATCCTAGGAGACCATCAATATCCAAGACAAGCATGAGGGCGATCCGTGCGACGAACGTGTCCTCGAACGCATCCTTTTGCAAAGATGCTCTGCGCAAAAAGCAGTTCAAACTCGCCTTTCGTCATGAACTCGGCCAGGTTGCCCGAGATGAACTCCTTCCGGTGCTCCATGTTGTTGACGACGTGCTTCATGCCGACCATCTGGATGTAGTCCTTGTCCTTGGTCGTCGCAGCCCACACTAGTGGACGATGAACATGCATATAGTCAACCAGCAGCGAAAAGACGCACCCTTCTCTGTCGTAAACGCGTTCCATCGCGTGACCCAGTCGCTGATCGAGGTCGCAAAGCTTAGTATTGCGAGCAGGATGCCGTCGCGCTGTCCACCGAGAACTTGCGCGAGAACAGAAATCTGGGACACGACCTGGACGAGCGTCGAGACGATGCTCGATGCCATCATGAGGGTGTCGTACGCGATGCTACCGGACGTCGAGGAGGCCTCCTCGAGCTGGCGCTGGACGAGCGGGTCCTCAAAGGTGGGAAGGTCGAGGCGCGCGCGTGCGCGGAAGAGGTGGAGGGAAAACTGGGCCTTGAGGCGGCGGGATAGTGGCCCGCGGAGCTCGGCGAGGGCGTGGCTGAGGATGCGGCGTGCGACGGAGCAGGCGACGCGGGCGAGAGAAATGCGGAAGAGGGCGTCGGCGTCGACGGTGCGGGTGTCGATCGCAGTTTGGAGCTAGACAGTGTGGCACTGGGTCAGCTCATGCGCGTCTTGTTACACTTGTGATGAAGGAGACGGTGTGCGGATGCGTGAATGGGAAGGTGCGCTTGGTGCAGGAGTCGGCAATGGCAATGGAAGGTTGGAGGGAGGAGGGACGTACGATGTGGATGAGCTGCCCAGAGTACCTGCAAAATCTCAGCGCGCGAATGGAATGCAACGCAAGCGGGCTCACCATAGGGAGGCGGCGGGGATGAGGGAGTGAAGGACCTCGGCGGTGGCATACGAGATGAGGATGATCCAGCAGCTCCGGATGGCGAGGACGTCGGAGACCATGCGGACAAGGTAGGGCAGGCACTCGTACGCCTCAACCGTCCTCTCGAACCATGATGAGCCGGGGACATGGTCGAGCGCGGGGTTCGTCTCCTCGTACAGATCCCAGATGCCGATGCGAGTGTGCTTGACGCGGGTGGTGTCTGCGGGGTCAAAGAGGCCCTCACGGTTGCTGCGCGGGCGGCCCCAGCGACGACCTCTTGCCATTCTGAGCGGGGGAGGAGAAGAAAGAGCAGAGGAGTGGGAGCGCGCGAGGGCGTCGTGGCAGAACAAAAGCAGGCGAGGCAGAGCAGTGGCAGATTCGGTGATGGCAGCCTGACTCTGAGCCTCGCGTCCCCGCGTCCCCGGCCAGTCGGCCCGGGCGCCTGACCGCCCCATTAGGCGGACTGACGCGTCGCGCGCACGGGTGTTCGCCACTCTCCTCCTCCCTCCTCTTCACTCGCCATGGTGAGCACTTGGCGTTCTCCTTCGCAGCAATACCATCTCACCTCGTTACAGAACTCCGATCTCCGCATTGTCCCTGAGCACGGCCCCAAGGCTGCTTCCGTGCAAGACACCTCCAACAGCTTCGGTCTTCACGACACTCTCAAGTATGGTCCCCGGAGTCTCGCTGCGGAGGTTCATACTACAAGTAAGGTCAAGGACCGTCTTGAGAACGTGCGTTTTCCTTCGCTGCTCCATATCGGACTCTTTGCTCAGCTTGTCGCAGTGGGAGGCGACCCAGGACAACCTCAAGCTCCAGATGCAGCGCCAGATCTTCGGTCTTCACATGCCCATGCGTCTCCTCATGGAGCGCAAGATCGTGAGCCAGGTTCTTTCTTTCCATTCCGTCTCTATGCACCCTCCCCTCAACGCCCCCATCCTAGAATGCGCACATGCCCATATTCCCCCAATCCAACCTCCACCTCGACATCCTCATGGGCCGCGACGAGACACTCGAGTGCGCCGACTTCATGACACCAAGTGAGTCTATTTCTATGCATCATCCATATCTCGTCTGATCGACATCGTCTTAGCGGGGGAGATGAGCCAGTCTCTGGATATCCACGCTGACATGGAGAAGAAGCTGCGCATGTGAACCCCTGCAAGTTGTACTATCTGCATTACCTTTCGCTGTCTGTGCACTGTAGACTATGATCCAATTTACGTCCATCACACTGGCACGGTTCCTCCGAGAGACGCGACGAGCCTCGACGTTGACAGCAAATACGTTCGCATTGCCGCGTGTTCGGGAGGCCAATTCCGACGTAGACTAGCAGCGCGGATGGCGCACCGTCTCCTCTCCGGCGACGCGTTGGCGTGGGCTGAGATTTGAGAACACGCGCCGCACTCCGCAAAGACCAACCACTGGTAGCCGGCTTCTTCTCGCAGTCATCAGTACTTCAGTAGGGGCGTTCCAGCTGGTACAGCTGATTCCATAACGATAGACCAGTCGCGCGAAATTAGCACACAACCGATTCGGGCGGAGTTTGAGGGCGTGGGCGATGCGAATCCTTCCTGACGGTGCTGAAGCATGACGTAGGAGGGATACTAACCCGTATATATAAGTAGCTGTACTGATAGTTACAAGTAAGTGACCGCGTATTGAGAGGTATAATTGATAACGGAGCCGGGCAAAGATCGTGAGTGTGAAGACGAGCCGTTACAGATACTCATCAGGCAAACTTCTCATCCTGTCCATTGGGGGACCTTTCGTTGTCCCGGATGACCTGCATGAATACACTCTCGAGGCTCGCCTCCTCCACGGCGTATCACCCACGCCGGCGTCCGCAAGCAGGCCAAATAGCACGGCAAGGGAGGGCACGTCCTCGTCGGCGCTCCCGATGGGGACCTCGAAGCGCGTCGCAACATCGTCGCAAAGGCGCGCCCCAGGGATACGTGCCATCACCTCCTGCGCACGCACAACGTCTTCGCATGTGCGGCCAGGGAAGTGGACCAGGTATCGCGCGTATCGGGCCATAAGGGCATCTGTCGTGTCGACAGCTGTCCAGCAGCAATTAGAATGGGAGTATGAAACGGGAGATGTGGGAGAAATTCACCGAGCAAGCGCTGCGAGATGATGCCGACTCGCTCGCGAGAGTGGAGGCTTCCTCCATGGAATCTGGGAGCGGGGTCGTCAGCAGGGATATCACCCCGAGAGGGGCTGACAGACGCACGAGTGGTGATCACGAACGCCTTTCCGGGCGCGACGTGCTTGAGTGTGCTCCACATGTCGCGCTTCATCTTTGCATCGACTCCGGTCGAGAACTCGTCGACGAGCACGACCGAGGGTTTCCTGTATAACGGTCAGCTGCCTTGTTGCAGTCGGTGTGTGTCAGAGGAATGCTCACCGATGAGCGCAATCGCCAGCGCGAGCTTCCGTTGGTTCCCACCGGAGAGCTTGTTTGCCAGACGGTCGGCGTACACGCGAAGGCCCATGACCCGCATCACCGCATCGACGTTTCATCGACCTGCGCACCGCGCTGCAAACCCTTGAGCCGCGCGTACACGCGCAGGTGTTGGCGGACGCTGAGCTGCGCGTCAATGGCCGTGAACTGCGGACATACACCCAGCGAGAAGCGGGCGGCCTTGGTGTTCGCGACGACAGAGTGCCATTGACAAATATTTCGCCCGAGTCGGGTGTCATGTCGCCCCCTGAGAACAAACAGATCAGCGCAGCGAACACGCGCCCACGACGAGGAGACTCACGAATCATGTTGAACGTCGTCGTCTTCCCCGCGCCGTTGGGACCGAGGAGGGCGAAGATGGTGTCCTTGGAAACGTTGAAGCTAACGTCTTCAACGGCCTTGAAAGCGCGAAGGACTTGGACACGTTGCGCACCCGAAGAGCGATATCCTTGCCATCCGTGGCGGATGCGGATGTAAGGCGAACATTCTCCGTGGATGCCAGCGAGTTTCGTGCGCGGAGGCCCTTCGTCCGGAGGCGGATGAGGGTGCTGCGAACAGGGAGAAGGAGTCCGCGTAGACGAGTATGCCGAAGTAGATGAGCGATTGAAGAATGAGGTAGAGGATCGGGCCGCCGTAGTGCATAATGTTGCCGTAGAGGAGGGTCCAGTAACCATTTCCCCGACGCAGAGGATTGAGAAGAGATTGGTGGCGACGAAGGAGGCGCGAACCTGTGATGGGGTGTGAGCGGGGAGCAAGTATCTCGAATCATATACAGACTTACGAGGCTCGGAAGGGGGGAGACGAGGCCCACCGTGAAGTCTGGGATAGTGATCAGCTCCGCGAGTTAGACATGAAGGAAGTTGATGCTCACGAATCATGGCGTACACCGACTGCGTCTCTACAGCATCTCCGTATGTCTGGGCCAACAGGTACGCCATTGTGTAGAGCTGTGGATCAAAGTTAAATTGTCATGACAATATCGATTAGTTGAAAGTCACCTACCAAGAACAAAATAACGTGCCAGACAGCAATCGCCGCCCATGCACCGATAGGGACTTGAAGTACAGCGTAAATAGGTACGCATACAGGATACTCGCGATCCCGTAAAGCACTATCACGAGCCACTTCATCCACGACACAAGTCAGCACTCCGGTGTACTATAGCCACGGTATCGCACTCACCAAGTAACCCAAGCCGTGGAAGAAGAACGCATACTTTCCCGCCCATACGATCACGAGCAGGGTCGCCGCGAACGTCGTCGCCATCGCGTCGAACATCAGATGCCCGAGCCAGAGCCCCGCTGGGTTCGACAGCCCGTTCGAGAACTGCATGGCCGTACCTCGGAGCGGCGCTCGCGCGCGACGTACAACGCGAAGAACCCGGGGAACACGGCCATCGCTGCGCTGAACACCGCGGCCCATATAATGGGGGTCAGGTCGCCTAAGCTCTTGGATGCGAAGCTGCCGATGGTTGGGGTGATTAGTAGAGGGGTGGCGTAGCCCGTGCCGGCCCCGGTGCTGTTGAGCTTGTGATTGAGGAGGAGGTTGGAGGCGGCGTTCAAGAACGTGGCAGCGGAGAGGGTTTCGTAGGCGTTCCAGGCAAGGAGTGCAGCACCGGTTTCGAAGTCGATGCTGAGACCGGGGGTCCAAATGTTGACGAAATTGCCGCTAATGTACTCAACAAAGGATGTGTTGGAGGTGAAGGGGAGCGAGGTGTTGGTGAGCACGCCGGACACGTTGAGCGGCGCGAGAGCGTCTGGAGGGAAGAGTGAGGGCCCCGGATCTTCTCCGAACAGGAATTGGAGCGGCGAAGTGGCAATATATAGCGAATCCCCTCTGAATTCGCGATCAACGACGTCGCACTTGTTGCCACCTGTTACAAGGAATTTGAGCGGGATCACGGACGGGATGATGACAAAAGTAAGGGCAAGGAGAGGTGCGAGCCAGGATCGACGGAGGATCAGGAGCCGCTTGTAACAGATCGTGAGGGCTTGACCGAAGACGGAATGCTGCACGCCGGTCGTCAGCTCGACTCCCTCGTGTGCTCCATCATGCTCGGCGCTGCCACCGGCCTCCACGATATTGTCCTTAGAAGTGTTCTCCAGATCCTCGTTCTTGTCCTCTGCGTCCATCAGCTCCAGGAAGATGTCTTCGATGGACGCGGCCGACACCGAATACGAAGAGATCTGCATGCGCGCCTTCTCCTTGTCGACGTCCTCCAGCACCTGCTTGACGACGTGGAGATCCGTAGTCTTGAGGTGGAAAGCACGCTCTCGAGGCCCCGTCGTGGTCACATAGGCCGCCGGCGCGGTGCGCTGCACGAACTGTAGGACATCGGACTCCGGGATTCCGGTCTTGACAGTCTCCGCGTTGAAATTTATTCGCAGCTTGTAGCCTTCGCCGCGAGTCGATTTGAGTGAGATTGAGGTACCGTGCGCGACGAGCTTTCCGGGGGTCGCAAGAACGGCAATGTCGTCCGCGAGCAGATCGGCCTCGTCCAGGAACTATAAAGGCTATGTCAGAACCAGCGCACGCACCCGCGATCTCTCCGAGTTACTTACGTGCGTCGTGAAGACAATCGTTCTCGACTCCTTCACTGCGGCAAGCGTCTTCCAGATTGCGCGCCGTGAAATCGGATCGACACCTGACGTTGCTTCGTCGACCAAGACAACTGGAAGAAAAGTCAGTCAGCACACATGAAGTCGCACGAGTGCAGGAACTTAACGTACTCGATGATCCTCCTACCAACCCGATGGCGAGCTGAAGCTTCCGCTTCTGTCCACCGCTGAGCTTGCCCGACGGGTAATGAATTTTCTCCGCCAGATCGCAGTCGCGAAGGAGACCCTCGAGGTCCGCGTCCGACTCGCGTGGCGCGCCCACGTTACCTGCGGTCTTGATCTTGCGCCAGAGCCGGAGGGTCTGCAGGCACGAAAGCTCATCAAAGAGCACGTTCTTCTGCGGCACGATCCCGATGCTCCCACGCGCGGGCTCTAGCACGCCGTCCCCGTAGAGAACCGTCCCGCGCGTGCGCCCAGTGAGCCCCCGAGGACGGCCATGAGTGTTGACTTGCCCGCGCTGAAATCGCAACATCGCACGTCAGCTCCGGATCGACGCATGACGCATGCACAAAAATGGTGCGCGGTACGCACCCATTGGGTCCAAGCAGCGCGAAGATGCCGTGCTCCGGGATGTTGAGCGTGAGGTCTTGAACGGCCGTGACGAGCCCTGATTTGCGCCTGAACACGGACGTCTGGAACGACTTCTCGAGCCCGCGGATGGAGATCGCGATGCCGGGAGGGTGTGTGTGCGTCTTCTCGTCCTTTGTGCGGCGACCGCATAACGGCGCACGCAACCCGAACGGGTTCCAGGGGTCGAACCGCCAACGCTCAATGAGAGCGCCAGCAATGGGCCAGAAGAAGATCGCGATCTGTGTGAGGAACAGTTACTGGTCAGCAGGTGAGTGCGAAGGAGGGAGACGGGAGAGCGTACGATGACAGCGATCAACATTGGGAGGATTGTCGGAGGTGGGAAGTCCTGCAGGGTCTGCTCCGTGAGGGAAGCGGGTAGGAGAAAGGTTTCGAAGTTGATAATCGCAACAAATGTCCAGCCGAAGAAGAAGGTCGGGAAAAAGAATGTGAGGATGGCAGCAGCGGTGGGGTTGATGCTCGTCCAGAACATAGTGATCGTGATCGGGACGAGGCAGCAGAGCGTCGAAAGAATTGCAGCGAGTGAAGGAGACTTCCCGAAAGGCGCCATAATGAACATCGAAAACGAGGCGGTTGCGAGGCCGGTAAGGAGGCAGAGAGCGAATATGAAACCATAGTTGGTGAGGGTGAATAGCTTGACCTTCCAGACGATGGAGAGGACAAGCCATGCCGGGAGATAAGCGAGCGAGAGACTGAGATGCCATGACCTAGAAAACAGTTAGCTCCTAGATTGACAAGGGGAAAAGGACTTACAAGACTCGGGCAGCGTCAGACAATCCCATAGCCTTCATATGGCTTGTAAGACCCACTGTACGCTCGGCGGTGGCGGCTCCTGGGATATGGTACGCAATACCGATGAGACAGATATAACTGCCGGGCAGTGCCATCAGTAACACATCAGACGATATAGATTGTACGAATACGTACAATGGAAGCTGTAAAAGAAAGCCGACCATCTCGAGGAAGTCTGGCGCGATGTGCGTTAGCGGGGCTGTGGTGAAAAATCGCCTGCCACCACATACTGAGTCGGGGATCACTGGCTTGGTCTCCAAAACCCCAAACAAACGGCCACTCGAGTGGGGTAGGAGGCTTCGTACCCGTCTGGACCTCGATAATCGCCTGCACGAACATCAGAGCAATAAGCAAGTTGAAGAGAGCCTGCTTACACTATCAACGGCCCACTGCACGGGCAGTACTCTGACTTCGTAGTCGCTATTGTGCCCCTTGACGTCAATGGAGCCGATTGAGTCGTCAACTCGGATTGTGTAATTGATGGTCTGGTTGTTGCCGCGCGCGGGGAGTTGTTCGAACGTGACAGCTGCGAAGCACCGAGACTTGCCGTTTGGGTTCTCGACACAACGGCCTGCGATCTCATCCGTAGTGACCTTGTGGAATGCGGCAAGCTGTTTGCTAGAGAAGCCAGCGGTCATACGGGCGACAAGGTCATCTGCAGTGAAGCCTGCAGTAGTAGAGTTTGTGTCGTCAGACCAGAGCAGGATCCGTCGAGCATCAAAGGCGTCGGCGAGGGCGCGGACAGGGATCATAGACCCGAGGCCGCCCTGAAGAACGGAGGATCAGTGTTATTCAAAGCACAGAGAGTGCACAGGGAGTCATGCCGAGAAGGAAACTTCACGTACGATATCAGGCTTTGAGGTGAAGCTTGGTGAGTATGCGAGCAGGATGCCAATCGCGATGGGGCCTATGAGACAGCGGAAAAGAGAGAGCTGCGGCGGATATCAGCAGGGAGACGCGTGATCACATTGGAGACACTTGCAAAAGGATGTTTGAAGAGAATGGTCCAGTTCTTGACACAGAGCGCGCAGAACTGGCTCACGAACCGGGACGAGCCCGGCATAGTCGCGACGACGAGGGTAGATCGACGGGTCGGTCCCACCGGGGTGCGGGTCGTGCCAAATAGTGAAGGTATGTGGTCGTGGTCGAAGAGGAAGATGCTGAGGGCGGGCCGGAAGCAATAGTATGTTGAACTTGTTCAATTGCGCCTCTGCCAACGATCTGTCAAGTCACCGGTTCGGCACCGTCCTTGTTCTCACCTTCTGGGCGTGGGAGACGGGCAGTCAACCCCGCGAACTGCCTCGTGGCGGTGCGCCCAGACCTCGGTGCTGGTTGACAGGAAGAGGGAGGCTGAGCGGCGCTAGGTTCGGATCAAGCCCCGTCGGCGAACGACATTTTGGCGCTCCGCGCCACCTTCACCGAAGGTGCGCTGCGAAGCAAGCGCCGGAGCAACGGCTTGCTCCGAACCTAGAGCGGCGCGCTGCAGCAGTGATCAGTGGGGCTCGCGCGGAGAGCGCGGTCCTGGACCACGGCCGCGCTGAGGCGAGCCCTCACGTTTCGAGAGACTGCACAAGAGCCTGCAAGTTGTGCACGCGGACATCCGAGCCGCCGCCGAAAAGGGCAGATGCCCGCGTGTAATCCAGCTGGGCAATTAGAGGTCCGCCCGCCCGGGTAGGACCCCCGACATCTCCCTCAGATGCCTGATCCCAATTTTTGAAAAAGCGCCAAAAATGTCCTCGGGGATCAGGCCTCCCGGCGACCCCGTTTTGGTCGGACGGCCGCAGGCCTCGGCCGTCCAGAGGCTGATTTGGTCGGATTTTCGGAACAGGCCTCCGGAGGGCCTCAAAATGTCCGGATTCCGCTTGAACAGACCTCCGAAAGGCGAATTTTTTGTCCAGGAGACCTCGGGGCTTCTCAGAGCACGTAGGAGAGACATTTAAGAGTTGTAGCAACTTGTGAATACAGGAGATCGTTGACGAGAACACATGGGGGCATAGACTCGCGAGTCCGACAGTGGCTACTGTAGCCTAAGCGCCCTCGTCCTCCCCCCACGCACTTCCCCTCTCGCCTCTTTACAGGACCTCCCATGGTTCCTCTACGCTGACCCCTCGCCCTCGCCAACGCTCGCCCTCGCCGCGCTCATGACTGCGCTGCATGCACACCTGCACACGTCGATCGCCGCGGATGACTACAACGCCGCACTGAGCCACTCCGCGCGGGTGTGTGTCGCGAGCGCGTGTGGCGTGCGCGGCGGCAAGTGATGATGGTGCGCGGGCGCAGGACCCGGAGGGCATGCTCGAAATCTGTCGGACCGACGACCTGACGGACCGCGGGATGCTGTGGGGGCTGCGGCAGGTCTCGAGCGGGGAGGGCGAGGAGGTAGGTGAGGGCGTTGGGGGGACGCGGGTTCTGGGAGGTCTTCGTTGACGGCCCTTAGGGCGCGCACGTCATCACATCGAATGCACAGGTCTTGACGATTACTCGATAGTCCAGCATGCGGGTGAGAGGGTTGGGAGAGCATGGCCCATGGCACCTGTACGCGTCGAGAGACCCTTGCCGCCAACCTACCCGGGTCACCTGTGCCCGTGGCGATCCCTAATCGTCCTCTCGATCTACCCGCGCTTTCTGGGTCCTCGGCCAACTTTCGAGCCGTCGTCCGTGCCCTCGCGTTCTCGTTCTCGCCCCGGATCTGAGCCAGGGTGGACCAAACGAAATCTGTGGCATCTGTACCTGGCGCGCGGTCATTGGTCAAACGGACGGCCCGTCGATTCCCGGAAGTACACTGTGAGGAGATTAAACTGTATTAGGTCTTGAAGAAGTATGCTGCCTCTGGCGGAGTCTGAGTTCAGCTCGCTTTCTGTATTTACTTGCGGGCAGTAGAATATCATTATAAACAATTCAGTCGATGCAGCGTTCTTACGCACGCGCCGGCGGCTCACATAAGGTGGCTGCCATTGGTCGCGCAGTCGCCCACTCCAACTGACCCCCGGGGACCGCCCAAAGCCGCCCGACCGTCCGTTGAGGATCAGGCATTTGAGGAGCCCCCGCCCTAATGGTCGGATGATGGCTCAGGCATCGGCCGGTCGATACCCTGGAAAATGTCCGACAAGGCCTAAGCGCCTACAGGCATCGAGCCCGCGAAATCGCCATAAGAGAGGCCTTTTTTTAAGGTCCTGAGGGTAACAACTTCATGAGGGCTAGAACTAGCGCCCACCCAAAAGGGCGCGAACCATCGCGCACATGGACTGTGGTGCCTCGCACAGCATAGTTGCCATGTGCGCGATGGTGCGCGCACATCCGTGTCTGCGATCCATCGCGCACATGGCGCATAGTTGTAATGTGCGCGAACCATCGCACATATGGTGGAGTGTACTAGGGCGTAATGTGCGCGATGGTTCGCTCACATCATCGTAGACAGTGTCTCAAATGCCTGCGATCTATCGCGCACATGATGGAGTGTAGGGTATAATGTGCGCGATGAATCGCACAGTGTCATGTACGTAATGGGAGCAAGTCCCCCAGCAAGAGGGATCTTTTACACAAATTCCTCACAGATAGGTGCAAGCCAGTATGGCTTAGTTGCTTAGGTGGCTGGGTGTCTCTGTTGTGATCGATGACACTCGCAGTTATGCATGGAAATGGCTCGCGTCTCATTGACAATGTCATTTATTTATTCGTCCTCTTCGTCTTCCTCATCTGACCCCTCTGCCATCTCCCAATCTGGGTCAGAGAGGGAATCATCGGAGACCACACTCTCCTCCTCCTCCTCCTCCTCCTCCTCCTCGGCAGTGCCTTCGCCGTCCGAGGACCCCACATCACCTTCACTCTCCTGCGGAGAGCTGGTGTCGGGTGGCCAGGTCGTTCTTCTGGCAAGCCTGACTTCGAGTTCCTGTACCGCTCCAGTGAGCGGGTTGGTGAGAGAGCCTCTACGAAATGCTGGGGGAAGTGGTTCAGACATGGAGACGGGTCGGACGAGTGGGCAGTGGTACTCACAGCCATTCAATATAGTAGCTTCAGTGACGTTGACGATGCCGTTGCCGAGGATGTAACCTTTGAGATGGAGGAGCGTGTTTACGACAAATAAGGAGCGAGTTTCCTGAAAGACGTTAGTTGGTGGGGCAAAGAGAGGACGACGAGTGATGTGAGAACTCGCCTCATCCAAGTCGGAGAGGTCAAGTTGGATTGGGTCGGGAAAGGGCCATGATTGATTGATGGTGGCGGTTTGCGCGACGAGATCGGACTACGAGGAGAATATGAGTGCCTCGTGACGGGGTGAGATCATTATTATAATCTGACAGTACGTACGGTTCTGACAACGCATGTGACGTCGATGTCGCAGGCGGCGTAATTCAAGAACTGAGCGGACATGGGTCGTAGAGGTGTGAAGGAAAGAAAGGAATGCTGTTCGGGGAGTGGAGATGGGCTTATGTATGTGGAGAGTGGGAGAAGGAACGGCAGTATGTGGAATTGCGCACGGACCTGTTACGAGAAAAGAGGGACGTGTGTTGTCTGCGGGATGGTAGAGTGCTTCGTAGTTGGCGCAAGCTCGGGTACTGATTTCGACAGCACACCGTTTGTTTCTGCGGCGGAGGATTAACCGGTAATATGACAGCTTACAATGCTCACGAACCATCGCGTGAGTGAGTTCCAATGTGCACGGACCATCGCGCGGGTGAGTTCCAATATGCACGGACCATCGCGCGGGTGGGTTCCATTGTGCACGAACTATCGCGCGGGTGGGTTCCAATCTGCACGAACTATCGCGCGGGTGGGTTCCAATCTGCACGAACTATCGCGCGGGTGGGTTCCAATCTGCACGAACTATCGCGCGGGTGGGTTCCAATCTGCACGAACCATCGCGTGGGTGAGTTCCAATGTGCCCATCACCTCACGTGCCATCAAGTGGCCTCCAATGAGCGCGATCCGTCGCGCACATGAAGAACTCCTTGTCAAGGGAGCTTCCGCATCGTGTGGCGCAATATTGCGCATCGAAGATCTCCTCTTTTTGGCAATGCCATTCCTGTGCATCGTCCCGGAGATGATCGATGGATGCACCATAGGTGACGCGTCCGCGAACACACGTCTCTCCGCCTCTCCCCGTCATCTCTGGACACCGAGAAGCACCCCACAATTCTGGTTTGATTTCTCTATATCTTCATTTCTTCCATCACTCCCAAATAACACCAAAAAAATGCCCCCCAAGAAGGTGCGTACAAGGCCGGCCGTCTGTTGACACACTGCGTACTGATTTACGACTGCTGCAGAAACAACAAGTGGCCGAGTCCGAGGTGAGCCCGAGCGGACGCGTGGTGATATTGGTGAGTCGTCAATTTGACGGCCGATCTCTTGCATAGGATGGCGCCTCAACAGCGTCGGGAAGTGGGACGAAGAAGCGGACGCGCAAGGAGGCGAGCGAGCCCAAGCAGCGCAAGGAGCCCAAGGAGCCCAAGGCCGTCAAGGGGCCGTCTCGAGCAAAGAAGATGAAGGACGAGGTCGACGTCGAGGCGGCCGGTCGCATGTTGCAGCTGTCGCAAACGCCGAGCACGAGCGTAGCGAGCGCGACGAAGACCGGGTCCAGCCAGACTGACGCGAAGCAGGAGTCGGACTCCGCACAGCAGGCCGAGGCCGACAACGCCTTCCTCGGGTTCGGGCGAGTCGACTTCTGCAGCCAGGAGAAGATGCTGTGGACGTCGGGGTCGACGAACAACCGCGCGCTGAACATGGTCCACGTCGGCAACATCGCTGAGAACCTCGTGCTCGAGGGGGTCTTGGACGACGACCCCACCCGCATGTTGATCTTCGAGATCTACCCGGAGCATCTCGACGAGAACACCGTCTTGGCGAAGACCGCGGACGATCCGGCGAGCTTTCCGCTCGTCAAGTTGAGCGAGCAGGGCAAGAGCTTCTCGCACCTCTTGCTCGCGGGAAACCATCGGCTGCACGCACTGCTGGATCGCCAGAAGAAGGACGCCGCGATCCTCAAGGCGCAGATCCGCCGGCTGAAGGAGCTCGAGATCTCTGTCGGTCTGACGGAGGAAGGGCAGACGACGCTGCCCCAGCTCACGGAGCATGAGCCGATCGCGGACCTGAAGCGGGAGATCGCGGCCACGGAAGACCGGATCGAGCACATGAGGTTCTGGAGGTGCAAGTTTTATCACTCTGGTGAGCATGGGTGGGTAGCTGTCAGGGTGACTTTGGCTGACGGCTGGCGCAGGGAAGCTCACGGATCGGGCGCGTCGTCACCTCGCGCGGAACATCACGCAGCACATCCGCGTTCAGACCGGGTGGGAGGCGTTCAACGCGAACGTCGCGGTGCTGCGGGACGCGGTCATGTCGGAGGCGGTCACGGAGGAGCCCGGGTCGGGCAAGTTGTGGGAGGAGCAGCTCAAGAAGCTCCCGAATAAGCTCGACCACAACAACCAATACGGGTCGTTGATTCGCGGTCGGATGTCGGCGAAGTTCTGCCTGGAGATCGCGCTGTGGCCGTACCTTCAAAACGACGACAACCTGGACCCGAAGGAACTCAAGAAGTACTTCAAGGCGGCTTCGGAGACGAGCGGCGTGCTGCCGAACGGACAGGTGCGTATCGTTCGTCGAGCGTAGTTGTCGCGATTGATGGACGGCATGCAGTTCGTGCTGGAGCTGCTGTACCGATCGACGTCGCAGCTGAGCTTCCTCGCGTCGCCGTCGAACCTGGTCGCTGGGAGCACGGCTCAAATCGTGGCGATGGAGTACATGGACGCGTTCGCGGCGTTCCGGAAGGCGACAGAGGAGGTGCAGGCGACGCGGAACGGCGGCGAGGAGCAGCCGTACCACAAGATCAAGGAGCACGAGGCCCTGCACACCGCGCGCGAGAAGTGGGTGAAGATATCGAACACGAGCATGGTCGGGGTGAAGACGCCTCAGCGATGCGTGTTCCCGAACGAGCTGTTCGAGGACATCGACAAGGTCTTCGTTTCGACGCTGCACCCGGTCATCCTGGCGCGGGACGCGATGGGCTCGATGCAGAGCTCTGCATGGCGTGAAGCGTTGAAGAAGTATTGGCAGGGGGTGAAACAGGCTGGGAAGAGGCACTGGGACCACGCGTCGGACCGTGCGACGATGGAGGCGGAAGCCGAAAGCGAGCAGGAGACGACGAAGAAGCAGAAGAAGAGCAAGGCCAAGCAGACGGACGTGGGGACGGGGCCGGAGGAGGCGACGCGGGCGACGCTCGCGCTAGCGGCGTTGAAGGGGGTGCGGGGGAAGATCGACATACTTCACTACATGCAGACGGCCGGTGCGGAGCTGGCGTTGCCTTTGCCGACGAAGACGTTCATGACGGACCTGTTCAAGTTCGCGGGGAAGATCGAGCAGAGCACGAGTATGGTGAGTGTTCTTTGTCCCCGACATGTGGGGATTGTTGTGCGCGCGACGGATCGCGTGGATGAGTTGACCCGTCCCGGGTCTGTACGACATGTGCACGACTCATCGCGAACATTCGTATGTGTACGTATGCGCGCGATGAGTCGCGGGCACTTGATTGTAGGTGCGCGATGAGTCGCGGGCACTTGATTGTAGGTGCACGATGAGTCGCGCGGATTAATGACTGTACTTAATGTGCGCGATCATTCGCGGGCATGCATGTATTCAGAAATCGTGCACTGACGTTTGTCACTTGTAGCTGGCCCGCACCATCAATCCCGCCCTCGACTACCTCATGTTCAGGACGGGCGAGAACAGCCACGACCACTTTGGCGAAATCCGTCACTGGGTCACCACCTGCGAGGACCACGAGCGGTGCGAGTGTGTGTGGCAACTCGTGAGTCGTACGTCTCTGTACCGGGTCGGCTTCGTTAACGCAGTCCTGCCTAGTTCCTGGTCTGGTTCCTCGACCACGGCGAGGAGCTGTGCGCGCTCGAGGTCATGTGCAAGGCCGGCGACGTCGAGCTCCTCCGCTACATGTCTCGGTCATCCCTCAAGGGGATGAGCGAAGTCGGCTTGTCTCTCCTCGCTGATCAAGGCATCAACGACTCGCACGCGCCGCTTCTCGCCGTGGTGGACCGCAATTCCACCTTCCGCCAGACCCTCCGCAATCTGTACGCCACCACCAACACCGCCATCCATGTCGACGCGTCGAGCGGGTCCGGAAAGGGAAAGAAGAAGGAGGTCGCCAGACCGTCCCTCGACAATGTCGACGAGCCCGTCAGACGGATCGTCGCCGACCTCAGCATCAGCGAGCTACCCTCTCGCCTCATTAAACTCCTTCCTCAGCTCCGCACGACGCCCAAGTGGCGGCACAACTGGGCTCGCCCCTCCCAGAACGACAAGCAGACGACGCCGATGGGTATCGCGTTGCAGATGGCGCTGTCCTGGGAGGCCATCAAGTCCGTCATCGTCCTGCCGTTCTACTCCCCCCTGGGGAAGGAAGTCTTCTCCAGCTTCGCCCGGTTCTGGGCGACGCATTCCACCCCTCGCCACCCCCCCAACAACTTCCTTGTGCCGGGGAAGATCCTGCAGACCTGGTCGTGGTTCGCGTTCGAGTGGGAGGAAGGCCTCTCGGTAGAGGAGCGGACCACGCCCGAGCTTCAGGACCTCGTCAGCATATTCGGCCAATCGGTGGAGAGCTACAAGGTCAACCCGCTGCTGGGGTACTTCCGTGCGACCCTCGTGAGGCAGCACAACCTCGCCGAGGGCTTCAAGGCCATTCGCGAGCTGACCAAGTGCATCGCCTTCCACAAGGACGTCTTTTTGCAAACGGACGAGAAGAACAGCTTCGTCATGAAGCCATCCTATCTGGGCGACGTGGAAGAGCTGACGGTCGCTCCGGTGATTGACTGGCTGCAAAATGTGAGAGCGTGTGGGAGAGCGATAAGGCGACGGACTGACAGGACGCGTTGCGCAGGTCATGATTTGGAACGTCAACAGGCAGAGCGTGCGTCAGAAGGACTACACGTATTTCTGGTGCCGCCGAAGGAAAGGCCGCACGAGTACGTCGCTCCGAAAATCTTGGCGTACCCAAAGGCGGCAGACATGTTCGCGTTCTCGAATACCACGGACTACTCGACGAGGTTCAACCCCGAATTCCGCAACGACCACACGCGTCGAGAGACCAAGGTCAAGGAATACGTCGAGCGTAAGCTCCGAGACTTTGACGTCGAGGCGGCGCGCAAGGCCCTCGACAGCGAGAAGACCGCTCTCATCCTTGCCGACATTGCCGGTGGGCCTTCGGCTGACGTGGAGCGAGAGGATGAAGTGCCGCAGTTCGCGAGGCAGGACGAGGACGTGCATATGGAAGATGGTTCGGACGACGCGACAAAGGACAAGGCCGGTGGAGCCGATGATGGACGCGCCGCTGCAGAGGCCCGGTTCCGCGACGAAGCGAAGGCCAAGTTCAAGTACCCGCAGGACTTGATTGAGGACGCGTCCGCGGACGCCGAAAGCTTGTCGTTCGCGACCTTCGCTCGTGCCAGGACTGAGGTGAAGAAGAAGGACAAGGCGGCGCACGAGGAGAAGATGCGGAAGCAGCAGTCGCCGAGTCGCCGAGTGCTTCCGTACTTTGGCGGTGCTCCGGAGTTCGACGTTCACCTCAACGATCTGCGGGCCGTTCTTTCGGTGGGTGACCAGGACGACGAAGATGTGGAGAAGGACGCGGACGAAGGGGAGTCCCTGGCCGCCGCCATTGCCCTGGTCGACAAGGACCCGTCGTCGGCAGAGGACTCGTCGTCATCCAAGAAGGGCACCAGGACTGGCACAAAGCCGACCCC